>NC_090444.1:1173406864-1173722056 GCF_031143425.1 Pleurodeles waltl
TCAGGAAGCTGTGCGTCACAGGATGGAGTGCTGGGGGCCCAAGCTGTGCTGTACATGAAGAACTTCTTGGAAGGTCACACACAAGACTTGGCAACTGCAAGTCACACGGTGCATGGGGTTACCGTCTTGCGTGAGGAGGTAAGCTCTTACTTCCACCAAAGTTGGACAGCTGGACGTTGGGACTGCCGGAGTCACTTTAATCCACAACCCGTGTTGCTGGATCCAAGCCTGTCATCTGGAGAGAGGACCCAAGCCACCGGTCGTCGCTGGAAAGAGGTGCCTGCTGAAGCAGGGAAGTGACTCCATCACTTCACGGGAGATTCCTTTGGTTCCTCTGTTGCAGGCTGAAGACAGGCAGTCCTTGGAGGATGCACAACCTGGAAACTGTTGCAGTTGCTGGCAGGAGCTAAAGTAAAATGTTGCAGAAGTCATCTTTGCTTCTTTGTTGCAGTTTTGTAGAGTTCCTGGAGCAGTCAGCGGCTGGTCCGTCTGTGGAAGTTTAAGTAAAGGATGCAGAGGATTCCTGCTGGAGTCTTGCAATCCGAATCTGAAGAAACACCCAGAGGAGAGACATTATGTATAGCCCAGTAAGGGGGATTGGTCACCTACCCAGGTAAGCACCTATCAGGACGAGTCTCTGACATCACCTGCTGGCACTGACCACTCAGATGCTCCCAGAGTGCCCCACCCCCCTGGAATCCAAGATGGCAAAACCCATGTACACTCTGGAGGAGCTCTGGGCACCACCCCTGGGGTGGTGATGGACAGGGGAGTGATCACTCCCCTTTCCTTTGTCCAGTTTTGCGCCAGAGCAGGGACTGGGGTCTCTGAACCAGTGTAGACTGGATTATGCAAGGAGGGCACCATCTGTGCCCTTCAAAGCATTTCCAGAGGCTCTGGGAGGATATGCCTCCCATGCCTGTAACACCTATTTCCAAAGGGAGAGGGTGTAACACCCCTTTCCCAAAGGAAATGTTTTGTTCTGACTACCTGGGATAGAGCTGCTCAAGCCCCAGGAGGGCAGAAGCCTGTCTGTGAGGTGGCAGCAGCTGGGGCTGCCTGGGAAACCTCAGAAGGCTGGTATGGTAGTACTGGACCCCCAGAGTAAATGGGACTGTGCAATAATGACTGGAATCGGTATTGGGGTAGAATTCCCAGTTGTTAGACACCTACCTTGGCCATGTTCGTGGTTACCATTGTGAAGCTGTACATAGGTATTGACCTATGTACAGTACACACTTAAAATGGCATCCCCCCACTCACAAAGTCTGGGAAAATGGACCTAGATGACGTGGGGGCACCTCGGCTAGTGCAGGGGTGCCCTCACACACAGGTACTTTGCACCCAGCCTTTAGGGTTGGAATACCTGATATATAGGTGACTTATAAGTGACCTGGTGTAGTGTAAATGGCTGTGAAATAGTGCATGCACTATTTCACACAGGCTGCAATGGCAGTCCTGTAGATGCCTTTGTATGGGCTCCCTAAGATATATGTCATCTGATTAAAACTGATTGAGCTCGAAATTCTCCTGGGCAGGACAAGCACAGGAATATACAAGAAAATGATCAAATCAGGATCAGCGAAGAGGGAAAGACAAGAAAGCATCCAATCATTAATAAGTGGTTGACCCAGAGCCCTCTCTGTGTATTGTGTTGTGTACAATAGTTCTTGGCAACAAGCAGCTAATGCTGTATCTAGACTAGACCCCAAAACTCTGATTGAAAATCGGATTACATCCTCCATGCTTCTTTGATTTCTTCCTCTTCCCATTGAATTCTCCAGTCTATTGTGTTTTGAAGACTTATTTAAGTGTCTCCGCAATTCAATAATGCCTCCTCTGTATCTTTGCCTTTTTTGCATATCTTGTTAGCTTTTAGTTTATGCACAAGCTAGCACGTCTCGCTTCTTCATAGATTTCAACTTAGTTCATGCTGGTACCCTCCACTTCTGTGATGCTCCCAGGGCCAGTATGAAAAGCTACATTTGCTAATTCTTTTAATAGCGTCCTTTTGTCTCATTGTGACCTGTTAGGATTCTCATGCATAGTTTTAAATAAACTTCAGTTTTCATTAATTTACTGTATTACTGCCTTGAAAATCCTTAACCAGTTGTTACCTTTTGTTTAATCTCTGTTCTTCAGTGGGTGTTTTTACTATACAAAGTGTAATGGGCAGATGATGGCCCCTCACATGCTCGTACTCAAGACCAGAACATCAAAACCTGAATTATCACTTGCCTTAATGGTTTTAACTGTGTCTTCGAATTGTTTTTATGAGGTCCTTGCAATTATTATACATTAGTACACTAAATGTTACTCCACATTCTGTGGTATCTTCTTTATGGTTTAATTTGTAGTTGGTTCATCATTTTTCTCACATCAACTAGATATGCTTTACATATTGTATGATCTTTGGAGTAGAGGCCTATTATGTATAAAATCGACTGCTTCACATTTAAGTTTCTATGTATTTGGACTCACAGTATTACGACAGGGCACTTCTTTATATTTACAGTAAGTAAGGAACTGAAAGTGAAATATTAAGTCCTTGATGGTTCTCCATATTTAAATTTACAGGCCCACCCCTATTTCCCCGAGTGAAACAGGAGTTGCTATTTCATTTTCCATTTCAAATCTCAAATATGTGTAGAACAGCCAACTACAATCAGCAGTGCTGGAGGAGAATAAATACAGTCCTCTGTGTACGTACTTGCGGAGGGTCAGTATTGTGATAGCACCCTCTAGATTATTTTTAAAGTGTATCCCCTTTGAATGGGGTTGGACAAATTTCCCACTTGTAAAATTTCTGTAAACCCAGAGACTCGGCCGTGATCACCCGTAGGGACATCGGTTCACCTGCTTTTAAATACAAACCACTTTCTTCCTAGTTAAAACGTACATAAACTGTTGCTGTTTTCACTCATTAAAACATTGGCAGAATTTTTTGGACAACCTTTTGCATCTTTTTGTTTATTTCCCAGCATGTAGACAGTGTCAAGTAAGCCTTTTTGTGTCCCAAATAAGAGCAGCCATGCCGCTGGTGACTGACACCATCAATATCGTCACAGTGACGCCTAATATAGATCTGCGAGTCAAGGGTCAGGGCAAAGTAGTCCACTTTGTTAATGGGACCATTTTCGGCACTCCCTGACTTCTCTTCAGTGATACTGGTTAAAAATGTGTGTCGACCCCTCCTGTTGCAAACCCATTTCACCGCTGCACTAATTAAATTGCCGTTTGCCTGTCCAATCAACCACGACTTGAGAACTTGAACTGATCAATGTTGCTTACGGGCAACCAGTGGGTGAGGAGGGTTGACCTTTTGCCCCTGCCTTTTTCTGTAGACTACGCTCTGCAAGACTGCAAAGGCTGTCGTCTAATCAGACCTAAATTAGGGACATATCCAATAAATTGTACTTTTAACATCAACACCGCAAAAATCAAGTCCACAGTACATTTGTCTGATATATATATATATATATATTTTTTTTTTTAATTGTGCGGACTAGTGAATTTGTCTTAATTAGCTTTCTGCACTTCTGTTCAAGGGAAAACCTAGCGTATTTTGCATATGCTAATAACCCTTCCCATTTTGGTACTTACATATCGGCATTTTTCTTGTAGACATTGATGGCTCTTTCCAGATCAGATGTTGTCCTTTTTTATCCGAGTGCAGTCTCTTGATAAATGCTAACACCCATATTTTACCTCAAAGCATCATATGAAGCCTATCACAAGCAGCAGCCTTCCTTTCATCAGGGGCTGTCCGCACTTGGGTTTGTTGATCTCTTGCAGAAACAGCTGTCCAGGTGCAAAGCATGTGAAAATGTATGATTATTTTTAAACATCAAAAACAGACACCATGAGGTCTTTCATTACCACTGACAGGACTTGTCAGGGTTCTGAGCAAAATTTGGTGGGTCCCACGACAATGGAATTAATTAATGGAGACAAATCTTCTCACAGTGCAAGGCTGTTTACAACAATGGTTGCTATAAACAGTTTTTTATCCTGCCGAGGTCGTTGCTCCGATTCAGTCACTGCAATGTGGACATGATAAACCCATTACTAATATTTGGTTTACTCAAGCTGTAGCAAATCAAATTTATGCATCCAGTACACGCCTGGATCTTCAGTTAAAACATGCCAACTTCACCCGGACACTTTTCATACTGCGGTGGGAGTGTTTTACTGAAACTGGGTGCAGAGGACCGAAAATCTGGTACGTGTTGAACATCTGTCTGCTGATATATAAGATATGCACTAAAGCATGATACATGTGTAAGTGTTTTTTCAGGCGGGAAGACAATCCCAGTTATTCCCCCTGCCAACATTAACGTACTAAAAGCTTGTGATTCCTCTAGGCAGGACCAGGCCCTTAAAGGGGGAATTACCATCAGAATCTTGGACTCAAGTGCAGTCGGCCCAATTCCTGCAGTACTTCCTCATTTCTTAGCGCTCTTCTAAAACAAACTTGGATCCAGCAATAATCCTGCATTCCGAAATTACTGATACATGCAGTACTGGTAATTTCAAATGCTGAAATACTGCTACGTCTTCCCGAGTGATCCTTGATGGGGTTATATGTATTTTAAGTGTTTTAAGTACCTGGGAGACACTGGAAATAAATGAAATGATTTGCTAGTCCACATTTTGGTTTTACAAAACTAGTTAATCTAGTTGTAAATGTTAATCCAAGGTATATTTGAAAATGTCTACATACAGGTTTATGGCTGAAAGTGAATCTGTCTACACAGAATTAGTCCTTTCTGCTAAATTCGTACTGCTTTAGAACCATGTAGCAACACTGTATGTGTCATAAGTTTGCAAAGAACATCTGTTGTTAAATTTAGTTTCTAGGTTATTCAGTCACACTCCAACTATTCTACAGCAGATTTACTTGGAGGGCTGTCATGGATGTTGATTCACGAAAATGATGGGGTAGTGGGAGTCGCATCACATTCCATTTGACCTTAATTACATCACAGGTAGTGACATCATATGACCTTTGAACCTCAATTTTCCGAGGAGGCTATGTCACGATCTTAAACCTAATTACATCATAATAAGTGACATAGCTGAAGATCCATAATAAATGCATAATTATTCGAACTCCACAAAACATACACGTCTATTTTAGATACCACTTACATTAGGGTTCTGACATGATCTTTGAAAGTTATGTGGCGTAATACTAGCCCTAAAATGTAGCATGAAACTGGAGTAAGTGAACCAGACGTCTTCTAACAGGGTTTAGGCTCCTACCCTGGTGAACACTTTTTTTTTAAATGGAGCTATATTTTGCATTTTGAGGCACAGCTTTCACAAACATTTGTTAAAAACCATAGGCTACGACGGGACACTCCTTAAATATTCAAGTCATTCCATGGTGTGCTAAGCCAAAGAACCCCTAAACTCCCAGGGGTTCACCCTCCTGTGTGTTAAAGATAACCTCCATTGTCCCATGGCAAGTGTTTTGTTCTGAGTGCCCTCGTAGGCCAAAAATAACATACAATATCCCAGAAGCATGACCTCAATATGTTAGGACCTGCTTTGTGTCATGGTTGTCATCTCTCCTATGCCACAGTTGTCCTCTTCATGACAAAAGTTACCTCTAATGTGCTAGTGCCAGCATTTTGCCAAAGGTACTAACATGTCAAGAATTTCTTCAAGCATGTCAGATCCAGCATTGTACCCTACATTACAACAGTTACCTCTAGAATGCCAGGACCAATATTTTACCATTATGCCAAGAACTTCCTCCAGTTCTAATTTTCTCCAATAAGTCACTAACAATATATTACCATGAAGTCTAGAATTACCTCCAGTCTTCCAGTATTTTTTCACTGGTGCCGGTAATGCTAAAGATTGTCAATGCCAGTATTTTGCCACAGATGATTCCATAAGACACGAATAACCTTCGCTATGCCAAAGAAAACATCAGACTCACAAGTATAATACCACATTCACACTCACTCTAACTTAAATTCTCTCTTACTCAATCATACTTTCTCACTATTATTGATTCTCACAATCTCAATCACTATCTACTTAATAATTGTCACTCATTCACTTGCAGTCTCTGACTCTCACTCTCACTCAGTTTTACTCTGACTCACTCGTACTCATTTAGAAACACTCAATCTCACACATTATCACACAATACCTGTCACTAGCTCTTACTTTCACTTACACGCCCACACGTGCACACACATTCACATGCTTTCTCTTAGAAAACACTCACCCCAACAAGCACACATACAACATACATTTAAACATATTGTTTCCTTACATTAGCTGTCAGGGAAGGCCCCATTCCAGCTAACTGCACTCTACTTTTATAATAATACTGAATAATATAATAATATTCTTCACTTTTATTGTAATAAAAACAAAACAAGGAGAATGATGCCCCTACCGATGCTGATACCGATGCCCAAGACAATAAAGACAAGCTGCCCCTGTGCTCCTGGCACTGATTTTGCCACCTCTGAGGCCAGGGGTCGCAAAGCAGTGCTAGGAGTCAAAATACACAACCAAAGGGTTACAGTTGCGACCCCTGAAGACCCCTAAATGACCTCCACGAGATTAGTTGACTATCAAGAGGCCAAATTGGAGCAGTTGTTGATTTTGGTTCAAACATCTTTATTACTTGTTCAGCAAAGATGATACAAAATAAAAAGATAAGGATAGTTCATCGGTTGTCACATAAAGGTACACAGTAAGTAAATAAAGAAATCAAGCTAGTTAGAGAAACTACAGAATAATAAATGTACCTTTATCCCTACTCTGACAAGCATTATGTAACCTCAATTAGCTAGGGAAGAATTAACAAAGATATATATATATATATCTCAAGCGTCCCTTGCTCGCCCCAGGAAAGTGTAAATTATCAGGTTAAATCCTTTTGCTGCGCTTTCTTGAAGACGGGCGGGTCATGACCCTCATATTAAATCTAACACAAAACTCTCAGATTCAGGGGCCCCCAATCCTGGCAGGGCGGCCTACAGAGAGCAGGAACACAGCAACCTGCTTAAAACATCAAATGAAACAAAGAAAACTGAAGCCTGACTGTGGATGGAGTTCGTTCTTTATTATTAATCATATGGTTTAGCTTAATTACTTCCTGTGAGTTGAGTGATACATTTGTATTGTGGCTACAGTAAGAATATTGTAGGAGTGTCTTTGCATCATATTTATGTTACAAAACATTAAGTAGTGTCTGGAATCAAAATTTTTGGAGTTAAGTAATCAAGTAGAACATAATAGCAGTCAACGAGACAGTTTATGTTCTAAAAAAGTATTCAGTGTGCAACACAGAGATTTGTTATTGTCCAGCAGTTTAGAGTGATGGGATACTAAATTATCCACTTTACATTAGGATCCATAGCCATGCCCATGAGGAGTGGAAGGATAGTTTATCAGCCTTGTTGGAAATGAATTATTTGGTTGGCAGTCAGGTTACCCCCTGTCCAAGCAAGGACACTCACTCTAGTCAGGGTAAAAGAGAATCACCCTCAGCTTAACCCCTTGGTAGCTTGGCACGAGCAGTAGGCTTAACTTCAAAGTGCTAGGTGTAAAGTATTTGTACCAACACACACAGTAACTTAACGAAAGCACTACAAAGTGACACAACACAGGTTTAGAAAAATAGAGAATATTTATCTAAACAAAACAAGACCAAAACAACAAAAATCCACAATACACAAGTCAAGTTATCAATTAAAAAGCAAAAAGGGTCTTCTTGTAGTTTTAAACACACACTAACACTGTTAGCGTGAAAATGTACCTTGGGTGCATCAAAAATAACCCCGCATGGGCAAGTGTGCATCAAAAAGGGCTTGTGATTGGATTTCCTCACGAGCAAGACCTTGCGTTGTTTCTCCTTTCATCGGGTCAGGGTGCGTCGTTTCTTCTCTCTGCAGGAGAGCGATGCGTCGATCCGGTCAGCACTCTCGGGTCCGGGCATGCCTTGCGTTGTTTTTACACGCCCAGCGGTTTTGCGTCAGAAATCTAGCCGCACGATGATCCAAAAACCACGCAGTGCGGGTTGCGATCTCACCAGCCTCCCTCAGCAAGGCTGCACATCGCTTCTCTAGCTCCGTGCGTCGATTCTTCGGTGGCGTTGCAGGTGAGTGTCGATTTTTCAGCCGCAGATCAGAGTCGCGTATATCTTGCATGGATTTCTTCCTCTTAGGCTGCCAGCTTCTCTTTTCAGGGTCCCAGAAACTGGATGGGCAGCACTTGGCAGAGTAGGAGTCTCTCCAGAGACTCCAGGTGCTGGCAGAGAGAAGTCTTTGCTGTCCCTGAGACTTCAACAAAAGGAGGCAAGCTCTAAATCAAGCCCTTGGAGATCTTCACAAGATGGAAGGCACAGAAAGTCCAGTCTTTGCCCTCTTACTCTGGCAGAAGCAGCAATTGCAGGATAGCTCCACAAAGCACAGTCACAGGCAGGGCAGCTCTTCTTCCTGAGTTCTTCAGCTCTTCTCCAGGCAGAGGTTCCTCTTGGTTTCCAGAAGTGTTCTAAAGTCTGTGGTTTTGGGGGGCCCTTCTTATACCCATTTTCTCCTTTGAAGTAGGCCTACTTCAAAGCAAAGTCTCTTTTGAATGTGAAATCCTGCCTTGTCCAGGCCAGGCCCCAGACACTCACCAGGGGGCTGGAGACTGCATTGTGTGAGGGCAGGCACAGCCTTTCAGGTGTGAGTGACCACTCCTCCCCTCGCTCCTAGCACAGATGGCTCATCAGGAAATGCAGACTACACCCCAGCTCCCTTTGTGTCCCTGTCTAGTGTGAGGTGCAACCAGCCCAACTGTCAAACTGACCCAGACAGGGAATCCACAAACAGGCAGAGTCACAGAAATGGTTTAAGCAAGAAAATGCTAACTTTCTAAAAGTGGCATTTTTAAACACACAATCTCAAAATCAACTTTGCTAAAAGATGTATTTTTAAATTGTGAGCTCAGAGACCCCAAACTCCCTCTGTCTATCCGCTCCCAAAGGGAATCTTAACTTTAATCATATTTAAAGGTAGCCCCCATGTTAACCTATGAGAGGGACAGGCACAGTGAAAAACAAATTTAGCAATATTTCACTGTCAGGACATACAAAGCACATTACTATATGTCCTACCTGTTAGACCTGACAGCCTTAGGGTAGTCACCCCTAACTTTTTGCCTGCCTCCCTCCATTTTTTTGGACACTGTTTTTGCTGGTTTATAGACTCTGCGCACTTTACCACTGCTAACCAGTGCTAAAGTGCATATGCTCTCTCCCTTAAAACATGGTAACCTGGAATCATACCTGATTGGACTATTAATTTACTTATAAGTCCCTAGTAAAGTGCACTTTATGTGCATAGGGCTGGTAAATTAAATGCTACTAGTGGGCCTGCAGCACTGGTTGTGCCACCCACTTAAGTAGCCCCTTTTTCCTTGTCTCAGGCCTGCCATTGCAAGGCCTGTGTGTGCAGTTTCACTGCCACCTCGACTTGGCATTTAAATGTACTTGCCAAGCCTAGAACTCCCCTTTCTCTACATATAAGTCACCCTTAAGGTGTGCCCGAGGTAACCCCTAGGGCAGGGTGCTGTGTAGGTAAAAGGCAGGACATGTACCTGTGTAGTTATATGTCCTGGTAGTGTAAAACTCCTAAATTCGTTTTCACACTACTGAGAGGCCTGCTCCCTTCATAGGCTAACATTAGGGCTGTCCTCATACACTGTTGAAGTGGCAGCTGCTGATCTGAAAGGAGCAGGGAGGTCATATTTAGTATGGCCAGAATGGTAATACAAAGTCCTACTGACTGGTGAAGTCGGATTTAATATTACTATTCTAGAAATGCCACTTTTAGAAAGTGAGCATTTCTTTGCACTTAAATCCTTCTGTGCCTTACAATCCACGTCTGGCTGGGCTTGGTTGACAGCTCCTTGTGCATTCACTCAGACACACCCCAAACACAGGGTACTCAGCCTCACTTGCATACATCTGCATTTTGAATGGGTCTTCCTGGGCTGGGAGGGTGGAGGGTCTGCTCTCACACAAAGGACTGCCACACCCCCTACTGGGACCCTGGCAGACAGGAGTAAACTGAAAGGGGACCTGGTGCACTTCTTAGCCACTCTTTGAAGTCTCCCCCACTTCAAAGGCACATTTGGGTATAAAACAGGGCCTCTGCCCTACCTCATCAGACACTTGCTGGAGAAGAAACCTGAACCAGAAACTACATCCTGCCAAGAAGAACTGCCTGGCTGCTCAAAGGACTCACCTGTCTGCTTTCTACAAAGGACTGCTGTCTTGCTGTTGCCCTGCTGCCTTGCTGAACTCTTGTCTGGCTGTGAAAGTGCTCTCCAAGGGCTTGGATAGAGCTTGCCTCCTGTTCCTTGAAGTCTCAGGACCAAAAAGACTTCTTCCTTTCACTTGGACGCTCCGTGCGCCGAAAATTTCGACGCACAGCTTGTTTCGCGGCGAGAAAAACGCCGCACACCGACGCTGATCGACGCGATGCCCTCGGGACGATCGAGACTTCGACACACAACCTCGCAAGGACAAAGCCGCCCGACTTTCCAGGAGAAATCGACGCGACGCCTACCGTGAGTGCGAAACTTTGACGCACGGCCTCGTAAGGACAACGCCGCCCGACTTCCAAGGAGAAATCGACGCAACGCCTGCCGTGAGACCAAACTTTCGACGCACGGCCTCGCATGGACAACGCCGCCCGACTTCCAAGGAGAAATCGACGCGACGCCTACCGTGAGATCGAAACTTCGACGCGCACCCCCGCAGAACGACGCGCAGCCGGAAAACAAGCAGGAGAATCCACGCACAGACCCGGGACATCTGGTAATCCCCACGATTCACGAAAAGAGACTGTCTGCGCGCCGGAAAACGACGCCCGACTTCCCCGCGTGGAAAAGAACGACGCAAGTCTTTGTGTGCTGAGGAGAAATCGACGCACACACCCTTTTTCCACGCATCTCTTCTCCTGTGGCCCTCTGAGGAGATTTTCCACCAGAAACCAGGTACTTTGTGCTTGAAAGACACTTTATTACATTCTAAAGACTTAAGACACTTTATATCACTTTCCTGTGATAGTTCTACAATTTTCCATTGCATCTTTATTCTTTTTGACCTACAATTATCCTGATAAATATTATATATTTTTCTAAACACTGTGTGGTGTATTTTTGTGGTGCTATATGGTGGTATTGTATGATTTATTGCATAAATACTTTACACATTGCCTTCTAAGTTAAGCCTGACTGCTCGTGCCAAGCTACCAGAGGGTGGGCACAGGATAATCTTGGATAGTGTGTGACTTACCCTGACTAGAGTGAGGGCTTTTGCTTGGACAGAGGGTAACCTGACTGCCAACCAAAAACCCCATTTCTAACATTGGTGATCAGCGGTGAGGATAGGACTTGTATTTGTGCAGTGACATACAGTAGCTAAGTATTTCACTACCTACCCACAGTTGAAGGTCAACTTGGTTTTTTCTCTTTTTGAAAATCCGTTTTTTTTCCTGACAATTTTCAAAAACTAAATCCTCACTCAACATGTCTCTGACTGGGTCTCAGACAGGGGACTTTGACCTAGTCCAGTTGGATACATACACGGTCAAACAACTAAGAGGATTCTGCAGGGCATTAAGGGTACCCACCCAAGGGGCCTCCAGAAAGGAGGACTTTCAAGTGGCGCTGAGGGCCTGGGCAGAAGCCCATTTAGAGGATGATGAGGAAGAGGAGCCAGAAAATGGCCCCTCAGAAGGATTTTCACTATCTATGGATGGTGTTACCACTGCAATTGTGCACCCTTCCAGACCAGGGAGCAGTGTCTCCATGCAAAGCCTGACCGCAGAGGAAAGGAGAGAGGAAAGGGAGTTCCAATTGCAAATGGGAAAACTGAAAATTGAGGCGCAACAGGAGGAAAGGAGGGCAGAAAGAGAAGCCAAACAAGCTGAGGCTGAAAGAGCAGCCAAACAGATTGAAGCTGAAAGGACAGCCAAACAGATTCAAGCAGAAGCTGAAAGGGCAGCCAAACAAGCAGAAGCTGAAAGAGCAGCCAAACAAGTGGAAGCTGAAAGAGCTTTGGCTGAAAAGAAACTATTGTTGGCTCATGAACTGAGTCTCAAGGAGCTGGAGATCAAGGCAAGACAGTCTGAATCCAGCAATAATGGTGGCAGCATACAGACAGGACCTGCTGGAGAAAAGAAGGTTCGTATACCCAAAAATGTGGTGCCCAGTTTTGTGGTGGGAGATGACATAGATAAATGGCTAGCTGCTTATGAAGTTGCACTAAGGGCTCATGAGGTTCCTGAAGGGCAATGGGGGGTAGCTATGTGGGGTTATGTGCCGCCATTGGGGAGGGACACACTTCTCACATTGGATCCACCGGATCAAAACACCTACCCACTCCAGAAAGCCACTTTACTTGCCAAGTTTGGGCTGACCCCTGAGGGGTACCGTCAGAGGTTCAGGGACAGCACCAAACAAACCACACAAACATGGGTAGATTTCTTTGATTTCTCTAGTAAGGCACTGAATGGATGGGTGCGGGGCAACAAAGTAGCAGATTATAAAGGTTTATATGACTTGATCCTGAGAGAGCATATGCTTAATGTTACTTATACAGATTTGCGCCAGCACCTAGTGGATAGCAAGCTGACTGATCCCAGGAAGCTTGCTGAGGAGGCGGACCTCTGGGTTAGCACCAGAGTGTCCAAAAAGGTACCTGGGGGGGACTCCCACAAAGGTGGTCAGGGTTCCCAACAGAAGAAAGAGGGGGGAGATAAACTTACAGATAAGGAACTCTCTAAAGGCCCCCAAAAGAATTCCCAGGGAGGGGGTGGCAACCCTTCCTTTTCCAGATTTGGGAAAAAGCCAGGGACATTTGACAAGTCAGGAAAATCTAGCCCCAAATGCATGGAGTGTTACCAATATGGTCACTACAAAGGCGATCCACAGTGCCCCAAGAGGGCACCGTCCACTACCGGACAGGCACCTGGGTTGACTAGTGTAGCACTCGGGGGGGAGATGGACCCAACTAGCTTTGGGGAGCAGGTAGAGATTTCCCTAGTGTCCCTGGGAGAAGGAGAAATGGTGCCCACATGCCCAGAAATACTTCCAAGTACCGGCAGTGGGTCACCATTGATGGGCAGAGGGTGGAGGCTCTGCGTGACACAGGAGCCAGTATGACTACTATCAAGAGTCAGCTGGTGTCAGCAGAGCAGTTAATACCTAATACATTCCACCAGGTCAGAGTAGCTGACAATCGCGAGAGTCACCTACCGGTGGCTCTGGTTCCCTTTGAGTGGGGGGGGGGGTCTCTGGTACTCTGAAAGTAGCTGTGAGTCCTGCCATGCCTGTAGATTGTCTGTTAGGCAATGACCTTGAGCACACTGCTTGGAAAGAAGTGGAGCTCAGGTCTCACCTGGAGATGTTAGGCTTACCTGAGTGGGTCTGCATGACCACACGGTCCATGGCTGACCGAGAGGGAAGTCAAGGGCATCTGGAGCCTGGAACGATGGCCCAGAGAGCTGCCAGGAGGAGGGACCAGGGGTGCGGGAAACCGGCCCCAGCTGTTCCCACAGTGGCTGACGGGGCTCCTGAGGAGGAGGCTTCCGAGCCAACTGGGGAAGACATTGCCGCCCTAGGTGACTTACCTGAGCTTGCTGGCTGGCAAGTTGAGGGTGGACCCACCAGGGAGGAATTCTGCAAGGCGCAGAAAGAATGTCCCACTCTAGAAGGTTTGAGGAAACAAGCCTCAAACCAGGCAGCCGGCGACGCCTCTGGCGATCACCACCTATATTGGGAGAATGATCTCCTCTACAGTGAGCCTAAGGTTCCGGGCTTTGGGGCAGCACGTGTGCTGGTGGTCCCCCAATGTTACCGAACCTTCCTACTGGGTCTGGCTCACGACATTCCCCTGGCAGGACATTTGGGGCAGGGCAAGACCTTTAACAGGCTTGTCACCCACTTTTATTGGCCTAAAATGAGGACACACTCAGACAAGTTCTGCAGATCCTGTCCTACCTGCCAGGCCAGTGGTAAAGCAGGAAAAAGGGTTAAAACCCCCCTGATTCCACTTCCTGTCGTTGGCACCCCCTTTGAAAGGGTGGGCATCGACATTGTTGGTCCCTTGGACCCCAAAACCGCCTTAGGCAACAGGTTCATCCTGGTTTTGGTGGACCATGCCACCCGTTACCCAGAGGCAATCCCTCTAAGGACAGTAACTGCACCGGTGGTGGCCAGAACCCTGATGGGGATATTTACCCGTGTGGGATTCCCCAAGGAAATAGTGTCTGACAGAGGCACTAACTTCATGTCTGCATACATGAAGTCTCTGTGGGATGCGTGTGGTGTAACTTACAAGTTCACCACACCCTATCACCCCCAGACGAATGGTCTTGTGGAGAGATTCAACAAGACCCTGAAAGGCATGATTGGTGGCCTCCCTGAGGCCATGAGGCGTAAGTGGGACGTCCTCTTACCATGCCTTCTCTTTGCTTATAGAGAGGTCCCCCAGAGAGGGGTAGGGTTCAGTCCCTTTGAACTTCTCTATGGGTACCCTGTCAGGGGACCCTTAAGCATTGTCCAGGAGGGATTGGAGAAAGCTCCAAAGACACCCCCTCAGGATGTGGTCAGCTATATGTTGGCCCTCCGCAACCAGATGACCCGCTTCTGGAAAGAAGCCCAAGATAACCTTGAGGCCAGTCAAGAGGTGATGAAACAATGGTATGACCAGAAGGCCACCCTGGTAGAGTTTCAACCTGGAGACAAAGTGTGGGTAATGGAGCCAGTAGAGCCCAGAGCTCTCCAGGACCGCTGGTCTGGCCCATTTGAAATAAAGGAGCGGAAAGGGGAGGCCACTTACCTAGTGGACCTCAAAACCCCTAGGAATCCCCTAAGGGTGCTCCATGTGAACCGACTAAAAGCTCATTTTGAGAGGTCGGAGATCAACATGCTTCTGGTCACAGATGAAGGAACGGAAGAGGAGAGTGAACCTCTCCCCGACCTCCTCTCTGCCCAAGAAGGTGATGGGTCAGTGAGCGGGGTCATTCTGTCTGACTCCCTGACTCTAAATCAGAAAGGAGACTGTTATGAGCTGTTGGAGCAGTTCTCCCCCCTGTTCTCCCTTACTCCTGGGCTGACCCACCTCTGTGTTCATGATATTGACACAGGTGACAGTCTCCCTGTGAAAAACAAAATTTACAGGTTGTCGGATAAGGTGAAGGCCAGCATCAAGGAGGAGGTCTCCAAGATGTTGACTCTAGGGGTCATTGAGAAATCCAGTAGTCCCTGGGCCAGCCCAGTGGTATTGGTCCCTAAGGCTACTGCCCCAGGTGCGAAGCCAGAACTCCGGTTCTGTGTGGACTACCGGGGTCTCAACTCAGTCACCCGGACTGATGCTCACCCCATCCCCCGAGCTGATGAGCTCGTGGACAGGCTAGGCGCTGCCAAGTTCCTGAGTACGTTTGATCTTACTTCAGGGTACTGGCAGATCGGCCTAACTGAGGGGGCCAAGGAAAGATCCGCATTTTCAACCCCGGATGGCCATTACCAGTTCCGGGTGATGCCGTTTGGGTTGAAAAATGCCCCCGCTACCTTCCAACGGTTGGTTAACGGGGTCCTAGCTGGCAAGGATGCCTTCTGTGCAGCCTACCTGGATGACATAGCTGTCTACAGTTCCAGCTGGGAGGAACACCTGCTTCACCTCAAGGAGGTGCTTCAGGCCCTGCAACAGGCAGGCCTGACCATCAAGGCCAGTAAGTGCCAGATTGGGCAGGGTTCCGTGGTGTACTTAGGACACCTAGTGGGTGGTGGCAAGGTGCAGCCACTCCAGGCCAAGATTGAAACTATCAAGGCCTGGCAACCACCCCGAACACAGACGGAGGTGAGAGCCTTTCTAGGCCTCACGGGATACTACCGCCGATTTGTCAAGGGCTATGGTACCATTGTAACACCCTTGACAGAACTCACTTCCAAGAAGCAACCTAGGTTGGTGAATTGGACAGAGGCTTGTCAGAAATCCTTTGACGCCCTGAAGGAAGCCATGTGCACGGCCCCCGTACTCATGGCCCCTGACTACTCCCAGGAATTTATCGTGCAGACAGACGCTTCAGAGCATGGCATAGGGGCAGTCCTAGCACAGCTGAATGAGGAGGGCAGAGATCAACCGGTAGTCTTGATTAGCAGAAGGCTATTACCACGGGAACAGAGGTGGAGTGCTATTGAACGAGAAGCTTTTGCTGTGGTCTGGGCACTAAAGAAGCTAAGACCCTACCTGTTTGGGACTCACTTCCGGGTTCAGACAGACCACAGGCCCCTCAGATGGCTCATGCAGATGAGGGGTGAGAATCCAAAACTCTTGAGGTGGTCCATTTCCCTACAGGGGATGGACTTTACGGTGGAACATCGCCCAGGGGTTGACCACGCCAATGCTGATGGTCTCTCCAGGTACTTCCGCCTTAGCGATGAGAGCTCCCAGGAGGTCGGGTAGCTCTCCCCACTTTCAGCTGGGGGGGACACATGTTAGACCTGACAGCCTTAGGGTAGTCACCCCTAACTTTTTGCCTGCCTCCCTCCATTTTTTTGGACACTGTTTTTGCTGGTTTATAGACTCTGCACACTTTACCACTGCTAACCAGTGCTAAAGTGCATATGCTCTCTCCCTTAAAACATGGTAACCTGGAATCATACCTGATTGGACTATTAATTTACTTATAAGTCCCTAGTAAAGTGCACTTTATGTGCATAGGGCTGGTAAATTAAATGCTACTAGTGGGCCTGCAGCACTGGTTGTGCCACCCACTTAAGTAGCCCCTTTTTCCTTGTCTCAGGCCTGCCATTGCAAGGCCTGTGTGTGCAGTTTCACTGCCACCTCGACTTGGCATTTAAATGTACTTGCCAAGCCTAGAACTCCCCTTTCTCTACATATAAGTCACCCTTAAGGTGTGCCCGAGGTAACCCCTAGGGCAGGGTGCTGTGTAGGTAAAAGGCAGGACATGTACCTGTGTAGTTATATGTCCTGGTAGTGTAAAACTCCTAAATTCGTTTTCACACTACTGAGAGGCCTGCTCCCGTCATAGGCTAACATTAGGGCTGTCCTCATACACTGTTGAAGTGGCAGCTGCTGATCTGAAAGGAGCAGGGAGGTCATATTTAGTATGGCCAGAATGGTAATACAAAGTCCTACTGACTGGTGAAGTCGGATTTAATATTACTATTCTAGAAATGCCACTTTTAGAAAGTGAGCATTTCTTTGCACTTAAATCCTTCTGTGCCTTACAATCCACGTCTGGCTGGGCTTGGTTGACAGCTCCTTGTGCATTCACTCAGACACACCCCAAACACAGGGTACTCAGCCTCACTTGCATACATCTGCATTTTGAATGGGTCTTCCTGGGCTGGGAGGGTGGAGGGTCTGCTCTCACACAAAGGACTGCCACACCCCCTACTGGGACCCTGGCAGACAGGAGTAAACTGAAAGGGGACCTGGTGCACTTCTTAGCCACTCTTTGAAGTCTCCCCCACTTCAAAGGCACATTTGGGTATAAAACAGGGCCTCTGCCCTACCTCATCAGACACTTGCTGGAGAAGAAACCTGAACCAGAAACTACATCCTGCCAAGAAGAACTGCCTGGCTGCTCAAAGGACTCACCTGTCTGCTTTCTACAAAGGACTGCTGTCTTGCTGTTGCCCTGCTGCCTTGCTGAACTCTTGTCTGGCTGTGAAAGTGCTCTCCAAGGGCTTGGATAGAGCTTGCCTCCTGTTCCTTGAAGTCTCAGGACCAAAAAGACTTCTTCCTTTCACTTGGACGCTCCGTGCGCCGAAAATTTTGACGCACAGCTTGTTTCGCGGCGAGAAAAACGCCGCACACCGACGCTGATCGACGCGACGCCCTCGGGACGATCGAGTCTTCGACACACAACCTCGCAAGGACAAAGCCGCCCGACTTTCCAGGAGAAATCGACGCGACGCCTACCGTGAGTGCGAAACTTTGACGCACGGCCTCGTAAGGACAACGCCGCCCGACTTCCAAGGAGAAATCGACGCGACGCCTGCCGTGAGACCAAACTTTCGACGCACGGCCTCGCAAGGACAACGCCGCCCGACTTCCAAGGAGAAATCGACGCGACGCCTACCGTGAGATCGAAACTTCGACGCGCACCCCCGCAGAACGACGCGCAGCCGGAAAACAAGCAGGAGAATCCACGCACAGACCCGGGACATCTGGTAATCCCCACGATCCACGAAAAGAGACTGTCTGCGCGCCGGAAAACGACGCCCGACTTCCCCGCGTGGAAAAGAACGACGCAAGTCTTTGTGTGCTGAGGAGAAATCGACGCACACACCCTTTTTCCACGCATCTCTTCTCCTGTGGCCCTCTGAGGAGATTTTCCACCAGAAACCAGGTACTTTGTGCTTGAAAGACACTTTATTACATTCTAAAGACTTAAGACACTTTATATCACTTTCCTGTGATAGTTCTACAATTTTCCATTGCATCTTTATTCTTTTTGACCTACAATTATCCTGATAAATATTATATATTTTTCTAAACACTGTGTGGTGTATTTTTGTGGTGCTATATGGTGGTATTGTATGATTTATTGCATAAATACTTTACACATTGCCTTCTAAGTTAAGCCTGACTGCTCGTGCCAAGCTACCAGAGGGTGGGCACAGGATAATCTTGGATAGTGTGTGACTTACCCTGACTAGAGTGAGGGCTTTTGCTTGGACAGAGGGTAACCTGACTGCCAACCAAAAACCCCATTTCTAACACTACCTTAACCATACATTGCACCCTGCCCTTGGGGCTACCTAGGGCCTACCTTAGGGGTGTCTTACATCATGTAAGAAAAGGGAAGGTTTAGGCCTGGCAAGTGGGTACACTTGCCAAGTCGAATTTACAGTTAAAACTGCACACACAGATACCGCAGTGGCAGGTCTGAGACATGATTACAGGGCTACTCAGGTGGGGGGCACAACCACTGCTACAGGCCCACTAGTAGCATTTGATTTACAGGCCCTGGGCACCTCTAGTGCACTGTACTAGGGACTTTACTAATAAATCAGAGATGCCAATCATGGATAAACCAATCAACCATACAATTTACACAGAGAGCATATGCACTTTAGTACTGGTCAGCAGTGGTAAAGTGGTCAGAGTTCAAAAGCCAACAGCAACAGGTCAGAAAAATAGGAAGCAGAAGGCAAAAAGATTGGGGATGACCCTGCAAAAGGGCAAAAGTCCAAAAAGCCCTTTTCCTTTTAGAGAGAATGGTCTTAGTTCCTGTAGACAATAATAGATCCAATAATAAAAGATCTACATTTTCCAATGCGGGTTAATCTTCTACAACATGTATTCCATAGAGACAGTTAGAAGATCAAGATCTATATTAGTCTTAAAAATTGAATTAATGCAGTTTTTAATATCTTAACACAGAGCTCAAGTATGGCGACAATAAAAATATGGGTGTAAGAAAGTCCTCCTTTTTGCCCTGGTCACCCCCAAACGTTTTGGACAGATGCTGGTGGTTACTGAGTATTGGCTGTGCACTGGGTACTGCTTACGAGTCACAGGTCCTGTGCTCTGTGTAAAGTGGATAATGCAAATTAGGCTAATTATAATTGGTAAAATTATCCTACCTATAAGTCCCTAGTATATGGTAGGGCATGTAGGTTTAGGGACCCAAGCATAGGTGGTGCACTGTTGAGGTGCCCAGTGTCATTTTAAAGGCAAGCCTGCCTTCCTGGCTGCTTTTAAATTAAAGTTACATGCAAATTCGACTTTGGAATTAAAAGTACTTCCAAAGTCTTAAACTGCCTTATTTTTACATATAAGTCACCCCTAAGGTGTGCCCTAAGTGCCCTTTGGCAGGGTGCCATATAACTATAAGCAGGTACCTTATAAAAATAGTTTTATAAGCCTTGGTGAGGTAAAGCAGCCAAATTAGTTTTCCCTCATTGTAGTGAATGGCCTCCATAGGCTAGAATGGGGAGACTTTATTTGAATGTTAAAAGTCCCCTTAAGTAACAGATACCTCAGGTTTGGTATCAAATTAATTGTTATAATAAATCCCACGACTTCCAGTTGTGGGATTTAATATAACTTGTTCAGATAAAGAGTTTTAAACTTTACTTTAAAAGTTGTCAACTTCAGCCCTGCAGTTTTTTGCTGCTTTGCTCTGATTGGCCAGCCTCTGGCAGCCCAGCCTTTCTGCCTTGGGGAGGTGTGAAGTGGCCCGGCTCCACACATAGAGATGTGCCTGGGGGAGGAGATCTCCGCTCAGCAGATGGGGAAGCAGGAAGGGGGAGGGCTGCCAAACTGGTCTTCAAAGGCAGGGGTGGGCTCAGACAGATGTACCCTCCAAAAAATCAATTTCAGTCATGATGAATTTTTGAGGAATGTTGCTCCCTGGGATTGATTTTTGCCACACTTCCCAGGAAGTGGTCATCACAGGGGGAAGGACCCTGCTGCTGATTGGAGAAACAGGACCCCCCCTGTTTTTTACCCAGGAGCAAGGATAAAACTAGCAGACCTGCACCCACACCTCAGATCCCTACCAGATTCCAACAAGGAAGAACTACTGAAGAAGAAGGACTGCCCGCTGGGCCCCTGACCTGCACCTGGACACTGCACTCTGGAGGACTGCACCAGCTGCACACTTGGGCTTCACCACAAGAAGGACTTTTCCTGGCTTCAACTGGTTCAAGGAGGGACTCCCTGTTTGCTACAGGTGAAAAATTGCTAACCAGAGTCCCTTGCACCAACTCCTGAAGAAACTGACCAGCTGACAACTTAGAAGAACATTTGGAAGAAGATCCAGAAGTTTGGAGAACTTTGGGAAAAAAGCTTCATAAAGGGACCGACCCGCCGCAGCAACTCTAGCCAGCTTGCCTCAACCGCAAACCGGCCTGACTTGCAGGTCTGTCCTGGTGAAGAAAATCTCCGAAAAGGTGACTTTGAGGGTCATTCTGACCCTGGCGGCCGGTGGCCGCCAGGGCCACCGACCACGGGAGCACCGCCAACAGGCTGGCGGTGCTCCAATGAGCATTCTGACCGCGGCGGTTCAGCCGCGGTCAGAAGCGGAAAGTCAGCGGTCTCCCGCTGACTTTCCGCTACTCTTTGGAATCCTCCATGGCTGCGGAGCGCGCTCCGCAGCCATGAGGATTCTGACCCCCCCTACCGCCATCCAGTTCATGGCGGGAAAGCCGCCATGAACAGGATGGCGGTAGGGGGGGTCGAGGGGCCCCCGTAAGAGGGCCCCGAAAAGTATTTCAGTGTCTGCCTTGCAGACACTGAAATACGCGACGGGTGCCACTGCACCCGTCGCACCTTCCCACTCCGCCGGCTCGATTACGAGCCGGCATCCTCGTGGGAAGGTCGTTTTCCCCTGGGCTGGCGGGCGGTTTTACTGGAACCGCCCGCCAGCCCAGGGGAAAACTCGTAATACCCGCCGCGGTCTTTTGACCGCGGCGCGGTAATTTGGAGGGCGGGATCCTGGCGGGCGGCCTCCGCCGCCTGCCAGGATCATAATGAGGCCCTAAGTCTGAATGTAGGAAGTTGACCGGGACCTCCCAGGCAGTGTATTCAAAGAGGGCTCCAAGGACGTTGGATCAAGATTCAGGTTTGCCCCGGTTGAAGGATTTTCATCTCGAAAAAACGACTAAGTCCGAAGGTAAAAATCTCCACGAGGGCTCCAGCGATGCATAGCTGAGGAAGAGTTCCAGGAGGTCGGGCTGGACTGGCGACTTGGTCCCGCTGAAGAAAATCTCCAGAAAAACGACTAAGTCCGAAGGTAAACTTTTGTCCGAGGCCTCCTGCGGGCTGTAACCGAGCAGGGCTCCATCGCGGTCAGCCTTAAACTTTGACTTCGCCCCAGTCGAGGTGCGACCAGATGACCAGATTGGCAGTATTTGTTTCTATGTGCTAAAAAAGATAAATTCTTTAAAAATTCATAGCTCCGTTTCCCTTTTTCTGATTTTATTCGTTTTGGTGTCATTTTAAAGCTAAAAGTATTTCCTAGTTTTTTAAATTGGTTTTGGATTTTTTAAATGTTTCCTGTGTTTTATTTAATTACTGTTTTGTGATATTTGAATGCTTTACACATTGTCTCATAAATTAAGCCTTGTCGCTCGTTGCCAAGCTACGAAGTGTTAAGCTATATTAAAGTTAGTGAGACCTAACTGGACCTAAGTGGAGGTTAGTGGCTTATTGCTAAGTGTAGGTACTTATCTGCCATACCAATAACCTATTTTCCAGCAACGGGTAACATATCAGCATTCTCTTCCAGACAATTCCAACATGTATTGGTTGGAAGGATACACAGCTTAGGTAGTATTTGGTTAACACAAAGAAGTGAGTTTGGGCAATATGCGTTGTAGTTTTAGGTTGGTATAAAGAGTTCCCAACTTTCAGCCATTTTTCCTGACTAATAGGAAGTGAGCCTATCTGAAAATGTCTGCTGGCTAATGGAATTGAAACACAGCAGTGTGGATCAAAGAGGTATATTGTCAATTAAGCGCAACCAGCCCAGGCAGCCAGCCGGGCAGCTTCTCTACAGTAATTGCCAAACAGAGCACACAGAGTACTCCGCGTTCATTACATTCCACACAGAATCCCTGATTGTTTTCACAGAAGCCAGGCATCCTATAACTCCATGGCATGTAAACAAAACTTAACAGTATCCATCAAGGTAGCTTTGTTTTCCCTTTTCAATATTAATTTAAGCACCAGATTAGATTTTACAGGTGAAAGTGATCTATAGCATTTGTAAAACAGTTTGGGACACAAAAAGGACCTAGTTTCAATAGGACTTCTTTTAGTCTAAAAAAATGTAAGCCCTCAAGGTTATCAGTCCATGAGCAGAAAGTGTGAGTGTGGTGACTGTATACTGTCAGGATCACCAACGAATGATATTCCTTTATCTAACCAATTTTTCTAACTGAACAGAATGTTTTGAATTTTGATTTGTTTATTGTTCCAAAAAGACATCAGGGAAGAGACAAAAATTCTGTTCTTTACCTTAGTGTCTATTGTTAGTAAAGCAGTCGCTGTGTCAAACAGAATATGATGCGAGTGTGGTATCAATGTTAAGTGAAAGTTACAATAAGGATTATATACAAAGGGGCAAGCAGATTCTTTTCAATTTGTACTACCGCAGGACTGGAGGCTAATTGCAGATGAAAGCAATGGAAGCCCTGAGGAATCGGTTTGCTGTTTGATAGGTATAGAAATTAGCTAAATTTATACTGGGCAATGTTTTATGTAATCTGACTTTTGTGGAGCGTTTGGATTTCCAAAGATATTTTGAATTTTGCTGCTCTTTTTTTTAGAATTCAGTAGATAATCTAATTGAAAGCATGCAAGCAAGATATTTAGAAATTGGATAAACCATCATTTTGATGATCTTAACCCTACCAAACTAGGGAATGTATCTGCTGGACCATTCCTCAAGCAAACTGGATATTTATTGAAACTACTTGATTATGTGGGCTTGAATACTCCAAATCATTATTAAACCAGATTCTAAGGTATTTCATGCATTTTGACTGACAAGAGAGACCAGTGTAACCCAACGCCTTAGAAGTACAGGCAGAATTACAGGGCAGGCTTCCATTTCATCTATATTTAAGGTGCAATCAGTGATGGATTTATACTTGTTTATGACATCCAGTTGAGCTGGAAAAGCCTGGTAGTCGTCCACTGCAAAACTCAAACTGTCATTTGCATAGGCTCACACGTTGTATGCAGCCGGTCCTAAATTAATACCCATAATCCACAATCTATCCAGATGCTTTTTAATAGAGTCTCTTTAGCTAGTAAAAAAGGGTAGAACTGATAGAGGGCAGCCTTCTTTAGTACCCTAGAAGTAAGATAGGACACCATCTACTTTCACATTTGTGGGTGGCTCATCATAAATGGCCACGATCATCTTCACAAAACATTAACCAAAGCCATTATTAAAGGGAAGTGTGTAAAGTAGGATGCATTAGGTGATAAAGGAGGGGATTCAGGGCCTGATTTAGGGTTTGGCAGATAGGGTTACTCTGTCACAAACGTGACGAATATCCCGTCCACCGGATTACGATTCCCATAAGATATAATGGTATTGTAATACAGCGGACGGGATATCCGTCATGTTTGTGGCAGAGTAACCCCACCCACCAGACTCTAAACCAGGCCCTCAGTCTTTTCACAAGGTTTTAGCATTTCCATGATCCATTTGCACAGGAAGTGACATCACTGAAAATCCCAGCATCCATCTTTACTGCAAGTGACATCACTTCTCCCTCCTACCAGGACCTCTGTTAGGCCAGTTACAGCAGGCATGCCACTGGTGCACCAAAGAAGAAACAAAGGCATGCCCATCTGTGCCCATCTGCACATTGGGCGCACCAAGCACCTGGAAGCCTGGTCCTGCCCCCCCACTGCTACCTTGCTGCAACCATCTGCACCCTCAGAACAGGCTGCCGCTCCATAAGCTGCTGTCTCGCTGCACCACACTAAACCAAAGGATAATAGTCAAACTCTTCATGCAAGCTTTAATGCACTTACCTACACCCAATACTCATGGCCCCTGTACCAACAGCACCCTCCGTTTTCACACTCACATAGTTTGCAAACCACCCACACAACCTTTATATACTATCATGCATACTCCTGAAAAGTGGGTCACTCACCAAACATGCCACAGAGATCTGGGACCTCCTGCACAACACCCTCAACGTATTTTTTTCACAGAAACCTATCTTAACTCGGCATCTGTACCTAACATCAGCACAGTCATTGCACTGCAGCTACAATATAGTGGGGCAAGACAGACTTCACAAGCCCAGAGGTGGAATCACTGTCATCCACAAGAACTTTAGCTGCACCACCTCCACAAACACATAATCCCCCAACTTCACTTACACCATTGCAGTCTTCAACACAACACCTGCCATTCTAAACACTATTGGCCTGAACACAGCCACAGCCTACCCAAAGACATCAAGAATTTCAACAATTGGATCACCTCTTCTGTCAACTCTATGCCCACCTTCAAATATAACACTACAGTAAGATCTAGACCCCAGACCCAGAGGTACATGGAGGATCTCAGACCGATGGACAACTGGAATTAAATGGAAAATGAGTTAGGATGATGCAGGCAGGAGAATGTTAAAATTTGCTGTGAGATACTGCCACCAAATGATCCAGACCCCCAAACACACTGCTCTGGTGAACCACAGTGAGCCAGCACCAACAGAAATGAAGAAATCTTCAACATTGTGAAAAATTTCACATCTCCGATGATGCCTCCAACTCAATCAAACCTAGAAGGAACTCTGCAACAATTACTATCAATTCTTCAGCAACCAAATCACTGTAATTTACAGCAAACGCAACCCACAATCAGACCTAACAGACCTTGACAAATATCTCCCGATCTTATCCAAGAACCAATGCTAAACACATGGCCCGTCATCACCCCAAAAAGAAACTGCTTCCATCATGAAGTACATCTAGTCAGGGGCTTCATTGGATCTCTGACCCTACCACTCCTACTCCAGAGGCCTCCAACACATCAGCACCACCCTCGCACCTTTACTAAATGCCTCCACCTCTTCAGCAACCTTCTCAGACACTTGTAAATACACAACTGTCCTCCCATTGCTGAAGAAACCCTCCATGGACCCTTCAAGGCTCTTCTGCTTGTCTGGTATTTGTTTGAACCTCATTCCACTTATTTTCTTCTTAATTAGCTCCATTATGACTTCCTGGACCCTCTACTTACATTTTGTAACGATCTGACATTTTATTTAACTCACATTGCCCCTTCTCTTCCCCAATATTCTTGTTTGACAGATTTATTCTTCATGTAAACCTCTCATTATAACATAATTTGCCTAATTGTATTGTCTCTGATTACTTTCTTCTTATTTTCTATTTCTTACCCACTTCTCCTCCAGCTGTGCCCTTAGATCCTCCTTCCACATACCTTTCTGATCAAAAGTCCCTTTCTTTTTCAAATCCCTATGTTTCCACAATGCCTCTATTGAACAGGTGTTCTACACCTTCTTTCTGCAAATGTGTTGCACTGCATTTGTTCATCTCATGCTATTTCAGAGGCCCCACTCCAAGTTCTTACTTTTCTCCACGTTGGTATTGACCAAACTTTATATTTTCAGACACTATTTTACAATACTGCTCGCCTTCTTCATGCTTTTTAATTATCCAATAAACCCCTTCAATTCTGATGAACGAGTGTTTTCATCCCCCTAGGTGCAGCCTACTTAGGTAGAGGAATGCTGGAAGAAACACAATTTTCTGTTTGATCTCACTACACATGAATTGGAAGTCTAACAACTTCAAAATGTAATCACCACTGTTTGCCTTCACCCACAGTGTCTCTTCGCTATTATTTCTCACCATTACCTGGCCATCCAGGCTTCTGCATCTGATATTGACACTTTTTCATATCAAAAATGGATAAATTAAAGTTCGCCTTTTCTCCAGCTCGCCTAGTTCATTTCTATACTATTTTTTGAGTTACCTATTCTGTAATACGTCTGATGCTGGTGTCAGATGCAAGACGCTGTTGTGGACACACCCAGTAATCAGGCACTGCAGCATGAGTTTAATAAATAAAGGATTTGATGTGCAGGATTGGCTATTGGAATAGAGCACACGACTTTGCGCTCAATTGCTGCAGCTGTGAGGTACTGTGTCGAGAGAAGCAGATTCACCAATAGAGGAGAACATACCCCTCGTGATAAAGAGTTCACTCTCAGGCCACTAAAAGGATCTCTGCGTAATTTTGTTTGGTGTCGTATGTACTATGCATTGGTTCATGTGGTCAACTCCAGGAGAGGACCGTCAGGGGCCGCTGATAACTCCCTCCCTCCATTTAAGCCCTGAATCGAAGTCAGATGGTATAAAATTAGCACATGATTGTTTTGCATTAGTTTTACTGCACCTGACTACAACATTTTCCACATGTGATTTTGTTTCACATGCGGAAATACCACTCAGTAAAATCATATACTGAAACACACTGAGATTTACTGCTCAGAAAAATCGCGTGCAGTAAAAATATAAAACTGCTATTTCGAGTTGAGTGGTAATCCTGTGGACACGAGGATTTAGCACTTGAATTTACCACCTGCCCATATCAACTGGTAAACCACAGTACTCGTAGATGAAATAAAAAAAAAAACCTGGTAATCCACATAAATTGTAGGTGAAATAAAAAGATATATATATATATATATGTATAAAAACGTAATGAAATAATTAGTCAGATACATAAAATTAATGTTAACTATTTTTTCAATTATGAAAAATAACAGTAACAACAAAAAGTCTTTATACCTACCAGCCGCCAGATGTCCTTCATTATAAAATAAGTGTAATGATTGAAAAATATTAACATCGTTTTAATTTCGTTTGTTCCATCACAAGGTTATTTTCCTAAATATAATTATATAAACACACAAACAATTTCTACTACATTGTCTATGGAATTAAGCCTTAACACACTATGCAGAAACTAGAGGAAAACACATAATGATATTTACTGTAAATAATTTACACATCATACCAAATCAAAATTATTAAAAGTCTATCTTTTAAGGAAGTTTAGAACATTGCAATGTTGAGCACTCCACTGAAGACAATAGAAAAGCTCTTGACTTATAATATCTAATAATGTGAACCTTCTGCTCCAACATTCCAATGTTTGTCTTTATGTTTCTCTATTTTTAATTAAGAACATTCTACTGTCAGTTAGTGGAATGTTCTAATAGCCCCATAGCCCTTCTGCCTCAGGCTATACTATAGCCTTACAGCTCATCGTAACGGGCTCTACCGGCCATTAAAGGCCCGCTCCAGAGTTAAAGGCCGAGCCTAAGGCGAGGGCCTTTAACAAAGGAGCAGGATTTTAATTGTCGGTATAGCCCAGTTACGAAGGGCTATAAGGCTATTAGAACATTCTGCAACTAGGGGGCAGAA
Organism: Pleurodeles waltl; assembly: GCF_031143425.1. Taxonomy (NCBI): domain Eukaryota; kingdom Metazoa; phylum Chordata; class Amphibia; order Caudata; family Salamandridae; genus Pleurodeles; species Pleurodeles waltl. The sequence goes on from NC_090444.1 coordinate 1,173,434,862, forward strand.
TGTTCTAATAAATAAAACAAACTCCTCACACAGCCCGAGGGGATTAACATCCCCTCGGGCTCCCTCAAGCCTTTGTTCACAGCAATTGCATGGCGCTCGCAACATTCCAATGTTCTAATAGTTGTTAAATGCTTTGCCCCTACAGCTCGGTTCTATAACTCAGGTTCAGGGCCTTTAACAACCAGTATAGCCCTCAGCAGCGGACTATGAGGCTATATTATGGAGCACACATTTCGCAGGAATACTTTCCTGCCCTTCAATATTGGCTATGTGGGTAGACCTTCTGTGAGGCCTCACGAGGCAGACCTTTTATGAAGATGTTGAAAAGATGATTGTGGTATAAGTGGCTGCTTTTACTGGTGTTTTGGGGAACAGGTATGACTACCTGGCATATGTTGTAAATTGTACCTCCCAATGGACACTAGTCTGAGACTCCAATAAACTAACCATGTTTTCATGCCCTTCAGCAACCATGCTTCTGAATTCTCTTACTGCAAAAACAACAAGGTGATGGAAGGAATTTTTGAATTAATGTCAGTCACTGTTAAATGCTCAGGGTTGCATCCCAATTCATTGTTTTTTTGCCCACAATGCAACCTCAGATTAGTCCTAGCCACATGCAAATCAGCCTTGGTCCTCCTCCAAAAGGAACAGCCAAGGTCGAACTGCCATGTCAGGTCCTCTCTGAACCAGAACACAGAAAAACCAATGCCTGTTTCAGTCTAATTGAGCCTCTTCAATCAGGTGCACCTGGCTCTAGTGGCACAGTGAGTACAGGACCAACTTCTGGGCATATCGTCTAACTATAGGGAATCTATAGCAAAAACAACTGGGTGATGGAATGAATTCATGAACTAATCTCAGTCACTGGTAAATACTCAGGCTGCATCTCAATCTATTGATTTTTTGCCTACCATGACACCACAGATTAGTCATGACACAGTCTAATCTGAATTAATCTGAGAGAATGTTAGGCTGGCTGGGCTCAGATGATTGTTTTCAGGTTTGTGAATCACGAATAAAGAGAATGTTTTCTACAAAAGAAGATTTGTGATCTCCTTTTTATGATTCTGAAAATATCACGTCAGGACATTAATCTCTTTAACATAATATGGATCAATTATGGAGCATTATAAACTTTTGATGGTCTGAAAAAACTTTGTGCAATTCCTAAATTATCACTTCACTACATGAATTTCTCCTACATAATATGGATTAATCATGAATTAATATAAACTTTTAATGGTCTGAATAACAGTATTGATAGATGGAGTGCTTCTCCTTTCAGCCTTGTGTTTAGATATTCTGAGTAAGTTTTCTTGGTGGCTAAAACACTCAAGGGGTTGTGTCATGAAGAGGCGTCGGGTCCTTGTTGCGGAGCGGTGGAGGTGAGGCGGTGGCAGTGTGAAACGTTGGATCCGTGCACTTCCGGCAGAGTCGATGTCCGGTGGTCACAATGTGGTGCGGCGACTTCCACGGAGTCACAGACTTCAGTGAGGCTGCATTGGCGGTGGGCCTGCGAGGTCATCGCACTCCAGCGAGGAACACAGCTTCAGTTGCAGGTGGCATCACAGGATTCGGCAGCAGCATCGGTCCAGAGTTGTCCAAAGTCAGATTTCTTGGATTTTCTTTGTTTTCCACCAGCTTCTTCTTTCAAGGGCCCAGGGACTGGATTATGCACCACTTGGCAGGAGTCTCAGCAGAGAGTCCAGGTGCTGGCAGAAGAAGTCTTTGATGGCCCTGAGACTTCAGAACAGGGGGCAAGCTTAGTCCAAGCCCTTGGATATTCTTCTCAAGCAGGAATATACCACAAAGTTTAGTCTTTGTCCCCTTTCACAGGCAGAAGCAGCAACTGCAAGATAGCCCAACAAAGCACAGTCACAGGCAGGGGCAGCACTTATCCTCAGCTCTTCAGCACTTCTTTGCAGCGGTTCCTCTTGAATACAGAAGTGATCTAATCTTCAGGGGTTTTGGGTCCAATACTTATACCCCTTTCTGCCTTTTAAGTAGGCATACTTCAAAGGAAAGTCTCTGTTGTTCACAAGATCCTGCCTTGTCCAGGCAAGGCCCCAGACACACACCAGGGGGTTGGAGACTGCATTGTGAGAGGCAGACACAGCCCATTCAGGTGTAAGCGACAACTCCTCCATCCACTCTAGCACAGTTGGCTCATTAGGATATGCAGGCTACACCCCAGCTCCCATTGTCTCACTGTGTAGAGGGGATTCACAACAGCCCAACCGTAAAACTGACCCAGACAGGGAATCCACAAACAGGAAGAGTCATAGAATGGTTTAAGCAAGAAACTGCCTAAAATTGGCCTTTCCAAAATAACAATCTAAAAACCAACTGCACTAACAGAGGTATTTTAAATTGTGAGTTCAGACACCCCAAACTTCAGATTTCTATCTGCTCTCAAAGGGAATCTGCATTTTAATAACATTCAAAGGCAGCCCCCATGTTAACCTGTGAGAGAGATAGGCCTTGCAACAGTGAAGACTGAATTTAGCAATATTTCACTGTTAGGACATGTAACACACATCAGTACATGTCCCACCTTTAACATACACTGCACATTGCCCATGAGGCTACCTTAGGGTCTACTTTAGCATAAAAAGGGAAGGTTTAGGTCTGGAAAGTGGATACACTTGCCAACTCGAATTGGCAGTTTAAAACTCACACACAAATACTGTAGAGGCAGGTCTGAGCCATGTTTGCAGGACTACTAATGTCGGTGTCTGAACCAGTGCTGCAAGCCCACTAGTAGCATTTGATTTACAGGCCCTGGGCATCTCTAGTGCATTTTACTAGGGACTTACTAGTAAATTAAATATGCCAATTATGGATAAGACAATTACACATTCATTTTACATAGGAACACTTGCACTTTAGCACCGGTTAGCAGTAGTAAAGTGCCCAGAGTATCAAAAACAGCAAAAACAGAGTCCATCACACATCAACAACCTGGGAAGCAGAGGCAAAAAGTTAGGGGAGACCATGCCAAGGATGCCAAGTCTAATATCCTCCATCAGTTGCAAGAAAAGACAATTCATTAGAATCGCCCTGGGAGTGGAGATTTTAACTTGTCCTGTGATCTGAGGCCTGATAATGCTAGGAGCAAAAACAGGACAATGGGAAAAAGAAATAAGGGAAATTTAAGCACATAGAAGAGCAAACCTGGAAGCAGAGCAGCAGGACAGCAACAGATCACATAGAGCGTCAGCAGTGACAACTGTTGCGAGCCACTGCATTCTGAGTTCACAGGGTCGAACTATGTGGAATCTCAGGGGAGGAGACAAGTGCAGGGAGCGAGCAAGGTCTGAGTATTTACCCAAACACTAGAAATCAGGGAACCACTAAAGAGGGAAGGCTGCTAGGGGAAAGACCAAGAAAACTAGAAGGCACAATAAGAACAACAGGAAAGCCTAGAGTGAAGATAGGAGCTGAACAAGAGACACATTCAGAGTACAAGTAGAACAAGTATGAAAGGATGGATTAACCATAGAATCCAGGAACCAGGGCACATAACAAAGATCTATCCCCAGAATATAATCTAGGCAGGGTTTGGTAACAGAGAGATTTACAACGACCATGACGCATAGGGATGGTGGTGTGGAAACCTGGACAGGAATATGGTATGAATCTAAGAATGCAAGGTGTTGATGAGTGTTGTTTTAACTTCTGGTGTACCCTCAGGTGTACCCCACAAAGCCCTTGTGACCGTCATGTAATGGGAAGATGTCAGAATCCTGGCACATAAGATGACTTAATTTCACAACCCTTTCCTCTTGTGCTCTTTTAAAGCACTAGCCAAGATTTCATCACATAATTCAATGCTCACCAAATAACACACTTCCAGTCCTTCAACATCTTGTCTTTATTTTAACTCATCACCATTAAGGTAATCAAATACCATTAAATGATAAATAGGATAAGTTACTTTGCCTCCAGGAAGACGTTTTATTAAGGCAGTGCAAACTCTGGCAAATAGGTAAGTTGATAAGAAAACAACTGCATTTATCAATAGGACTTTTAGACTCTTAATGCACAATTTCCAAATTTACTGTAAGTTAGACCAAGGGCCTGACCATTCAACTTCATCATCTATAGTATAGAATTCTTCAAACCTTTCCTGTATATTACTTAGTGGCTAATTTATCCCATCAGCATTATAGGGAAGATAAATACAGCATTTGGCCAATCCAGTTGCACAAACACCACTCACTGTTTGTGAATTCACCCTAGACAGTGACACAAAAGGAGCTGAGGTGTGTTCTGCATATCCCGATGAGTCTTCCTGGGCTAGAGTGGGAAGGAGGAGCTGACACCTGCACTTGAAAGGTCTGTGCCTGCCCTCAGACAATACAGACTGCAAACTCCTGGAGTGTGTCTTTGGCAGGGCAAGGAAGAGGCAGGGTCTTGTGCACGACAAAGACTTTCCTTTAAAGTTTGCCTACTTCAAAGGCAGAAAGGAGAACAAGTATTGGACTGCTAACCCACAACTATAGAACACTTCTGTATCAATAGGAAACTCTGCCAAGGAGAAGAGCTGAAGAGCTGTGAGGAGGAGTACTGCCCCTTTGCTGTGTGTGCTTTGCTGGGTTGGCCTGCAGTTGCTGCTTTTGCTTTGGAGAGGGCAAAGACTGGACTTTGCTGTGTATCCTGCATGTGAGGTTTCTCAAAGGGCTTGGACTGAGCTTGCCTCCTGTTAAGAAGTCTCAGAGACATCAAAGACTTCACCTGCCAGCCCCCTAGGTTCTCTTGCTGAAGATCTTGGCTCGCCAGGTGGTGCCCACTCCAGTTCCTGAGCCTTTGCGAGTGAAACTGGCCTAACACCAGGATAACCGGGCACAAAGACTCCGGCCGACTCCAGAACCTGTGCTGCTGCCTGTCTCCGCCCGCTGCCTGCACCTGAAGCCTTGGTTCCAGCTAAAGTGCAACGACTGCGACCAAAGCCACACGCCTAGCACCACTGGCCCGATGATGCCTCAGCGCCTATGAAGTCCTGCAACATCGTGAGTCCTGAGTATCATGTCACCGATGACCGTGAAACCTAACTCCACCATGGCACCTATGGCCCAGTGGTGTGACCGGAACACTGTAAATTTGTCTCATCGCGTCTGGACCTGCTGGATTTATCAAACCTGCGTGATCGTAAGGAGCCAACACCTCGCCACCGATGCCGCATCACCTCCCCTGCAACGGTAAGGAACTGACGCACCACCTCCCCTTCAGTAGCAAGAAACCAATGCCAGATCAGCTCCAGTGATGCCTCACCTCTCCAACTCTGTGCCACGTCTTTGACTCTGCCTCGTTTCTAAGGGACTGTACCTGGGGTCCGTGCGACTCCGTGACCGGTGCTGCACTGCCTCGCGAGTGGCGTGGGACAGTTGGAAACGATTCCATCATGACGCCATGATAGCACCAGTTGGAGCTATTGTGTTTCTAAGCACCTTATTGGGATTTAATTCATATCTTTGCTTGTGTATGTTGGATTTTAGTTTTTTTGCTCTTATTTTACTTAGCTAAATATTGGCTATTTTTCTAAACTGGTGTGGGGTTCATTTGCAGTGTTTTCACTGTCTTACTGTGTGTGGGTACAAATACTTAACACATTGCCACTGGGATAAGCCTGACTGCTCATACCAAGCTACCAAGAGGGTAAGCAGGGGTTATCTTAAGAGTGTGACTTCCCTACGCTGACTGGAGTGAGGGTCCCTACTTGGACAGGGTCTAAACTAACTGCCAACTAGAGACCTCATTTCTACCAGTTGGGAAGGATTTTAGGGCTGTTACCACCTCTGACGAACTCTAGGAGAAGAAAATGTGCACTGTAATAATTTTTGCTATTTTCTCCTTTTCATTTTCTACCAGGATCTTATTTAAAAAAAAATCATTAAAGAATACATCAAATCCATGTGTAAATAAATATATATGAGCATAGATACCTAGAAGGCCTGTGGATCAGCTCTGTTCTGCCACTGGTCTGTCTGAGTGTCATGTTCCATCCAAGAAGATGAACTGCATGGGTTAATAGGTAATTCCGCAACAGTCAGGGCTAGCTGGCCAAGTCTTTAGTTTTTAATTTTCTCCTTTAATCGATCCCTTTTCATTTTTTGCTTCTCTTCTTTTTTAGGGTCTAGCGCACAAAGCGTTCTGTCCCTGTTGTAATCTCTCTATGGGCTTGTAATCACGCCCATGTCACGCCCATAAGTTTGGTTGGTTCGTGGGCTTGCCTTTTAAAATTTGAATTCATTAGTGAAGAGCATGCATATGTCATGCCATTTCCCGTGTGTAGCACTCCTTGAGGGTACTGGTCGACTACTGAAAACATACTAGGCTCCAAGTTTTCCGTATGGTTTCTATACTACTTTTTATCTTTATTTCATAGGCAGCGTGATCTCGCTTGGAAGTAGTCCAGCGCTTTGCATGAAATCGACTCTGTTACATGGATATTTGTACTTTGCCAGTTACATGGATAATTGCACTTTTGCCAATACATTTCACTGCAAGCGAACTTCTGTTTCCTTTAGTGTGTCTGAATAGCGCTCATGGCAGCAGTCGGCTCGCATGTATAAAACTGTTTTACTTTTCATTTTCAGTTTATGTGGCAAGAAAAGTCCGGTTAGGAGTTCACAACACTAATAGTTCTAACTCAAGCCAACGTGAGTTGTAAAATGGCAATCAACGCTTTTTTTTCCTACGTATTAGCGCTATGACGTTATACGATAACAAATGGCACTTTGCATAGCACCTAAATAAACCAGTTCAAATAATTGCTGCCTTTATGAGTGAAGCTAAGGCTGTGTCAAGAGTTCTATCGCTATAATTCCCTGTTTATTCACTGGGTTAGGCACTACATACACACTTGCCGCTTTACATTGAGAGATATGTGTATTCGCTTATCAGGCTCAAAATACTGCGTGTATTGACCATGGGCGAGGCGTGCTCGCTATTTTTGTGAGGTGTTTATTTAACCCCTTCGCTGCCAGGCCTTTTCCCCCTCAGGTGCCAAAACTTTTTGGGGCTATTTGGGGCAGTTCGCGCTTAGGCCCTCATACCTTTTGGTCCACATAAGCTACCCACACCAAATTTGTGTCCTCTTTTTCCAACATCCTAGGGATTTTAGAGGTATCCAGAGTTTGTGGGTTCCCCTGACGGAGACCAAGAAATTACCAAAAGACAGCAAAAATTTCAGTTTTTTCAAAAAAATGGGGAAAAAAAGAGCTGCAGAAGAAGGCTTGTGTTTTTTCCCTGAAAATGGCATCAACAAAGGGTTTGTGGTGTTAAAATCACCATCTTCCCAGCCTCTAGGAACAGGCAGACTTGAATCAGAAAACCCAATTTTTCAACACAATTTTTGCATTTTACTGGGACATACCCCATTTTTACTATTTTTTGTGCTTTCAACCTCCTTCCACTTAGTGACAGAAATGGGTATGAAACCAATGCTGGATCCCAGACAGCTAAACATTTCTGAGAAGTAGACAAAATTCTGAATTCAGCAAGGGGTCATTTGTGTAGATCCTACAAGTGTTTCCTACAGAAAATAACAGTTGAAATGCAAAAAATATTGAAATTGAGGTGACAAAACAGACATTTTTCTCCACGTTTTGCTCTGTAAATTTTTCCTGCTGTGTCAGATTTTTTAAAGCAATATACCGTTACGTCTGCTAGACTCTTCTGGTTGTGGGGATATGTAGGGCTTGTAGGCTCATCAAGAATCCTAGGTACCCAGAGCCAATAAATGACCTGCACCTTGCAATGGGTTTTCATTCTATACCGGGTATACAGCAATTAATTTGCTGAAATATAAAAAGTGAAAAATAGGTATCAAGAAAACCTTTGTATTTCTAAAATGGGCACAAGATAAGGTGATGAGAAGCAGTGGTTATTTGCACATCTCTGAATTCTGGGTGCCCATACTAGCATGTGAAATACAGGGCATTTCTTAAATAGACATCTTTTTTACACACTGTCTTACATTTGGAAGGAAAACGTTTAGAGAAAGACAAGCGGCAATAACACTTGTTTTGCTATTCTGTGTTCCCCCAAGTCTCCCATAAAAATGGTACCTCACTTGGGTGGGTAGGCCTAATGCTCACGACAGGAAACACAACATGGACACATCACATTTTTACATTGAAATCTGACTTTTTTTTTGCAAAGTGCCTAGCTGTAGCTTTTGGCCTCTAGCTCAGCCGGCACCTAGGAAAACCTACCAAACCTGCATACTTTTGAAAACTAGACGCCTAGGGGAATCCAAGATGCGGTGACTTGTGGAGCTCTGACCAGGTTCTGTTACCCAGCATCCTTTGCAAACCTCAAACTTTGGCCAAAAAGACACTTTTCCTCTCATTTCGGTGACAGAAAGTTCTGGAATCTGAGAGAAGTCACAAATTTTCTTCCACCCAGCATTTCCCCAAGTCTCTCGATTAAAATGGTACCTCACTTGTGTGGTTAGGTATAGCACCCGCGACAGGAAATGCCCCAAAACACAACGTGGACACATCACATTTTCCCAAAGAAAAAAGAGCTGTTTTTTGCAAAGTGCCTAGCTGTGGATTTTGGCCTCTAGCTCAGCCGTCACCTAGGAAAACCTACCAAACCTGTGCATTTTTGAAAACTAGACACCTAGGGGAATCCAAGATGGGGTGACTTCTGGGGCTCTTACCAGGTTCTGTAACCCAGAATCCTTTGTAAACCTCAAAAAAAATTTTCCTCTCATTTCGGTGACAGAAAGTTCTGGAATCTGAGAGGAGCCACAAATTTCCATCCACCCAGCACTCCCCCAAGTCTCCCGATAAAAATGGTACCTCACTTGTGGGGTTAGGCATAGCGCTTGTGAAAGGAAATGCCCCAAAACACCATCTGGACACATCAAAATGATCAAAGACAAAACTACCTGGTTTTAGGGGGGTTGGGGGGGCACCTGAGTTTTTAGTCCTGGGTTCAGCAGCCATCTAGGGAAACCTACCAAACCCAGACATTTCTGAAAACTAGACACCCGAAGGAGTCCAGGTATGAATGGCGTGGATCCCCCAATGTTTTTTTACCCAGAGTCCTCAGCAAATCTCAAATTTAGCTAAAAAATCACTTTTTTCCCACATTTCTGTGTGGGATCACCGCACCGGGACAAATTTCCTACCACCCAACGTTCCCCTCAATCTCCCAGTAAAAATGATACCTCACTTGTGTAGGTGGGCCAAGTGCCTGTGACAGGGAAGAGCCAAAAACATGTTGAAATTGAGGGGGAAGCAAAGCTTGTCCAAAAGGGCAGTTTTAAAAATAAAAATGTTTAGGCTGACAAGCGCAGCAGAATTTTTATCGGTAGAGATGAGACAATGTTGGGTGGTAGGAATTTTGTGGATTCCTGCAGATTCCGGAAGGTCCAATCACATAAAATATGGGAAAAATGTGTGATTTCCAGCAAAGTTGGAGGTTTGCAGGGCGTTGCGGGTAAGAAAATGGTGCGGGTGCATGTGAAGCACACCACCCAGGAATCAACCAGATGTTTAGTTTTCAGATGTGTCTGGGTCTTGTGGATTTTTCTACATATCAGCGTCCCAAAGTGAAAAAAGTGCAGCCCTCACCATTCCAAGTGAGACGATTTTGAGAGTTACCATGCTCTCATGACCGAAATATAAAACCAAAACCCAAAATAATCAAATGTCCTCTTGCTTGCCGTGGGATAAGATGTTTTAGTGTGGGGGGAGAGCTGAAAGACTGTTACCCCCTTCAGTTGGGGTGGGGGCATAACCAGACTCATAGTGGTTGGTAGCCACCACCCCACAATTATTATTTTTTTAATTCCATGCCATCTAGTAGACTTTCTGCCCCACCCGGGGTGTGGATCGGGGTAATTGCCCCATCTGCCCACTGGTGGGCAGAACAACTTTGGCCCCATTTATTTGGGGTGGGGGTATGGCCCTCAGGGGTGTGGAATTTATTAATTATCTACTTGTCCAGGGGACAGGTTGCTTCACAAATCTACTTGTCCTGTAAAAAGATCTACTTGTCCCTTTGGTGCCATGTAGTGTGGCGACAAATTATGGCAGCAATTAATAGCCTCTCTGATTATGCCAGGGCTACTACCATAGTAGGGCTTAAATACTTGGGCCCGTATTTATACTCCGTTTGCGCCGAATTTGCGTCGTTTTTTTCGACGCAAATTCGGCGCAAAACTAACGCCATATTTATACTTTGGCGTTAGACGCGTCTAGCGCCAAAGTATGAAGAAAGAGCGTCATTTTTTTGCGTGAACGCCTTCCTTGCGTTAATGAGATGCAAGGAAGGCGTTCCCGTCTAAAAAAATGACGGCGACGCAAATGCGTCGTATTTATACTCCCGGGCAAAAATGACGCCCGGGAGGTGGCGGGTCAAAAAAACCCGCATTTGCGTCTGAATTTAACGCCTGGGTCAGGGTAGGCGTTAAGGGACCTGTGGGCTCAGAATGAGCCCACAGGTGCCCTCCCCTGCCCCCAGGGACCCCCCCTGCCACCCCTGCCCACCCCAGGAGGACACCCAAGGATGGAGGGACCCATCCCAGTGAAGTACAGGTAAGTTCAGGTAAGTATAATTTTTTTTATTTTTTTATTTTTTTTGTGGCATAGGGGGGCCTTATTTGTGCCCCCCTACATGCCACTATGCCCAATGACCATGCCCAGGGGACACAAGTCCCCTGGGCATGGCCATTGGGCAAGGGGGCATGACTCCTGTCTTTACTAAGACAGGAGTCATGAAATGGCGTCTGGGCGTCGAAAAAATGGCGCAAATCGGGTTAAGACGATTTTTTAGCGTCAACCTGACTTGCGCCATTTTAAGACGCCCTAACGTCATTTTTTCCCAACGCCGGCGCTGCCTGGTCTACGTGGTTTTTTTCCACGCACACCAGGCAGCGCCGGTCTGATTGCGCCGTCTAACGCCATTCCATAAATACGGCGCCCGCATGGCGCTTCAGAATGGCGTTAGACGGCGCAAAATTTTTTGACGCTAAACTGCGTTAGCGCAGTTTAGCGTCAAAAAGTATAAATATGGGCCTTGGAGTTTCAATCCCTACTGTAGAAATTTCCTTATTTTGCCACCTTTCTGCAGATCTGCATACTGGGGCTGGAGGAAGCAGTAAGCAATAGTTCCAGGGCTGGAATGCCTTTGAGTCTGCAAACCTACTAACCTGCATGTTTTAAAGATTTTTAGCAGCTTCTCTCTAATATTTTCCCATAATAAGAAAGGTTGGACATTTACTCCTGACAATGGCAGAATTAGAACTTCTTCCAGGGTTGGGAAGAAAGTGGCTGGAGGGAAAATTAACTTGCAAATGCTCAATAGATTTTCACATGAGCAAATCTACACATCGTATTTACCCACGCTAAAATACAGTTCACAAATATTTTATAGGGGTACGACATATACCATGGGTGCACTTTTGTGACTTTCTTTAAGAATTTGGGGCCACAAGTAGGTAGGTTCAGATTTGTGACCTGCAAATTGCGAGTCGCAAATCCAAATGTAGGATGGTGTCCTTGACACCATCTGTGATTCGCAAGGGCTTCGCAAATGCCCACATCATGAATAATCATGAGGTGGGTCGCAATTTGCGACCCCCTCACGAATGGTGGCCTGCTGGAGACAGCAGACCACCATGTCTGTGACTGCTTTTCAATAAAGCAGTTTTTTTTGTAATGCAGCCCGTTTTCCTTAAAGGAAAAAGAGATGCATAACAAAAACGAAAAATGAAACTTTTTCGTTTCATTTTTTCAGAGCAGGCAGTGGTCCACAGGACCACTGCTTGCTCTGAAAACATGTTTACAGTGACATTCACAATGGGAAAGGGGTCCCATGGGGATCCCTTCCCTTTTGCGAAAGTGTTAGCACCCATTTGAAATGGGTGCAAACTACGATTGGTTTGCGCCCGCGGTCACAAAACAATCCTACATTGCACTGCAAGTTGCAATTAGGAAGGGAACACCCCTTACTAATTGCGAGTCACAAACCCGTTTTGTGATTCGGTAACCAGGTTACTGAATCGCAAAACTGGGTTTGTGCATCGCAATGTGCTTTTTGCATGTCGCAAACAGCGAAAGTCGCTGTTTGCGACATACAAAAAGCTACCTAAATGTGGGTCTTGGTCCCTAATTAGGTCTGGTGTTAACAAAGACATTTTGTTTTTATTAAACTTCTATTTCTCTCTCTTTCGGCTGGCTTTACTGTGAGTGATCGCATTCTGCTCTTCCACAAGGAGCATATTGCCACACAAAGTAGTTTTGTTCAGTGTCAGGAACTACAGTGGCAATCAGTGACATAACGAAACTGGAGGGTGCCCCTTTGCAAAGAACATGGAGGAGCCCCCTCTCCAGACTCACTCAGGGCAGGTGCTGTGCTGACGGGGCCCCCTGGAGGGTGGCTGCGGGGCCTTTGTTATGCCGCTGGTGGCAACGTGTACTTTAAGAGTTCAAAAACTTTTTGGGGGGGTTTTGCCAATGTTTGTTACAATGTTGAGGGCCTGGTAGCTCCCACAACAATAAAGTGTTACAAAAGCCATGTCAAAACAAGACACGCATTGATGAAACTAAAAGACTTAAAAATATGTCAGATCAGTTGGTTTTGTCAGTGTTTGTTTATTTTCATGCTTCCCATAATCGTGTTGAAAATGGTTACACTGATTTTCCATTAGAAATATTTTTGGGCAATACTAGCATGCATCAACACATTTTACTAAATGACACTTCATTTGCATATAATCAGAGAGCATTCTGGGAGCATTATACTTAGCCTCTTAGCCTAAACTTTTCAAACATGTGTGTACACGTTTTTCTTTTTTGTACTGGAACCAACGTCAGTAGTGAAGTGTGACCTTAAAACATTTATTTACAGCACGCACCCTAATAATGAAGGCTTTCAAATAATGAACCATAAATACAAGTTCGAACAGCATTATCCTTTGGAAACACATTACCTCAACTGCAGAGAGTTCAACTCTCTGTAAACAGGCAGCCAAAGGGTTTGTGCTGCAGGGGGTTGGGCCTACTTGTCCCAAGGACAAAGTAAACATAAAAACTTGTTGCCCTTGACCCCAAACAAGATGTCCCGGGCGATAGGAATTCCACATCCCTGGGCCCTACCCCCACCACCTTATTTTGAAAAAAAAATCTTCCCTGGTCTCTGGTGGGCTTTCTGCCCCCCTTGGGGGCAGATGGGGCTTCGAAAAATAGGCCGATCTGCCCTCAGGGGGGGCAGATATGGCCAACAGTTATGTGCCCCTATGGGGAGTAGCGGTTGCCCAATGGGCAGCCCCCCAAACAAAACACACACATACACACACCAATCCCTGGTGTCTAGTGGTTTCTGCCCCCTTTGGGGGCAGATTGGCCTAACACAAATAGACTGATCTGCCTCCAAGGGGGGCAGAAATGGCTCAGTCCAATTTGCCCCCCAGGGGAGCGACCCTTACATTTCTCTTCTGCATCGATGGGAAGTGACCTCTGATGAGGTGAGATGTCACTGGGGAGGTAGGGGTGGAAGGGGAAGCGATTCCCCTTCCAGCCCTGACCTGGGGTGGTGGGGGGGCGGCCCTCGGGGGAGCGCTAGCACTTCCCCCGAGGGCCGGTAATCAGACGTAATGGTTACGCCCGTGGCGCCTGAGAGGCGCAGCCACGGACGTAACCATTACGTCCGTGGCCCGCAAGGAGTTAAAGGAAACAGATAAACAATTATTGTGACTGTTTTATAGGGCATGAGGATACCGCTTTACTCCTTCCACTGCGCCACTTCTTGTGTGGAATATTTTTATTGCGGTCTCTTTGGTGGGGAGGTGATGCTGAGCCAAACCCCACTTCACATCTTCACACCTTGAAAGTACTTCTTGTCTTTCTGTCTCCTTCGGCATATAAAACAGCGAACTAACACCCTTTTTTGTTTTTTAAACTCTAAAATGTTCAATATAAATAACTGGATACAATGAAAAACCTATTCATCTTTGCTCTCTTAAAATAAATCTAAAATATTATGCGTTATTTATACATATATATATACTAGCATATAATACGTATATAATATTACCACAATATCAAAGGTTATACACGTGCATATATAACTTTTAAATTAATAATGTAAATATTTAGGACTAGCTTTGTTGCTAAGTGGTATCATTGTTTATAGATAAGGGGGGTGCACCTTATCTCCAACTACACAAGAACATTTACAATTTTAGACGTTTACTTATGCACCTTTACATCACAAAAGTCCACTGTCATTACTAGTTTACTTTGGCATTTACACAAGCAAATTACCACGTGTGCAAGCAATTGTAAATTATCGTACATGACGTGTAAAATCACGATTTTAATATAGGCTTTCTTTTCAAATAAAATAGTTTAAGTTTTAATTATCAATGTTCAGGTTTTACTAGAGGAGTGTTTTTTGTAAAAAAAAAAAGTGCCTCGTTCTTATCTTTTGTTCTACCGAGTTCATTTGATTCTGATTTTGTTTTCCTTTTATTTACCTTTAAAAAAAAAAAAAAAATAGAGGGGCGATGGGTGTATTTCTATGCATGTGTAATATCTCTAAATCCTACGGTTTCTGTCTCCCGACTTTGCAATTTGTTAAAAGGCACAAGACAAAATCGAAAAAGGCAGACCTGTCACATTGTCTGAGAAAGCGAGCAGTGAGATCAGAGACATCACCGAGCTCTTCCCAAGTGACATCTAAGGGAATGAGACCCCGTTCACCTCTCGAGGCCCCTCTCTTGCTGCGTGTCTCTCCACCGACCCCTCTCTATACCCCATCTCTGTCCGCATATGTGTCCCCTTATGTGTGCATGCATGTTCATCTGTACCAAGTTTTCAAACAAATGTAACTGAGTACAGTCTCAAGAAGACCCCGGTCCCTCTTCAAAGACTGCATATGTAACTGCAGATATTATCATACCCCCTTGTCTCTAGAGACTACAGATGTGGACTGTGGACAGTCTCAGACTCCCTGCTTGTCTGCAGAGACTGCACATGTAACTGAGACAGTCTCAGTCCCCTTCATGTCTGCAGAGACAACACATGTAACTGAGACAGTCTCAGACCCCCACTTGTCTGCAGAGACTGCACATGTAACTGAGACAGTCTCAGACCCCCACTTATCTGCAGACTGCACATGTAGCTGAGACAGTCTCAGACCCCTCACTTGTCTGCAGAGACTGCACATGCAAGTGCAGCAGTCTCAGCCCCCACGCTTGTCTGCAGACACTGCACATTTAACTGCAGACAGTCTCAGACCACTACTTGTCTCCAGAGGCTGCACATGTAACTGACTACAGTCGCAGATCTCCACTGGTCTACAGAGACTGCACATGTAACTGGGGCAGACTCAGACCCCCTCTTGTCTACGGAGACCACACATGTAACTGGGAACAGTCTCAGACCCCCACTTGCCTGCAGAAACTGCACATGTAACTGGATGCAGTCTCAGACCCACACTCGTCTGCAGGGACTGCACATGTAACTGGGAACAGTCTCAGACCCAAATTGGTCTCCATAGACTGCACATGTAACTGCGGACAGTCTCAGCCCTCCTCCCCCCCCTCCACTTACCACCACAGACTGCACATGTAACTGGTTACAGTCTCAGACCCACACTCGTCTGCAGAGGCTGCACATGTAAATGAGTATAGTCTCAGACCCCACATTTGTCAACACAGACAGTATATGTAACTGAGACAATTTCAGACCACCACTTGTCTCCAGGACCTGCACATGTAACTTGGTACAGTCTCAGACCCCCACTTGTCACAACAGACTGCACATGTAACTGGGTACAGTCTTTGACCCACACTCGTCTGCAGAGACTGCACATGTGATTGGGGCAGACTCAGACGCACACATGCCTGAAGAGTCTGTAAAGGGAGCAGCCTCTACATGATAGGGCCTGAAGTATTAGTTCCCTGTGCTCAAATCAGCCTCCTTCTTCTATGGGGGTTTGGAGTAACACCCCCTTCCCTCCCCCCAAACTCCACATGCAATCACAGGTTGCACATTTAAGAAGGTGCAGTCTGTACATGGTGGGGCCAGGTGAGATCCGCCTACGTTCACATCGTCCTCCCCGAGCCATGACGGTATGAAGGGGTGACTCCACCCCCCCCACCCCCCAACACACACACATGCCTGCAGAGACTGCACTTGTTCTCCCGAGGATGCAGCGTGCACATGGCAGGGCTCAGAAGCTATAAAGGCAGCTCCCAATGCTCACATCAGCCTGATTGTGGTATAAAGGGGTCCCCTGCTTATCTGCGAAAGCCATCGCCCCCTCCTGCAAGAAGCTGATATCTGAGCCGGAGGGGGGAACCCCCTGGGCCCTTCCATGAGGATGCCTGCTGGAGTGGCAGCCCTGGAATCAGACAGTTCATGGAAAGTTTCCCCTAGAATGGGCGGGGGGCTTTGGCTATGTAAACCAGAGGCAGCCCCAGCCTGGAAACTAAAGACCCTCCAAGAAACTTCAATCACGCTCTCTTTGGACAAAGCTCAGATCTGCTTCTTTACTTTTCTGAAACTGCTACCTTATAGCTGCTTGGAAACCCACTCAGGCTGTATTACAGGCGTCCCGGGGGAGGCTAGGACTGCATTAAGACATATGTAAATATTCTAGCACGGTGGGCTTTGCTCTAGCACCACCATTATTACTGATGTGAAGGAAGTAATTATGGTTTATTGTTCCTATTATAGAGAATGGGTGCTTTTGATCCGGTCATACACCTATCCATCCATCCTTTCACTCATGCATCTTTTCATTGCTCCATCCATCCATCCTTCATTTCATCCAATTCATCCATCCTTCCCTCCTCTCATCCATCCATTCACTGTTTTGCTCCACTCATAAATCCAGCCATTCACTCCATCCATCCTTGTACCCTTTCAATCATGCAGCAGTTCTTTCACTCATCCATCCATTCTCTCATCATCCATCTATACACCCTGTCAGTCAGCCATCCATTGACACTTTCACTCATCCACCCATCCTTTCACTCACTCATCCATCCATACATTCATCCATTCTCTCAATCATCTATGCATCATTTCACTCATTCATCCATTGAAACTTTCACTCATCCATCTGTCCATTCATCCATCTGTCCATTCATCCATCCATCCTTTCACTCATCTATCCATCCACTCTTTCACTCATCCAACCATCCTCATATTTTTGTGTATCCATGGGTACTGCTTTCAATGCTTGTATATTGGACTCAGTTGTTGAGGCATACAAATAAAAGTATACAATTTAACACAATGTCAGTATTGGAAAGAGCCAAACCAAATAAGAGTTTTGTTAATGTGATCATTGTCTTTTCATCCTTCTGTGCCTGAAATGCTTTTTTCACTCACAAGGAAGGAAGCAGGGAGATTAAGAAACTACTATAGTGGTTTGGAAAACTCAATAGGGCTCGCCCATTTGACCTAGTGGCTTTAATAGTATTTTTAGGTCAAGTGCACAGGCGCTTTGACCTGTTGTAAGTATTGTGAGCTTTTAACTACGTCCACTGCACGCCCTTCACAATCACTCGTTCTTGGGCTTGCCTTTCAAAAATCCTTTGTTATGATTGGTAAATGCTTTACGTTTGTCCCTCTTGGGGCAGTTTTGTTACCGCTTTGGACACCGACCCTGTTACATGGATAGTTGCACGTTTGCCGATATGTTTGACTGCAAGCAAAATTATTTTTCCTTTTGTGTCTCTCCTTCGCGCTCATGGTCATGGTGGCCGTGGCACTTTGAATCGGCTTGCTTATGTCAACGGTTTTACTTTTCATTTTCAATTTATGTGGCAAGAAAAGTCCTGTTTGGAATTTACAAAGCCAATAGCTCTAATTTGAGCAAACGTGAGACCCGTTGCATTGCAAATGCTTGTTACTTTAATGTTTCTTAAGAGGATACTGTAGCTATCCAAGCAGTGATAACTGGTTGCATGCTTGCCCCTCATTTCCTCTGCGCTACATCCCAAGTGGAGACTATCTCTAAACAAGGACACCATTTTGGAAGTCTATAGTGTATCATTGTTTCGCCATTTCAGGATGTCTAATATGGGGAATCTAAATGTGGCGGCCAACCTTTAAATTTATAACAATAGACTATTTACAATACTGTTACAAGACTGACACGGCTTCGTTTAGTTTTGCTATTGCAGGTATATGCTCACCTTGTTTAGACTGCACCCTGTTTTAATTTTTCCACTTGTAATATTTCAATTTATTTATATCTCTTATATATTTTGTTGAGTTTCTATGTGTTTTATTAAAATTGCATCTATATATTTTGCTTACTACATAAACTACTGTGTTAGTGGATTGATGAATGGATGCATGAATGGAAAGATGAGTGACAGAGTGGATGTATAAATTCTGATTGAGTGCCTAAACCCATCAATAACACAAAAGGCATTTTCATTCATAAGCTAGACCTATTGGCTCGTTCATAGAGATTCAAGTTATAGTATCTCTGAAATGTGTATACTGGATATTAGGTGATTAAAACCTTTGACCAGGCCATCCTTTCTGAGATGAAGGAATTCATTTTGCCCAGCTACATCTTGGGCTCCTTTTACCCTTGATTACGCAGTGCGGCATATTTTCAGTTAAAGGCCCCTTTGTTTTCTATGGAATGCTGAGCACTGCTAAGTTTCTTTCGACCAGTCACTTTTTAACTCGTTTTTAAGCTGCCGTGAATTAAGTGCGACAATCGGCTGAGGAACGTGCAGCAGTGCTTTAAGCAAGCCATCAGTGACGGAGCTGCGGGGACTGCTTTGTTTCCTGGTCCGCCATTGGACAACTCCCAAAGTGTGCTCCATGGGATACACACATAAAATGCGAATGGAAAAACAAAGTGGGCTTTGGAACTGGTGGGAAGATCCTTGGATGTCAGATAAAAAAAATGAAATCTGAAGTTTCTCTCTGGAGTTTGCTATAACTCTTATGAATTCTCAAAGGATTAAATAACTCAAACTGAAATAGCAAATGGTAGCCCTATTGTTATGTAAATGAAAGTCGGTCACGGAGAGGTTTTGGCCAAAGTAAAGAGAAAACCAATAAATAGCAGATAGGTTTCGCCCCTAGATTTTCAAGGAATGGAAACATACTGGTTGCTAGTTATTAAGTATGCAGTGGATGTAGACAGTCGAGATGCAGCCAAGTCTGGTCAGTAGAACTCTGGAGCTAACGCAAGGCAAAGGTCTGCGCTGTACATATTAAATGTTTAGGATAGGCAACACTGTCTTAAAAAACAGAATGCAGCGGTTCAAAGGTAAGTCCAGCACAACAATACGCTAAGGACAATCCTATTTGAAGGTATTATCTTACAGTCCTAGAAACATTACATTAACTCTGGTTTTAATTGCAGGCACGACCTGTGAGGTCCATCCACAGGAACAGTGCAATTAATTTCAGCCCTTCTGAAAAAATAGAATTTTGCCAACTGGTGCACCCCTATACACTGAGAAAATACATTTTCTGGACTTGTTAAACAATTTGGCACCATTTTTGGGAGCCTTTTCTCCGGCTGATGCCTAATGTTGTCTTGCGAAGCGCTAGTCCTTCCCATCCAGGCACGTTGAAAGCTACTGCGGGGTCTGAGAGGGCAAAATTAACAGGACCGCAGTAGGAAGAGGATCTGCTGCAAAGTTTAAAGCAATGCAGGCAATTCAGAAAAGCATTTCTGAGTATGGGTAGTAGTACTACTGGAGAGCTATTTTACGTACTCTCACCTACCTTTGTGAATCAGCCCCAAACGTCCGAACACCTATTAGTAAAAGTGCAAAAAGGACACAGTTCTTTCACCTTGTTCTAATTGCATTGGAATATTCATATTCACAAAATCCAATTCACAAAATTGGGTCCAATTCACAAAATCTTATGAGTAAGGTAAAGTTTAATACAGCAGCCTTCTTTCACATGCTCTTACATACCTTGTGGCCTAAGCCCTCCAGAGAAATCACAGCTGATCCAGCATTTGGTGCCATCTAGGGGTATTGTAAGTTAACTGTGTTAATAAATAGGGCAGGCATACTTTACATTATTTAAAGAAATGTAGCACAGAAGGGGCCCTCAAATGTGAAGATACTGGTTAATTATGATCTCAACCTTCCCCAGATGGGCCTCTTGACTTTACACTCCTACAGTTTCTACACACCACTACCCTCATGGTCACAGTACTTTGAATCCTCTTTGTCTGTCTCTGGCCCTCATAATGTCATTTTTAGGTCAAAGATTACAAGACAGTGCAGCTGTCTGGTTACAAAGACATCTTGGAGACATGACAAAAACTTACCCAGGAATGCATTCCGCCCACTGGTAACCAGTGGCTTTGTGTTTTGTCACTCACATGTGCTTGCTTTCTATTTGCTGGCTTTATTTGCCTTAGTCCATCCGTCTTCTGTCTCCCATGGAGCATAACTGTTGGCCTCTCTGATTGGCTCTTTTTAATTTTCAGAAGGTGTGTGCTCGCTTTTTCTTCTTCGTAAAGCACTCCACAAGAGTGCATGTGTTTTATAGCTGTCTTCCTTGGGCTCTTCTCTGCCCATCCCCAGCACTACAATTAGTTTTCTTTCCCATGTTATTCTCTTACCCTGCCCGCACTTCCTAGCCCTTTGCTTTTCCCCTCCCGCCCTTTGTTGCCATTTGCTTTCCTCCACCCTCAGATGTTTTTGTGCATTTCTCTCTGCTCTCCCACCATCTGTGCTCATTATGCCCCGCAATCAACTCTCTGCTCCCATTTCTCTCGCGCCCTTTTCCTTCACTCCGTGCCCTACTATTCTCACTGTGTAACAATGTCCTCCACTCAAGCTGAACCTCAACTCACTTCACAATCAGTTTTTTTAAAAAGTGACTTGGGCAAAAGTGTAAAAAAAAATCACACCAGGCGCTACTTTTTATTTACCAGTTCATCTCAGATTGGTAAATAAAACGAAAAAAATGCCTGTCTGATTTTGTTGGCAGTTGCATGTGCATTACCACGCGCCTCCATAATGATGCAGTGTCCGTGCCATATGGCTTTTAATTTTTATTTTTAGCCATACTGCACAGCAGCTGTGGTGCTGTACAAGGTGACTAAAAGTCATTGGCAAAAACAACAGGTCTCATACGTAGGTCCTATTGGCCTGTTTGTAGTAATTTTGACTTCCCCATTTCTGATAATAGTGTACTCTGTGAATTCAGTATACTTCGTGTGAAAATATAAGGAAACATTTAGAAAACATAGACGCTCCTGCAGGTGGGGTCATGTCCAGCATTAAGAGGGGGAAGGGTACTATTTCAAGTGCTTATTATAACGAAAATAATCTTTGATTTATTTTAGTTATCCACTTCTGTGAGTCTTTCGTACCAGCAATAGATATTAAAATAACATAAGATACAGCAAAGGGCAGAGGTAAAACGTGCAAATGTGGAAATTTAGCAAATTGTGCTCCATAATTCATACGGGTGCATGAAAACACAAATTAGCAAATTTACAACATAATAGGCCTGTGTGGCAGACTCTATAAAAAACAACATTGAGTAAGGAATGAAGCTGTAAAAAAAGGAAGGTTTTATGGTTTACATTCATTGCTTCTTACACATACACATCTAATTTTCCAGGTTTGGAAACTGGTCCAAAAATTTTAAATTTAATCACATGTGCTATGTTAAGTAGGGGCACAAAAGGGGAACAGGCAAGGGAACAAACACAAAAGGGAGAAACTCATAAAACTTTGTGGCGGATGGAAATATGGCCCCTGGTAATCACGCAGTTAGAAAGTGTGAAAACTCGGAAGAGGCTGTGATTTTATAGCTCGATGCAATAAGTTAAGATGGGGCATTGACCAATGGAATTCAGCTGGAAGCAAGTTTGGCAGCGAGGGTGGCAGAAAAGTGTGAGACACCACATATAAGACAATTAATAGACTAATGTTTTACCGTTGTCACTATTATGAACCAATTAAGGATCCAGTCTCCGTACATCAGATGGAGAAATGGTTCACTCATATCCTTATTCTAGGCTTATGACTCTCTGCTGACAACCCACACCCGCATATGCTAAGTACTAGTTCAGGCGGGAGTCCTTGGGTGCCACAGAGTACCTTAGACTAAAGCAGGACCTGACCAGGGCCCAAAGGGCAGTGGAGGTCCAAGAAACCCGGCCAGCAGAATATGGTATGGGATCAACAAGCTTTAAAGAAAGAAAACCAGAGAGTACCTCTACACTGCAGAGCACCAGTCAACCGACACATACCCTGCTGTTATGAAACCATTTTCAGCCCCCTCACTGTTTTTAGGTGGTGATACAGGTGGTCATCTGTTGCTCACTATCCACAATGGTTCTCCTCCATGCCACCATCTCCTTCTCCCTGCCTAAGAATCCTCTGTCACAAACCTGAAGCAGGTTCATGACAATAGAGGCGGGAATCATGAAATCCTGGCAGGCTCGTGCACTTGTCACTTGGCACTCAGGCTCCCCAGCAACCTAGCATGATTCTTAAAAAAGCAATGTCCTTGTATGACAACTGAGAGAGCAGCAGAATTTCTCTTGTGACTTAGAAGAAAGTTTGGTTATCCAAAAGTTTACTTTCCATCAATCAGTCAGTTCAAAGTCAGAATTACGCTTTGATTTTTCCAACAGCATACTTTGTCAGGCAGTTTGAGGACCCCCTCTACCTACAAACCCATGATACTTAATTTTTTTTTTTTAAACA
The DNA here is from genome assembly GCF_031143425.1 of Pleurodeles waltl. NCBI lineage: Eukaryota > Metazoa > Chordata > Amphibia > Caudata > Salamandridae > Pleurodeles > Pleurodeles waltl. The sequence goes on from NC_090444.1 coordinate 1,173,457,561, forward strand.
TGAAAACCATTTATCTAGGCAGGGGTAATCCTTGGATAGTTATGACCACACCATCTCTTATTCAAGTACTGTTGTCCCAAGTGTGGTAGGGCTGTATGTTCATATGCTCGAAAAAAAGCACATCTCTTTGAACACTAATCCTTTGCAAACCTATATACGGGTGTGGAAGGGGTACATCTTTTTCATTTGACAATGGAATGCAGACACAGCTTTGAAGTTCATCAATTGGTTAAATATATGTAACATTTACCTTCGGTTTACATATTATCTTGAGCACCAGAGGCAGTATCTTTGAGTACTGCAACATACATTTATCCAACAATCAGAAACAAGTTGTTGCTATTCAAAAGCTACTATCCTCATTCCCTGAGGGGAAACCTTCCTTTTGGTCAAATCTTCGTACTTCGAAGAAACCGTTTCAAATGGAAGGACTTAAAAAAATATGTCCAAATACTTACACAGAAGTTGCAGGACTGAAATGACCCTGAGGGCATCAAAAGTATACCACTAATAACCGTAAGGTTTTTCTTGAAAAGTACAATAACCCAAATTAGATAAACTGGCATGGGTTACAACGTAGTGTGTTCTGTCTAATTCTTTTAGGAACGGCATCAATAAATATTGCTACTTTCTTAATTTCTGGAATGTATCCCTAGAAAAAACAATGCTTTCATTTAGAAGAGGTTTGAGTTTAACCCCTTCGCTGCCAGGCCTTTTCCCCCTCCTGTGCCGAGCCTTTTTTTGGCTATTTGGGGCAGTTCGCGCTTAGGCCCTCATAACTTTTTGTTCACATAAGCTACCTACGCTAAATTTGCGTCCTTTTTTTTCAACATCCTAGGGATTCTAGAGGTACCCAGACTTTGTGGGTTCCATAGAAGGAGGCCAAGAAATTAGCCAAAATACAGTGAAAATTTCGTTTTTTTTAAAAAAAATGGGAAAAAGGGGCTGCAGAAGAAGGCTTGTGGTTTTTTCCCTGAAAATGGCATCAACAAAGGGTTTGCGGTGCTAAAATCACCAGCTTCCCAGCTTTCAGGAACAGGCAGACTTGAATCAGAAAACCCAATTTTTCAACACAATGTTGCCATTTTACTGGGACATACCCCATTTTTACGATTTTTTGTGCTTTCAGCCTCCTTCCAGTCAGTGACAGAAATGGGCATGAAACCAATGCTGGATCCCAGAAACCGAAACATTTCTGAAAAGTAGAAACAATTCTGAATTCAGCAAGGGGTAATTTGTGTAGATCCTACAAGGGTTTCCTACAGAAAATAACAACTGAAAAAAATAAAATTGAAATTGAGGTGAAAAAATCTGCAATACCGTTACGTCTGCTGGACTCTTCTGGTTGAGGGGATATATAGGGCTTGTAGGTTCATCAAGAACTCAAGGTACCCAGAGCCAATAAATGACCTGCACCCTGCCTTGGGTTTTCATTCTATACCGGGTATACAGCAATTCATTTGCTGAAATATAAAGAGTAAAAAATAGCTATCAAGAAAACCTTTGTATTTCCAAAATGGGCACAAGATAAGGTGTTGAGGAGCAGTGGTTATTTGCACATCTCTGAATTCCGGGGTGCCCATACTAGCATGTGAATTATAGGGCATTTCTCAAATAGACGTCTTTTTTACACACTCTCTTATATTTGGAAGGAAAAAATGTAGAGAAAGACAAGGGGCAGTAACACTTGTTTTGCTGTTCTATGTTCCCACAAGTCTCCCGATAAAAATGATACCTCACTTGTGTGGGTAGGCCTAGCGTCCGCGACAGGAAATGCCCCAAAACACAACGTGGACACATCCCATTTTTTGACAGAAAACAGAGGTGTTTTTTGCAAAGTGCCTACCTGTAGATTTTGGCCCCTAGCTCAGCTGGCACCTAGGGAAACCTACCAAACATGTGCATTTTTTAAAACTAGAGACCTAGGGGAATCCAAGATGGGGTGACTTGTGGGACTCTGACCAGGTTCTGTTACCCAGAATTCTCTGCAAACCTCAAAATTTGGCTAAAAAAACACATTTTCCTCACATTTCGGTGACAGAAAGTTCTGGAATCTGAGAGGAACCACAAATTTCCTTCCACCCAGCGTTCCCCCAAGTTCCCGATAAAAATGGTACCTCACTTGTGTGGGTAGGCCTAGCGCCCATGAAAGGAAATGGCCCAAAACACAACATGGACACATCACATTTTTTCACAGAAAACAGTGCCTACCTGTGGATTTTGGCCTCTAGCTCAGCCGGCCCCAGGGGGGGGGGCAGAAATGGCCTAAAATAAATTTGCTCCCCCCACCCCACCCCGGGGAGCGACCCTTGCCTACAAGGTCGCTCTCCATCTCTAAAAAAACAAAAAATAAATAAATAAAAAAAAATACATTTGCCCTGGCGCCTAGAGGTTTCTGCCCTCCCTGGGGGCAGATCGGCCTAATACCAATAGGCCGATCTGCCCCTGGGGGGGCAGAAATGGCCTAAAATAAATTTGCCCTCCCACCCCCCCCGGGGAGCGACCCTTGCCTACAAGGTCGCTCCCCTTGCGTGTCGGCGCAAAAAAAAAGATCCTTGGTGCCTAGTGGTTTCTGCCCCCCTTGGGGGCAGATTGACCTAAAATCGGCCGATCTGCCGCCAGAGCGGGCAGAAATGGCCTAAATACAATTTGCCCCTCCAGGGGAGCGACCCTTGCCTAAGGGGTCGCTCCCCATCTGTAAAACAACCACAACAAAAAAAATCCCCGGTGTCTGGTGGTTTCTGCCCTCCTTGGGGGCAGATTGGCCTCATAATAATAGGCCAATCTTCCCCCAAGGGGGGCAGAAATGGCCTAAATATAATTTCCCCCCTATGGGAGCGACCCTTGCCTAAGGGGTCGCTCCCCACACCTAAAAAAAAAACTTAACAAAAAAAAAAAAAAAATTATAATCCCTGGTGCCTAGAGGTTTCTGCCCCCCCTGGAGGCAGATCGGCCTAATGGGGGCAGAAAAGGCCTTTAAAAAAATGCCCCCCTCTGGGTGTGACCCTTGCCCAAGGGGTCGCTCCCTTATGCCAATTTCCTTTTTACAAAAGACATCCCTGGTGTCTAGTGGGCGTTTTTGACAACCGGATTGCTTTCAATTCGGCTGCCAAAACGCAGAGAGAGACTTCAAAGGGAAGGAAATACATTTCCTTCCCTTTGAAGCCTCTCTCGGCCTCCCCCACGTGATCGGAAGAGAAATGCAAAGCATTTCTCTTCCGATCGCGCTGGAAGCTGAGCTTCCAGCGCGTTGGGGGAGGCTCTGTGACAATCAGCGCGCGCTCGCGCGCTGATGTCACAGAGGGGGTGGGGGGGGTCGGGGGTGCAAGGGGAAGGGCTTCCCCTTCCATCCCTGACTTGGGGGGGTGGGAGGGAACCCCACAGAGGGAGCGCTAGCGCTCCCTCTGGGCTGTGTGCCCAGGACGTAATGGTTACGTCCTGGGCACAGCAGCACTGTGCCGCCGAACGTAACCATTACGTCTGCGGCAAAGAAGGGGTTAAGGAACCAGCTGGTACATAAACGCAGAAATACTAACCCACAGAGCAACATCTCTAACACTTTGTGGGGTTTACCACCTGTGACAGGACATTCTCATTCCGGAGAGTGCAGTATATGTTTTCTTAGAAAACACATGAAAACTATTGATCTAGGCAGGGGTATTCCTTGGATAGCCATGAAACACACCATCTCTAATTCAAGTAACATGGTTTACGTGATCAGCTGTCCATGTGTGCTTAGGTATGTAGGGATGACATCTTGGAAGGTGAGTAAACACGTCTGTGAACACAACACACCATTAGATGTAAGAATTTGTCCACCAATATGTTGAATCACCTATTGGAAGGAGAATATACCACTCATGGCATTCAGTGGGTTGTCATAGAACAGTTATCTGGAAAATCTACTGACGTTTCAAGACTCCTACTGGTCAGGAACCCTTGGACGAGGCACACATACAGCAAGAATGAATGATTAATTCACACGTGCCTTAGTTGGAAAATAAATAGTGTCTCCCTGGGTCTCTGAAAACAATTTTAAGATGTCTACAACAGGTCTTCTCATAAGTACTAGCCCCATTTTAGACAGAATAGAATTTGGACCCTATATAATGAAGGGCACTACAAATGATGTTTCCAAGCCCTCGTTGAATTGCAGTGGTTGTTTCTGATTAGGAAAACACAAGTGATTTTTACCTTTCAAGACAATCACTTGTTTTGAATCTCTATCACCTCTTTTTCATATTTTCCCTGCTATTTCGGACCCATTATACAATCTCTTGTCAGATAGATACCAGGTATTAGATACAACTAAGAAGTTACTGATGAGATCCAAATACAGATCATAATGCAGGTTCTAGTCTTCTCAATGACAATCAGAGTCGCATGAGGATGTCAAACATACCACCCATGCTGCAGCACCGTGATGACCAAGGTGCCATTCAAAGATCCAGGTTGTGTATTTAGATTCTGGTCAATCTCGAGCTGTCCGAATCTATGAGAGCTTTGAGGTGGGCAGAAGTGCTAGTAGATCCATGATGAAGGGAGTTATATCTGATACACAAATGGATATTTTTTCCACCAGGCTTGACGGACTCATGGTAACCTCCACTTTCCTAATACCTATCTTGATTCCTGTGTATTTTTGCCCCCTCTGTGTCCTCCATTGTAATTTTATGGCATGTATGCTGGCTGAAACATGGAAACCATTTTTGATGTGGGAATAATAATAACCTCTGGACATCTCAGTTGTTTATAACCTAATCTAAGGGATCCACAATAAAGACAACCATTTTAGGGATTCCAACAGATAATTGTAAGGTCATAGGAGTTTCCATCCAATAATTAATCTTAAAAGCATACTGACCAGGAGGAAACCACCCTGCCAACCTACTGCATGGTATTAATGTGTCACCAATGATGAAGCATTCCAGGAAATGTGGGTGAAGCTACCCATCCAAAAGATCTATGCATCTAATTACATAGGAATGAACTTTACTAATTAGTACAACTTCTTAACTGTATTTGTGTTTAGTACCAAAGAAGAATCCCAAGCCTTAAGATTCACAAAGGCACAATCATGGTGACTTAATCGCCATCTCTGTGACTGGTGCTATGGCTGTCTTCACTCCCTTGAAGATCTCTGCTGGTACAGTCACCTCCAAGCAAGCACAGCTGGTGGGACCGGGACGAGGTCTGGTGCCATCTTATGCACACCCCACAAGCAGCGTGGACCGGCTGCAACACCTGAATGCTGAAGGCACACTCTGCACCATGAACTGATTTACAACCAAAGATGCTGTGCACATTATTTAAACCCAAGGAGGAGAGAGAAAAATTTGCATCATTAGGAAGGAAGGACAGTAAACCCAGGTACCAGACCAAGCTGATCACAATTCAAAAATTTCATAGACCCCCTTTAACATGCTATTAGGGGAAGACCAAGAGTAACTGAGGACTGTGGCACAAGAAACATTTCTCACGAGGCTGTTCCATAGGAGCAGCCACGCTACTTCCAGCTATAATTAAATAGGATGATTATAAATACCTGTTGCATTTTTATATTTGCCAATTCTGTACTATGTACTTAGAATGTATGTGTAATTTAAACACAATTTTTAAAGACTAAGAGCCTCATTTAGAGTTTGGCAGAGGGGGTTACTCTGTCACAAACATGACAGACATCCCATCTGCCATATTGCAATTCCATTTTAGCCCATGGAAATTGCAATACGTCGGAGAACATATCTGTCACATTTGTGATGGCATAACCCCTACGCCTAAGTTCAAATCAGGCCCTAAGAACTGAGTGAACATTCCATTATTAATTTGTATTTTCTGGTTTGTTGTGCTCTGAGTCTCTAACCCCACACTACCTCCCTAAGTAAACCTTGCACTGCTCTTTATCATTACCCTAAGGATTAAGTGCTAAAAGGGTGTATGTGTTGCTCACCTTTGGATTCAGTTGTAGTGTTACACGGCAGGACACCAATGAAAAACACCTCTGATGGACACAATGTTGGCCCAGTAACCCCTATTGTGAGGATTTTGGTGTACTGTGTCATATGGCTGGGTAGGCTTATAGTGCAGTACGCTCATAAATATCATCTTGTGTCCAGTCAGATACGTTGACTTAACCTTAAGCTCAAACCTGAGTAGCTGTGACTGTGAGCAGTAAGGCTTAGCAAAGGAACAATTTGTAAAGTATTTAAAAGCACCAAAAAATTAAATCAGAAAGTCACACAACATGAAAGACACAAGACCCCAATTTATAAAAATAGAGCTTTAATGATCTTAATCAGTAAAAGTCACTGGAGGGTTCTGGAGATTCAGATTTTAGAAGCAATAAATAACTTTCAATCCACCACAAACAAACATTGGCCAACAAAAAGTTTGGAAACTTTTATATACTTAGAAACAGTTAGTTTGAAAACTCCAGGCCGAGCTGGGTGACCAAGTCTGGCAGCAAAAAGGTCTAAGGGGCTAGAATGGACACTTTGGACAGTTACCTGACCACCAGAGCATTTTTAAAGCATTATCAACAGGATTAGAGGATAACAACAAACTCTCTCGAGTCCAGCAGACACAGATGCACCTTTTGGCTATCTCCGAATTGTCCTTTGGAATGTCCAGCATCCAGAAGTGGCAAACCTTCTGTGGTGGCTACCAGAGATGCAACTTGAGCTCTTCCAGATTTAATGTAAGTTAGCCAGGTGGGGATGCCACGCGGTAACCCCGTATTAGCCAATGGGGCTACCAAATTTACTCATACCAAAATGACAATTTGCACGTATTGCTGCCAAGCCATATAGAAAAACATATGTCTTACTTAATAAAAATATTGCTCTAGCCATAGGATGCAATAGGCCTTTTTTTAGTGGTGGCTTTCATATAATGTTAAGGGATAGGGTGGCTTTGCCATAGGTTTAAATGGCAACATCGAACTGGCAGTGCAAGTACTGACCTGCCAGTCTGCCTTGGCAGGCCGGGGGCCATTTTGTACATTGTCATACAAAGGGTGGCACAAACAGTGCTGCAGTCCTGAGTGAATACTCTATCATAGATGCCCTGGGTACCATATACTATGGACTTATAAGTAAGTCAGGTCTTGCCAATTGGGTGTTAGGAACTCGACATTCAATTTGTATAGGGTTAAAACATTGGCACTGATGTCTGGTGAGCAGGCCTCAAAGCACTCTCAAAGTCGAGAAAAACCAGCAGCATAAGTCCAGAAATGTGGGGGTAATCATGCAAAAGAGGCATTTCCTTACACCTATATGCCCGGTGCTTCCCTAAAAGTTCCCACACAGTGCATTAGGAGGAAGGTAAGGTGCAGTCAGAAGGTCAGTGTCAAAAAAATAATCACTTTGCCCAGGTAGATTCCGGTAGCTCCACATGTAGGCATGTGTAAATGAGCCACATTACCTAGGCAGCATCCAATTGCTAAGGTTTTACTTCAGTTTGCCTCTTGGTAACCCAACTTTATCTGTCCTCATTCCAATGACACTCGTGTCATTCTGATGATCACCTGGGCAGAAAATCCAATGCAGAGAGATGCTCCACCGAATCCTCTTAGTGTCCGCTACTCATACATTTGCTGGCCCCCCTCACTGCCACCCAGTGCCCCTCCCTCCTTCAGGACCTTCTTAATGGAAGCTGCAGTGCGACCCCATTGAGCAGGTCTCTGGGCCTGCTCCCTTGCTGCCTCATATCAGGTCAAACAACCATGCCTGCTTCTCCCTATGACCTTCCCCGTCCTCCTCTGCAATGCCGCACTGTTCCCCGTGTCCTCTACGATCACTCGCTTAATTGTGTGCCAGAGTCACTATTGTATTTTTTGGTCTCTTTCTGTATTCCTTAGGGATTGACTCATTGTGCCTGAGTCATTATCATAATTTTGTGTTATTTGGTCACTGTTTCTATTATTGTATATTGGTCATTGTTACCTGCTAGGAAGCTTATAGCTTGTAAAGCTCCTGAGGTCCTCATCATTTCATTTTCCCGCTGAGGTGTTTGTTAGTTATTTTTCCTGTTTCCAGTCCTGTTAGCTCGCCCACTGCAACCCAGCAACCCTCCCTTCCCCCTAGGAACTACTTAATGGAAGCAGCAGCACAGCTGCACGGCAGCCCAGTGCCGTGGGTGTGCTGCTGGTGCACCAAAGGCATCACCATCACCCAGCAGAAAACTATCTGATGCATTGCTATTGGAGACGACACCACACCAATAATTCAACACCTCAACTTCCAGCTTCTAAATAATGGCAGGACAACCATTAGAGGCATCCTCACCTGCAGACCCTCTGGACCACAATCTACATTCAGCGACGCCATCTCCAATTTGATCTCTCCTCTATCTATCGACTCCAAGCACTACATTCTACTCTGCGACCTCAACTTCCACATCGACGACCCCCATGATGCCAACTTCACAAATCTCCTGAAAACAATGAGCAACATCGGCCTCACCCAACTGGTCAATGACCCCACACACAGTGCAGTGCACATGCTGGATCTGATCTTTACATCCAGTGACAGAGTCAAGTACAGCCACATCACCAAACTCGCCAGGACTGACCATGCCATTGTGCAGTTCACCATCACGGGTGCCCATGACACCACCACCAAGCCCCCAGTTGGAGCAAAGTAACTGAGACCCAGTGGATGCAGGCCATCAACATCTTCGATCCAAAAGCCACATTAGACCTTGAGTAGGCTGTCCAGAGGTTCTCCGCCTGGATCATCAAATGCACCGACAGAGTTGCCGTTATGAAGCTAGCCAAAACCAACAAAGCCTCAGCATAAGCGAGCTGGTACACTCCAGAACTCAGAACCATCAAGTGTAACTACAAACAACTAGAGAAACAATGGCGCACCACCACCCCCCGACCGAACCCTCTACATGTCAGCCCTCAGCAAGTTCCTCCAACACAAAAAGACAAGCCCTCACAGACTGCATCGAAAACAAGCGCCAAATATATGAAGGTACTCTTCGACATAGTCAGGGAATTCCCCTGGCCATCAGGGCAATGCTCTCCAGTGGATCACCTCCTTCCTCATGGATGAACACAGAGAATCTGTCTGCACCATTCACCTCTGGAGCCAGGAGCATCATCTGCAGTGTACACCAAAGATCATTCCTCAGACCTACCCTGTTCAACACTTACTACTTACTTACTACTCTCCTCATGGACATTGTCAGAACCATGGAATCAAAATTATATCCTAGGCAGATGATACACAGCTCATCCTCTTGCTCACCGAAGAGCGCGCCACCACTAGAGAAACATCCACAATACCATGATTAGTGTCACTGACTGGATAAGGACTGACTGCCTTAAGCTCAACAAGGACAAGACAGAAGATCTTCATGAACAAAACCTTCCCATGGGACCCTCCGAGCTGGGACCCACACCTAAAGGCCACGCCTGCTACCTTGGCATCATCCCCAACATCAAACTCACCATGAAGTGCCAAATCAGCACAGTCTCCTCCTGTTGCTTCCTCTGCATGCTCAGGAGACTCTTCAGATGGACCCCCATCAACACCAGAAAGACCATCACCCCGGCCCTTGTCACCAGCCGGCTAGACTACGGTAACACGCTCTACTCTGGTATCACCACCCACTTCCTTAAGAGACTCTAGACCATACAGAACACAGCAGCCAGGCTCATCCTCGACCTCACCAAATGAACCCATACCATCCCACACCTCAAGAATCCCCACTAGCTCCCCATCCAGAAGAGATGCCAGTCCAAGCTTCAGCACACGCCTAAAAAGCCCTACATGACCAGGGACCACCATACATCAACCACCGCATGAACTTTCATCAACCACCGCATGAACTTTCATCAACCCACCACACTTGTGCTCCACCTCAAACACACCACCGCATTTTTCGCAGCCACGGTGGTGGTTGTTCCTTCTCTGATATCACTTCCAAGACCTGGAACGACCTTCACTCCACATACGACCACCACCCTCTCTAGTGGACTTCAGAGGGAGACTCGAAACCTGCCTTTGCAGCTAAGACCTGCGAAACCTCAGCACCCAGATACCTTCAGGGGGATAGAGCAGCCCTATATAAACATTGATTGATTGTTTGTTTGCCCTACTGTAAATATTACACCACATAGCAGACCCCACTTCGAGCACAACATAGAAGACCCACAAACGATTAATTTCTTGTTTGCCCACATTGACCACCTGCCTGGTTGCCCACTGGGTAAATCCGTGCTTTCCTACGTTGGAACACAAATCAACTTGTGCTGAATCATTTGTTTTTTTTAGCTCTAGTCGCACTTTTGCTATAATTGCTGTATGCTGTAACTGTTCTATATAGTGAGGGACATTTGTACAGCCATTTCCCGTGTGATATTTGTTCCTTCTAACTTACACGAAGTTCAGAAACCTTTTTCCCAACAGAAACAGCAAACGATTGGCTTTATAGATAGTTATCAATCTTTGTTTTAAATTAAACTAGACTAGCTATGATAAGAATCGCACGCATCGGTCCACTTAATTGGCTTGGACGTGTACCTTCTTATAATCAAGAAGCAAGCTGTTACAAAGTACCTCTTTAAAGCAAGACTTAGTACTGTTCGTTCATCTCTAAATCTACTTGTAGTTAAGAATATATTAGAAGTGAGGTGGTGTTCTTTTCTAGTAAATCACCTAAAAGTAGTGTTAACGCGTCCGTCTATGTCAATTTATACACATCAGGACTCGTTTTAGGCCAATGAATCTTTGGGCCCAGTGGTGAGACACCGTAGGACGAGATAACTAATCAAAATATCAATCAATAGATCAATAACATTGTCAATGTTTAACATCAAAATATCTCTCACTTTAGACATTAACGAACATTCGGCGCAACCATGACCTTTCAGTCATGAATAACCACACCTTAATGGAGTCAATGAGTTTTATTCCCTATTGATTACAATCTAATAGCAAAGGCATTAATCTCAAAGTCAATAAACAGGTAAGCACGATTATAAGATGGCAACCACAATAAGCTTTCGATAATGCAAAAATTAGTAACATGAATAATCAGATAGGTATGAGCGGATTATAACACATCAAACTTTCTAAGATACTAGTTCAGCATAGCACCACGTCAGTCACGTCAGTTTGTCAGTCGGAGTGAATACCTCGTCTAACCTCTAATTAGCATTAGCATGTTGGGCGTCATGCAAAACAATTTTGAACACCAATTTGGAAAACATCTAACTAAGGTCTCTATCAAAACATACAGCTGTTGGTACCTAGAAAGAAAGGCAAAATGAATTTCCATTAGCAATTATATAATTACCCTCCTCTGATTAGGTCAGCATTCAGGATCAGTCTTCGTCTTCAGGACATCAGTCAGATCACCGTCAGTCTATCTAAGTTAGAGGCAAGAGACACTCTCCTCATAAGGAGAAAAGTGTAAGGGGCAGTGATATGGGCAAGGATGGTTTGTCTAAGTCTCAAATCACAGAATAGTGTGACAGAGTTTCGGGATGTAATCAGTATCATTCCGTACCTAATGCCTGGTTATTCCCTGTGTCATGGGTTTTTATCCCTTTCTAGTAATTCATTCCCCCAAATTCCTATTGGTCAGTCAATATACCCCATCATTGTTAACCTATCAAATTATACATTAAGTAATGCATTTGTCATTTCTCGATAAAATATTGTCTTCTGATTGGTCTTCATAATCAGTCTTCCGTAGGTGGCATATCCGGGGTTACTTCATCAGCTTGGCACACGTCTCAGGTTAAAAGTTCTCGTTCCCTCGTCTCATTGTCCTTGGAAGTATCTACAAATGTTTCGAGGCACAATCATTTTATACTAAAAGATGCTAGCATGCGGATGGGAAAATATCCCGATGTGTCGAACTAATACAGAGAGAACAATAGCTAGGTCATGGTTGTTTGCAAGTTTCTGCACACTGAAGAGACAGGAAAAATATGCCTTTAATATGAGAGCTACTCAGCTTCTGCTTGACTCACGCTAACTTAAGATATACGAGTTTTATGAATGCAGTTCTATACGTTTTAATGTGCTCAGTTAGGCAAACTATAAACAATTATTCCTTACAGTTGACATTAGTTTATACATGTGAACGATTCTCCATTTTTATGAATACGCTATTAATAAATGTTTTATTAATACAGCATTGTTAGACATGAGCATTTCACGTCTATAATATGTAATATCAAAATACGCTCTCTCAGTCCCTCCTCTGATGACGCTCGTCATCACAAATCTTAAAGGTTTTAACTTTTTGCCTTGCGCATAATGCGCATTTCAACATCCTTTCCTTTATGTGAGCTTTCCCATATTTCATTAAACATTTTCTCTCTTTCACTTTCTTTGTTTCTTTTGGTTCTGTTAGCCAAATTTCTTTTCACCTTTTCATTAATTTTGCATATTCCCCAAAATCACAATAAACAAATCAGAACAATTAATAATCCCATCATGATTTTTGCAAGTACCCCATTCCAAATGTTGGTAAACCAGCTCCCCACTCGGGCAATTCCCTTTCCAAGTTTCTCCCAAACACCAAGTTCTTTTAGATCCTTAAATCTGTACTATCTCTAGTCAGGTTAGTAAGCATGCTTCTAATTTTCTTACTATTGTCAGGTATATACTTGCAACAATGTCGCTCATTAAGCATTTTGCACACACCTCCACTCTTTGCTAAAAGAATGTCTAAAGCAAGCCGGTTTTGAAGAGTCATAGCTCTTTCTGCAGCAAGTTCTGTATCCATCAGGAGTATAGCTCCTGTGAAATTTGTCAGCATGTTATCCACAATAGTAGACAACTTTTGAATTTTCATAGAATTCAAGACAACCCCTATTGAAGGGATTATAGCTCCAAATATATCACCAATGATAGCCGCCACTGATTCTCGTTTTTGTCTGGTCTGTTGTAATTCAGACGTTTTAGGTAGTTGTTTTAAGTCATCAATCTGGTAAATCTTTGGGAATATTATTCCCAAATAGCATGTCCCATACCATCCCTTAGGGAGACGGTAATACGCATTTAACCCACAGATGTAATAGATTCCAGGAATCGCTGGGTCTTGTCCATTTAACATAAAGGTCCAATTGCTCTGAAACAAAAACACATGCCTACATTCACTAGTTCCTACAAACAAATTATCTTGATCAGATTTTGGTCTATATATACAGAGTCTACCTACGTGTAATGCATCTATAGCTAACTTGCCTTGGGTTTTAATTTCAGTATAAGCATGATCGTTTGCATAAGTGCGTTTTTCTAAACCTTTTTCTAACCTTTCCTTTAATGCTTTGCGTCTATCATCTGTGTGATCTAAAAAGCTTTTCTCTACAGGAGACAGTAAGCATGTTAAGTTATTGCGATGTGCATAAGCAGTTCCAAATGTTAGTGTTGGCTCAAAGAATCCTCTAACTAATTTTATATCATGCTCTTTAGCTAATTTATTTAAGAATTCAATAACAGGCACAAAAGAAAACACATCATCCAAATTTGAATAAAAATATTGCACATGCTCTTGATCATAAAATCTTGTTAGTAGCAAGCTACAACTAATCCCATACGTAAGAGGGAGGCTATGATAAGTAACTCCCTCCTGCACGGATGAAGGAATTTTAGTACACACATAACAGTCTTTCGCATTCATAGTTTCCACATACTCATTCAGTAGGCGATAGAAAACATTAGTAGAAAGCTCCCCGTTTGGGTTAGTTCCCTCATGCAGGTGTTTTGTGTCTTGCTCGAATATCTCCCATGGTGATAATTTATTAGTTGTAGTAGTAGTCTCAGGTTTTGAAGTTGCATTAATAGTTTCACTCTCTCTCCATGGCATTCCTACAATCACTCCCACAATCATTATTGCACATACAGCACCTATCATAAGTCCTAACCAGCCACACACTTTACTTCCCTTGTTACCATAAGCCATGTTTGTATAGAATCAAACAGTAGATCAACAATCAACTCTGAGTAGCAAACTCTTTCTGCGTAATTTACAGCGTCTTCACTCAATCCAGGACCATTTTCGTCAATTCAGGTTAGCAGCTTGTCGTAATCAGGTTTCTATAAGTCAAATCCAGGTTTAATGTCACTTTCCGGTAAAATTTTTCTCTCTAAGATTCTTATTTTTAGCTTTCACAATTTTCAATGTCTTTCTTTTCAATTTTCTTGTTGTATTTTCTTCAGGTACCGTAGTACTGGCCTGGTATTTCTCTATCAAAACAGAAAGCTAAGAATTCTTGTTGCCATTCAGCGGTTGTAGCGTATGCCCATTCAGGACCGGAATATCTTCTGTTTGCTATTCTTTTTCTTTTTATTCTTCGTTCACCTTGCTGTTCTCCTTCACTCAGATCGTCTGCTCGTGAGGTATCGCTTTCCTCTATTATTGTTTCATTCGCTATTTCTCTTATTCTAAAGTGTGAATTGTCTGGCCAATTGTCACCTCTGTTCGTCTTGCTTCGGCGTTTTCCTTCAGTACCTCGGACAGCACCCTCCTCTGGTAATATGGTGTTTTCTCCTGATAGGCTTGGAACTTGTTTGGCAGATCTTGATTTGTTCTGATTTGAATTTGACACTTCTTCGTCTCTCTCTCCTTGTTCGATACTGTATTCAGTTTCTGAATTGTATTCGTCTGCTTCTGGGAGAACCTCTCCTTGACTTTGTTCTCCTGCTGCCTCCACTGAGATTGGCACTTCGTCACCTCTCTCGAACTCACTGATAGTTTGAGGGACACGGCTGTTCTCAGCGGGCTCTCCTGTAGTCTCAGATGCTTCTTGACTGATCTCTGACTCTGAGACTTCTCCTCTTGAGGTTTTGCACCGGAATTTTCAAGTTCCTCTTCAACAGGACACGCTACCCTTTTTGAATGACTGGCATGTATCCAGTTGGGAACCCCGGCACACTTCACAGCAGTAGTGGTCGTCAATATCACTTGATATGGTCCTTTCCAACGCGGCTCAAGACACGATTTTCTTACGTGCTTCTTGACAACCACCCAATCTCCAGCTTGCAGAGAGTGTCCTGGTTCGCCGATTGGTGGTAACGTGTTAGCTTCCACCTGGTGAGAGAAAGAGTGAATCACGTCAGCCAAACTTTTGCAGTAATCCAACACCATATCATCTGTAATATTCACTAGTGCATTTGCAGGTACCGCCGGTAACCTCATTGCTCTGCCCATGAGGATTTCATGTGGGGACAATCCTGTTTTCTTATCTGGCGTGTTTCTCATAGACATCAGCACTAGAGGTAATGCATCTGGCCACTTCATGTTTGTTGCTGCACACATTTTTGCTATTCTTGATTTCAAAGTACCATTCATCTGTTCGACTAGTCCTGAAGCTTCAGGGCGATAGCTACAATGCAGCTTTTGTTCAATGTTGAGTGCGGCACACAGAAGTTTAATCACCTCATTGTCGAAGTGTCTTCCCCTATCTGATTCTATAGAAACCAGAAACCCGAACCTGGGTATTAATTCTCTGAGTAGTAGTTTCGCAACTGTAAGACTGTCATTCCTACGTGTGGGATATGCCTCAATCCAATGGCTAAAAACACACACAATCACCAACACGTATCTCAGACCTCCACAAACAGGCATTTCAATGAAATCCATTTGTATCTTATTAAATGGACCACCAGCTCTCCCAATGTGGCTCAAAGTTACCACAGTTCCTTTTCCAGCGTTCATTTGTTGACAAATGACGCATCTGTGACAAGTAATTTCTGCGGCATGTCTGAATTTTGGATTGAACCAATCAATCTTAAATGATCTGATCATGGCATCTCTTCCCAAATGGGCCTGCCCATGATACAATCGGGCAAATTGTGACAGAAGACTGTTTGGCAACACTAGTTTTCCCTCTCTCGATACCCAAATATCGTCTTCTCTCTGTATACACTGCATTTTCTGCCAAGAACGTTTTTCTTCCTTACCAACGTGGCTTTGTAGTGTCTTTAATTCGTCTAAGGTATCAACCACTCGTAATGCTAAACTTAAGGTTGTGTCCTTCTCAGGTTGTGGTAACAGCTCCCATTGTTCTTTAAAGGATATACAGTTTAATGCACAAAATCTGGCAACCTGGTCTGCATAACCATTCCCCATTGACACAAAATCTTGTGACCTGGTGTGAGCACTGCATTTCACCACAGCAATTTCAAGAGGCAACTGAATCGCATGTATCAAATCTCTTATCTGTTCTCCATTTTTCACTGGTGAACCAGATGATGTCATAAACCCTCTTTGTGACCAGAGTTGGCCAAAATCATGCACAATTCCAAATCCGTATCTGCTGTCTGTATAGATTGTGACCTTTAAATTTACAGCAGCATGGCAGGCTTTTGTGAGAGCTATCAATTCTGCCACTTGTGCAGAAAACACTTTCTCGAGCCAGGAGGCTTCGACTATACCGGACATGGTACATACTGCATAACCAGCTCTCAAGGTTCCTGATGAATCTCTTAGACAGGACCCATCAACAAACATAATGTAATCGTTTTCCTTTAACTGGGTATCTTTTATATCTGAGCGAGGTTTGGTACTGAGCTCAGTTACCTCCAGACAATCATGCTCAAATTCTTCCCCATCCTTTACTTCTGTATTCTCAATGGGAAGTAGAGTTGCCGGGTTCAGTACAGTACACCTTTTCAATGTGACATTTGGTGACCCCAGAATAATTGTCTCATATTTGGTAAGTCGGGCATTTGTCATGTGTTGTGTCTTGGTTCGTGTCATCAGAATTTCAACAGAATGTGGAACCAATACTGTTAGGGGATATCCCATAACTATGCCCTCGCATTGTGAAAGGCTTTGACCAACTGCTGTGACTGCTCGCAAACAACCCGGTAAGGCTGCTGCGACAGGGTCCAAAGTAGCCGAAAAATATGCTACAGGGCGATTTGCATCTCCATGGACCTGTGTTAAAACAGACAAAGAACAAGCATCACGTTCATGACAGAACAACAAAAATGGCTTCTCATAATCAGGCATTCCTAATGCTGGAGCTCTGCACATGCATTCTTTCAGCTCTAGAAATGACTCAAGCTCTTCTTTTGTCAATGTGATTGTGTACGGTTCATCCTTAACTTCCTTTCCTGTCAGTTTTGTCAATGGTTTTGAAATGATCGAGAAGTTGGGTATCCACTGGCGACAGTAGCCCACCATTCCCAAGAACATTCTGACATCTCTCTTTGTTGTTGGGGGATTCATTTGTAAAACAACTGTTATTCTCTCTTTTGATATTCTTCGAGACCCTTTCTCAATCAGATGTCCCAAATATTTTACTTCTTTTTGGCAGTACTGCAGCTTTTTAGGTGACACCTTATGTCCGTTTTTCCCTAAATGATTAAATAAGGCAATTGTATCATATTTGCAGCTGTCTTTGGGTTTGGATGCAATCAACAAATCATCAATGTACTGCACAAGAGTCGAATTGTAAGGTAGCACAAGAGGTTCCAAATCCTTCTTCAATATCTGATTGAAGATGGATGGTGACTCAGAAAACCCCTGAGGAATTCTGCACCAACTGTATACCTTATCCAGGAATTTGAAACTGAACAAAAACTGGCTGTCCTCGTGAAGTGGAATCGAGAAAAACGCTTGTGATAGGTCTACTACGGTAAACCATTCAGCATCACAAGGAACCTGGTACATTATTACTGCTGGGTTGGGAACCACAGGGCAGCATTTTACCACGATTTCGTTTATTTTTCTCAAATCCTGCACAATTCGAACTTTCCCACAGGGCTTTCTCAAACCCATAATTGGAGAGTTACACGGACTACTGAGGACTTCTTTCATAACTCCCTGTCTGAGGAAATCTGCAATTATCTGTGTCACTTCAATAAGGACATCCTGAGTCATGTGATATTGTGACATTTGTGGAAACACTGCATTCGGCTTTATCTGCACCTTGATTGGTTTTACTCCCTTTATTAATCCAACCTCCTTTCCAGTCAAATCCCACACTTTCTCTATCACCGATCCTTGCAGATCAGTAGGTAGATTGATCAAGGTAAACACTGGAAAAAGGGTAATTAAAGGGTAATCTTCATTCATCTCTCCTCCTTCTTCCATAAGCTGACCCTCATCTGCCTCGTCATCACTGTTTGTCTGAACCTCTATTCCACCATCGGAACAGGTAATTGAACATTTGGTTTTGCACAATAAGTCTCTTCCTAACAAGGACACTGGACTTGAATCGCACACAACAAATCTATGCAGGCCCTGGAAATTTCCAATTTCAACCTGCACTGGGTCAGTGATTGGATTAGTCAGGTACTGATTAGCCACACCGACCACTCGTATGGTGCGCCCTGAGAGAGGTAATCTTGGTACCTCTGCACTGCGAACAGTAGAGCGTGTAGCTCCTGTATCAACTAAAAATGAGACTTTGTAGCCCATTACTTTTCCCTCCACATATGGGCCTCTCTGGTCTACCTCTAAGGATGCGGCGAGTCTGCACTCTTCACTGTCTGAGCTATCATCTGACCAGTCCCCATTCATCTCATTTTCACCTCTTAGTGGGAATTGTTGTACAGTGTTGTTTTGATTTGTTACTTGACCTGTGACCTGTTGAGGAAGCATCACCTGTTGCTGTCCCATCGGAGCTAGGGGTAACTGCATTTGCTGTCTAGGCACCATAGGGATCTGCTGTTGCATCGGTTGTACTGACACTGTTTGGAAATGCGGCATTTGCATTTGCTGCATAGGTTGCACCCCTGACATTTGCACCAAATTATTTTGATAGTTCTGATTCGGGTGTCTCATTCTTGGACCTCGTGAATTTTGCAATGTACCGGCATTGTTACTCTGCTGAACTGTACCATCCTGCATTATATTTGAACAATCCCGTTTCCAATGTCCCACGCCCCCGCACGCATGGCGACATCTTTTTCACTCCTTGACCATCACCTTGAACAACCACATTATTCATGTCCGCACCACGGTTCACAAACCCTCGACCTCTACCTCTCGGCTGTGCCTGAAACACACCATTCAATTGCGGTTGTTGCTGTATCATTTGCTGAACACCATTTCCCTGTATTCCAGCCTGTGCAGCTCTTATCTGCATCACCATCACCTTCTCCTTCAACTTTTTCTGCTTTAACTCAATTTCGTCACTACAGTATTTTGCGTACTGTAATACTTCATCAATCGGTTTAGCTTGCCAACAAATCAAATGATTTTTAATCATTTGGCTGACCTCCGGTCTCAGCCCTTCGACAAATCTGAACACAAGATGATTCATGTCCTTCGGCTCAATCGTTTCGGTACCACTGTAATGTTTGAATGCCTTTAACAATCTTTCATAATATGCATGTATTGACTCTTTAACCTCTTGAGAGGTCCGGTCAATTTTCTGCCAATCAGTCACCTTCGGCGACACCTTTTGTTTCAAAAACTCAATTACTTTATGATAATATTTCATCACCTCTTCAGAAGGTGCTCCAGTCACTTTATCCCTTGCCGGTTCCCTTGTGGGCCAATCTACCCCTCTCTTGCACTCAAGCCACAAGTCTGGCAGAACAATAATCTCAAACAAGGTATTTAAGTCTTCCCAGAGACACTTCGCAAGCTTCACGAATCTATCTGTCTGTTGATACCACTCGATCGGTTTTTCTCTTAACCTGGGATAATCATTTGTAAAGGACAAAATGTCTCCCCTGGACCAAGGCACATGCACCAAAACACCACCAGCTGTTTCTCTCATAGGTAGGATTTTTACTGTCTCTAAGTTTGGTGTGACTGTTGTTTCATTAGACACTGGACTATCTCTTTTTCCCTTTTCCTTTTTCTTCATCCATCGGCCTTCCCATTTCTCTAGTGCTCCCCAAATTTGTGCGCTTTGCAGCAGCTCTTTCAAATGTGTCTTCATGCCTGCAGATCTCATGTGCTCAAAATCTTTTGAGTCAAAATCTAATCTGTAACTCCGTTTCAAATGTTTTGTGTTCCCAATGTCGATATTGTATTTGTCTGCCAAATTCGTTAATTTCTGGTGTACTTTGCCTACCTCTTTGGTGATTTTAGGACATCGGTACCTTAATTCTGCCTCGGTGTAAGACTCCAACCTATTTACTCCCATTGTTCCATCCACCAATTCAGCAGCTTCTGCTCCTAGTCGTACTAGGTTTAGGTATTCATTGTGTTTTTCTTTCTCAGGTTCGATTGCAGTTGCTGTAGCCCTTTGTGATGTGCAGGTTTTCTCTAACCATTCATTTAGCTGTTGTACTGTAAAACCCTGCAGTGAAATGTTCCCTGCATGTATCATTGGAGTGTATGAGGTATTTGTACTCATGGTTTGGGGAGTCAAGACTCCCAATCCTGCTTGTCGCATTGCCTCAAGAGGTGCCCCTATTGGACTAAGGTCCATTAAGGGTCTTGATTGTTCACAAGCCTGTCCTCCCTGTGTCATTATTTGTGGAGTTATAAGAGACCCTCCTCTTATCGTTTCATGAGTTAGGACTCCCTGTTCACACATCCTTGTTTTCTCCTGTGCGTATAACGGCACCGGGGGACCAACTGTAATGGGTAGTGATATAGCAGCAGGTGTCTGGCCTGCTCCCAAGCTTCTTGGAGCTTCAACACCATAGGTCTGATTCAATAATCCTGGTGCAGGTTCTTTTAAAGGACCCGCTACTGGGTTGTACCCAGGTATCAGTTTCGGCGGTTGTGACACTAACTGCGGAGTTGATTCAATCTGCACTAACCTTGGCTTTGTATATATCGGGTCTGGCTGCACCACCAAGTTCGTAGTAGTCTCAAGCACTGGAACATCAAGATAAATTCTTTTTATCTGTGGTGGAAACTGCAACTGTATCGGCGGGTCTGGAGCAGTGGGTACACTGACACCATTCTGTATCAAAGCTGTATCGCTATTCTGCACTGTATCAGTAACACCCTTCTCTTTCGTCTGGTTCCCAGGATCCAAGCTAGTACTTGGAGCATTGTCGTTCACCGCGTAAGGTGGCGGACGATCATGTAACAGCCTATCCATAAACGCCTCATCATCTGAATCGTCCTCTTCTTCCCAAGATCTTTTATTCTCTTTATGTTTGACTGGCTCTTTGTCAGTTTTGCAAGAAGCTTTCTTTCCCTGTGTTTCCTCTCCTTGGGTTATTGCCGGAAACAGCTTCAACCCGTCCACTATTCCTCGTCTCCACATTTTGTTCTCATTATCCCACCTAGCCTCTGCATAGGATTTTTCAGCTCTTGTCAGTCTCCTGTGAAATCTTTCTTGTCTATGTTTAAGAGCCATCAGGTCCCAAATTGCCAAAGCCTCATACTGTGCTGGTCGTGGAGGTGGTTGCTGCGTACTTAACATCCACCTCAGATTTTCTAACACCTTTTGATTAAACGTTCAATGTTCAGGAAACGCTAGACACCCTTCTTTCTCTGTCAGTTTACGCCATTGTTTTATCCATAAACACGGTGCAACACCCTTTTCTTCCATAACCGTGTAAGCTGGCGTACCCTCAGGTGGTGTAGGTTCCCCATCAGTCGCAACGATATACACATCTCCTTTCAATGCACTTTTAAATGCTTTAACAAAATTCATTTTATCTTCTTTATTTTTTTTTTTTTTACTCAGAAACGGCTCTGTTCCCAGGACACTCTTCACCTACCCTTTGCTCAACCTATTGCCTCTCACGGATGGCAGCCAATCCGTGCGCGACCCCTCTCGACATCTGACCTATCCCAGCGCGGCACCACTGACGTCACACTCACACACACTGCAGATGACAAAGTCTTGCGGCTTGTCCACACCTCACTAACTCCTTACAACTCATACAAACTAATGCAAATTATTGCTAGCACTTTAATGACAACACAAATCTGCCGGTTTACTACAGGAAGGGTAACACATTCGCTTCAGAACTTTACAGAGATTTCACTTGAAGCCTCGGCCGCTACTCTCTCCTTCTCAGTTCCCTCATACGCAAGCAGAATTCGTCCTGCAAATCCTACTCTCGACTTGTCAATGACTCCTTCTAGTGCACTTTAGAACTTGTCAAATCTCCATCGAAGGTTACACACATGCATCATAACTCGAAACTCGATCTGTCAACCACGCCCGATTGACCTACTAAACCGCACAAATTACAACATAAACCATTTTAACATCATACTCCGGAGTCTTAGACCTCAATAGGCCCGTATACAACAACCAACCACGTGGATAATTTTGAGCAACAAGCGCTACATTCACATGAAGTACGCCGACTTCCCTACTTTCATGCTGTGGAGTACGCCCACTCCTTCTAAATAACACTAAATTTGGCCTAATCACACTCAAGTATTCACAATCACCTGCAAAGTGCATAAGATTTAATAAGCGCAAAAAACCCTAACCACACATACTATGGCGCCGAGATCATTCCCAACTCATTTAGGCAGGCTCCGAGATCCCGGGAAAGCCCATGGCAGATCTAGCAACTCATCATCTTTCCAATTTGCATTATCACAAGAAAACATTGAACAGTGAAAACTCCGTCCTAGGGCCCCCAAGGGCCAAACCGTACTCTGCTACCAGAACTGTTAACGCGTCCGTCTATGTCAATTTATACACATCAGGACTCGTTTTAGGCCACTGAATCTTTGGGCCCAGTGGTGAGACACTGTAGGACGAGATAACTAATCAAAATATCAATCAATAGATCAATAACATTGTCAATGTTTAACATCAAAATATCTCTCACTTTAGACATTAACGAACATTCGGCGCAACCATGACCTTTCAGTCATGAATAACCACACCTTAATGGAGTCAATGAGTTTTATTCCCTATTGATTACAATCTAGTAGCAAAGGCATTAATCTCAAAGTCAATAAACAGGTAAGCACGATTATAAGATGGCAACCACAATAAGCTTTTGATAATGCAAAAATTAGTAACATGAATAATCAGATAGGTATGAGCGGATTATAACACATCAAACTTTCTAAGATACTAGTTCAGCATAGCACCACGTCAGTCACGTCAGTTTGTCAGTCGGAGTGAATACCTCGTCTAACCTCTAATTAGCATTAGCATGTTGGGCGTCATGCAAAACAATTTTGAACACCAATTTGGAAAACATCTAACTAAGGTCTCTATCAAAACATACAGCAGTTGGTACCTAGAAAGAAAGGCAAAATGAATTTCCATTAGCAATTATATAATTACCCTGCTCTGATTAGGTCAGCATTCAGGATCAGTCTTCGTCTTCAGGACATCAGTCAGATCACCGTCAGTCTATCTAAGTTAGAGGCAAGAGACACTCTCCTCATAAGGAGAAAAGTGTAAGGGGCAGTGATATGGGCAAGGATGGTTTGTCTAAGTCTCAAATCACAGAATAGTGTGACAGAGTTTCGGGATGTAATCAGTATCATTCCCTACCTAATGCCTGGTTATTTCCTGTGTCATGGGTTTTTATCCCTTTCTAGTAATTCATTCCCCCAAATTCCTATTGGTCAGTCAATATACCCCATCATTGTTAACCGATCAAATTATACATTAAGTAATGCATTTGTCATTTCTCGATAAAATATTGTCTTCTGATTGGTCTTCATAATCAGTCTTCCGTAGGTGGCATATCCGGGGTTACTTCATCAGCTTGGCACACGTCTCAGGTTAAAAGTTCTCGTTCCCTCGTCTCATTGTCCTTGGAAGTATCTACAAATGTTTCGAGGCACAATCATTTTATACTAAAAGATGCTAGCATGCGGATGGGAAAATATCCCGATGTGTCGAACTAATACAGAGAGAACAATAGCTAGGTCATGGTTGTTTGCGAGTTTCTGCACACTGAAGAGACAGGAAAAATACGCCTTTAATATGAGAGCTACACAGCTTCTGCTTGACTCACGCTAACTTAAGATATACGAGTTTAATGAATGCAGTTCTATACGTTTTAATGTGCTCAGTTAGGCAAACTATAAACAATTATTCCTTACAGTTGACATTAGTTTATACATGTGAACGATTCTCCATTTTTATGAATACGCTATTAATAAATGTTTTATTAATACAGCATTGTTAGACATAAGCATTTCACGTCTATAATATTTAATATCAAAATACGCTCTCTCAGTAGTTAGATGACGAAGACGATTCGGAATTATTATGTTTTTGGTGCCATTCTGCGTGGGTTTGTGATTTAACAGGGCTGCCAAATTTGTAATTGAATATTATTTAGATCATAGAGGAAAGAGAGATGTACTCTCTCGAAATTAGTGAAAGTTGTGGTTCTGGCAAAGTACTACGGTGATGACCTAGAAAATCAGGTTCCACTATCTTATTTCCAGAAATAAATAGCAGTCAGGAAATGGCAACCACACAGTCATATAATTTGCCCCGATGTTAAATGTAATAAACTGACAAAGTGAATGCAAACTAAAAAAGCATTGCTATTGTTAACTGCTAATAATGCAAGCAAATATAACCAATGCTATTTTGAGCAAAGAATCTGACAAGGAAAAATATTTAGGGAACAAGCTTTGGTAAAGCCAGAAGGCTTGACTTTAAAATGCAGAGCTATTGGCTTTGCCAGTTTCTTGTTTTCAAGTTGAATGTGTGTGCATGTTTGACTGGCTATCTTAAAATGGGCTTTTTTATTAAAGAAAATACTTTCTAAGGTGGCTGCTGACATGCACACGTGTTGTTGCATGCACACATCTGCATCATGAGTCAAACGTCCTTTTTTAATTTATCATCTAACATGGGAGACATATATATATATATATATATATTTATATATATATATATATATATATATATATATATATATTCAAATAATCCAAACGCCGTGCATTGTGAACATCTTTATTCGGACATAAGCGAACACCATACAAGCAGGACACCAATGTGTTTCGGCTCACACCTTCAACAAATATACATACCACATTGACATCTGAAATGACATCATTAATGTCATCACTGTGCAAGTGTGCCAATTATATTTACTTCACCTAATTATACCTGGTGAATTTCAGTGTTTTTAGCTTAAAAAGGTATTAATTAGCTGGCATTTTACCTAAATATAAAGTCACTTCAACCTTGTATTTTCAGTGAATATGTGTTTGTGTATGTATATATATTTAAAAGTTATGTTAATTTGAGATGGGGAGCAGACAGGGATCAGCAGCATCAACAAAGTGGAACAGAGGAAAAAAGAGTGAGAAATCGGAAGCACTTTGCAGCTAAAAGGCACTCATAAAAACAAGTATCTCCTTAAAAAATATTTTCTAATTATTTTAACATGGGAGGGAAAGCAGGCAGGGAGCATCAGTGACATGAGAGGGGAGAATGTAACAGCTACTGGCACAGAAACAATTTGTTCTTGTTAGACTCTAACAAAAAGGTTTTAAAATAATGATTAAAAAAAATTTGAAAAACACTAGGAGCGAGATGAAAAGTTGGACAAGGGCAGGGAGCGTTAGCAAGTGACAGAGAGAGAAAAAGGGGAGAGATTAAGTAAACACCTGGACTCCCGTAGAGTGCTTAAACCAAAAGAGTCTTATCAAGGATACAGCGAAATGATTTTGGATTGGATAAACACAAGAACCAAGGGAAAAGCCAGTGAATCATGAGCACACAAATGAAGAGATAACAAGCCATCCAATTTTTGTACACATTAATCACTTGTTATTGAGGATTAACATTTGCATGCACTTCCCAGGTGAGGGCTGTGATTCTGGTCTTTTTTCTTTCAGGGAAAATGAGCTTGTGCTCCTAACATAGGGGCATATTTATGAGCCCCTTTGCATTGCTCTTGCACCACGCAACGTGGTGCAAGAGCGATGCAAATGAAGAGTGCGATTTGTGAAGCCATGCAAGGCCACCCTGGCGCATGGGTCCCTGCATTGGTACTAGGGAGCCCATTGTACGCCAGCACAGGGGAAAGGATGGGAATGTGCTGTATTGTCTTAAATATGGCACATTCCTGCCCTTTCCCAGTGATACAGTGAAGTGCCATAAAAATGCCCCTACGTTTGTAACCCTTATTGGTCCTTCTGGGATTGAATGTTGCTCAGGTAGAGCTTCCCATGTGGGTATTTGAGGGGGATGAACACAGTATTTTCCTATGGCTCCCAGCGGTAAATAATATAAATGAAGACTATGGGCCTAATTACAAGTTTGGTGGAGGGGATTACTCCATCACAAAATGACGGATATCCCGTCCACCTTATTACAAGTTTCAGAGGATACAATGGAACTTGTAATATAGTGGGCGGGATATCAGTCACATTTGTGATGAAGTAATCCCCCAACCACCAAACTCATAATGATGCCCTATATTTGGATGGCTTTGCAAGTGGAAACCTTTTAAAAGAAAAAAAGAAAACATCTCTGTGCTCAAAGGGCACAATTTCCTTATGCTAGTGCCAGTGTATCAAAAAAACAAAGTATAGTAGCTCCATTAAGAGTTGCCAGTACTGTCCTAAGATTAGCAAAGCAGCCTTGCTTAGAAGTGACAATAATCTCAGATTCACAAGGTAACAGCTAAATTGGCATGTGAAACTACAGTCCATTAAAATAATTACGGTCATGTGAAGTGCCCATACTGTTCTTTACAGATTTAGCAGCCCAGATGAAAGGCGCCAGTACTGCCTTATAAATGTATTATAGTACTGCTGTGAAATATTTGTACTGTCTGTTACAAGACTAGCCCAACAGAGAAGTCTCAAGCATTTATTGTCTATAAATGATGAAAATTATGAAGTAGGACTGTTAAGACGTGACACTATTGTCCTTTAAAAATGTAGCTGTTATGCTGTGAAGTGTCATTATTGCCACAATAAAATATTGTAGCCATTCAGAGAAGGGCCAGTACTGTCCCATTAAATACACAAACGTCCAGTTAAGAAGTGTCATTACATTGGAGTAAAAGTTAGTACACTCAATCAACACTTCTTTGGTGCAGCACCCAAAATATGGAAGAACATCCTTTTGAAGCTAAGAACTACCCAATCATAGACCAACCATTAAAAGGTGTGAAAGCCCCAGTAATGTGCTACATTTTCCAGGTACCTCTTCACGAAGATCACATTTTGATTTACCCGTTTTTTTCTTTTGTGTTTCCTTTGCAGTTTTGAGCATGCCTACAATTTATGTATATAGTCTAGTTTTGTACATGTAGATATAAATTGTTAGACCTGGCATCCTTGGTGTAGTCTCCCCTGTCTTTTTTGCCTCTGCTTCTCATGTTTTGACTGTGTGCTGGACTCTATTTTTGCTGTTTTGATACTCTCTGAACTTTACCTCTGCTGACCAGTGCTAAAGTGCAAGTGCTTCTGTATAAAATGTATGTGTAATTGACTTTTCCATGACTGGTATACTTGATTTACTAGTAAGATCCTAGAGGTGCCCAGGGCCTGTAAATCAAATGCTACTAGTGGGTCTGATGCACTGGTTGTGCCACCCACATGAGTAGCTCTGTAAACATGGCTCAGGCATGCTGCTGCAGTGTCTGGGTTTGCAGTTTTAAACTGCCAATTCGGCTTGGTAAGTGTACAAGTTGCCAGGCCCAACCCTTCCCTTTTTATACATGTAAGGCACCCCTAAGGTAGGCCTTAGGTAGCCCAATAGGCAGGGTGCAGTGTATGTTAAAAGTGGGACATGTACTAATGTGTTTTACATGTCCCAACAGTGAAATACACCTAGATTGGCTGTGTCTGCCCTCACAATGCAGTCTCCAACTCCCTGTTGTGCGTCTGGTGCCAGACCTGGGCAAGGCAGAATCTTGTGAACAACAGCGACTTTCCTTTGAAGTTTGCCTACTTCAAAGGCAGGAAGGGGTATAAGTAGTGGATCCAAAACCCCAAATCTTTGGATTACTTCTGGAATCCAGAGAAACCTCTGCCAAGGAGAACAGCTGAAGAGCAGGGGAGCAGTACTGCCCCTTTGCCTGTGACTGGGCTTTGCTGGGTTGGCATGCAGTTGCTGCTTCTGCCTGAAAATAGGAAAAAGACAGGATTTTGTGGTATATTTCTTCTTGTGAAGAATCTCCAGGGGCTTGGACTGAGCTTACCTCCTGTTTTGAAGTCTCAGGGTCATCAAAGACTTCCTCTGCCAGAACCTGGACTCTCTGCTGAGACTCCTACCTTCCAAGTGGTGCGGTATTGCAGTCCCTAGGCCCTTGAGATGTGAAGCAGGCAGAACAAGGACTGAAATCCATGCACAGAACACGGTGCAGGGAAAATTTCAACGCACCACCTGCAACACGGCTGAAAAACAACCCACCACCTGCTGTGAAGCTAAAATCAATGCTCCACCTGCATCGCAGCTGGGAGATCGATGCATCGCGGCTGGAGAAACGATGCAACACCCGCATGTGGCTGCTGAAATGGGGCATATCTCAAGCAGTGCAATTTTCCAACACAGTGTGACTGGGTTTCTCATGCATCAACACTAGGCGTAAAAAATCTATAAAATACTGAGCCGCTTCACTTTGTGTAAAATCAACATTTCCATTGTTTTCTCTTAGGCCCTCATTACAACCCTGACGGTAAAGGCCGCTGACCGCAGTGCTGACGGCCGCCAACATATCGTGCCCGCGGCGGAAATTTGCTCCAGGTATTATGACCTACACTTAGAAATCCTCCACAATACAGACACGCACACAAGTCTGCCACACCAAAGGTCAGTGATAAACTGGCGATAGCAAAACCCACACCGTTACGCCAACAGGAATACACCCACAGTATCACGACCCACGAAACAACGCGGCGGTCATTCAACCGCGGTAATCCATTGGCGGTACACACCGCCGCGCTTAAAATACACACACACTTACAAAACACAACCACATTGGACAATTCAAAATACACACAGCTGATACACATACACACACCACACCCACACACTCACACCACTATAAAACACACACCCACATTACCCACAACCCCTTACAATGACATTTTTGGAAGAAGCAGAGAGACAGAAAAACTACGACAACACCAGCATCCCGAAGCACACAACACCTTCACTCATACACCATCCACACACATCAAAGAACACACCCCAACACATCACACAAAACATCACATCAACCATCACCTCACGCATCACCCACACCACATCATGGCACATCAAAGACACCCCAGGTTTTCTGAGGATGAGCTCAGGGTCATGGTGGAGGAAATCATCCGGGTAGAGCCACAGCTATTCGGATCACAGGTGCACCAGACGTCCATTGCTAGGAAGATGCAGCTATGGCGGAGAATTGTCGACAGAGTCAACGCAGTGGGACAGCATCCAAAAACACGGGATGACATCAAGAAGAGGTGGAATGACCTACGGGGGAAGGTACGTTCCGTGGTATCCAGACACCAGGTAGCCATACAGAGGACTGGCGGTGGACCCCCACCTCCTCCCCCACAACTAACAACATGGGAGGAGCAAGTCTTGGCGATTGTTAGAAATGGGGTCTTTGGTTGACAGTCAGGTTACCCCCTGTTCAAGCAAGGACCCTCACTCTAGTCAGGGTAAAAGAGAATCACCCTCTGCTAACCCCTGCTTACCCCCTTGGTAGCTTGGCAGAGCAGTAGGCTTAACTTCAGAGTGCTAGGTGTAAAGTATTTGTACCAACACACACAGTAACTTAATGAGAACACTACAAAATGACACAACACCAGTTTAGAAAAATAGGAAATATTTATCTAAACAAAACAAGACCAAAACGACAAAAATCCAACATACACAAGTCAAGTTATGAATTTTTAAAGATTAAACTTAAAAATAGCGCTTAGAAACAAAAATGCTTCGATGAGGTGTTAACACGCCGTCCCCAACAAGCCGACACCAGCGGCGCCAGAAACGGAGTTGCGTAGACCCCCAAGTACAGTACCTTTGGTGAAGAGTGAAAACAAGCCGATGCGCGAAGTCGGGGATTGCGGCGTCTGTGCGAAACGTTGAATCAGTGCACTTCGAGCGGCGTCGGTCACGACGTGGTGCGGCGACTTCCACAGAGTCGCAGACTTCAGCGGGGCTGCCGCCGCGTCAGGCCTGCGAAGAGCGTCGCGTTCCAGCGAAGGTCACGGAGTCGGGTGCAGGCGGCGTCACCGGATTCAGCAGCGGCGTCGGTCCGAAGTCGTCCGAAGTCGATTTCCTTGGATTTCCACCAGCTTTCCTTTCAAGGGCCCAAAGACTGGATAGGGCACCACTTGTCAGAGCAGGAGTCTCTCCAGAGACTCCAGGTGCTGGCAGAGAGAAGTCTTTGCTGTCCCTGAGACTTCAAACAACAGGAGGCAAGCTCTAAATCAAGCCCTTGGAGATTTCTTCACAAGATGGAAGGCACACAAAGTCCAGTCTTTGCCTTCTTACTCTGGCAGAAGCAGCACTGCAGGAAAGCTCCACAAAGCACAGTAACAGGCAGGGCAGCACTTCTTCCTCAGCTATTCAGCTCTTCTCCAGGCAGAGGTTCCTCTTGGTTCCAGAAGTGTTTCTAAAGTCTGTGGTTTTGGGTGCCCTTCTTATACCCAATTTCTCCTTTGAAGTAGGCCTACTTCAAAGTAAAGTTTCATTGGAATGTGAAATCCTGCCTTGCCCAGGCCAGGCCCCAGACACTCACCAGGGGGTTGGAGACTGCATTGTGTGAGGGCAGGCACAGCCCTTTCAGTTGTGAATGACCACTCCTCCCCTCCCTCCTAGCACAGATGGCTCATCAGGATATGCAGGCTACACCCCAGCTCCCTTTGTGTCACTGTCTAGTG
Organism: Pleurodeles waltl; assembly: GCF_031143425.1. NCBI lineage: Eukaryota > Metazoa > Chordata > Amphibia > Caudata > Salamandridae > Pleurodeles > Pleurodeles waltl. The sequence continues at coordinate 1,173,488,248 of NC_090444.1, forward strand.
TGAGGTGCAACCAGCCCAACTGTCAAACTGACCCAGACAGGGAATCCACAAACAGGCAGAGTCACAGAAATGGTATAAGCAAGAAAAGGCTCACTTTCTAAAAGTGGCATTTTCAAACACACAATCTTAAAATCAACTTTACTAAAAGATGTATTTTTAAATTGTGAGCTCAGAGACCCCAAACTCCACATGTCCATCCGCTCCCAAAGGGAATCTACACTTTAATCAGATTTAAAGGTAGCCCCCATGTTAACCTATGAGAGGGACAGGCCTTGCAACAATGAAAAAACGAATTTAGCAATATTTCACTGTCAGGACATATAAAACACATTACTATATGTCCAACCTTAACCAAACACTGCACCCTGCCCTTGGGGCTACCTAGGGCCTACCTTAGGGGTGTCTTTCATGTAAGAAAAGGGAAGTTTTAGGCCTGGCAAGTGGGTACACTTACCAAGTCGAATTTACAGATAAAACTGCACACACATACATTGCAGTGGCAGGTCTGAGGCATGATTACAGAGCTACTTATGTGGGTGGCACAACCAGTGCTGCAGGCCCACTAGTAGCATTTGATGTACAGGCCCTGGGCACCTTCAGTGCACTGTACTAGGGACTTACTAATAAATCAAATATGGCAATCATGGATAAACCAAACACATACACATTTATTAAAGGAGCACTTGCACTTTAGCACTGGTTAGCAGTGGTAAAGTGCCCAGAGTAACAAAAACAGCAAAATCAGAGTCCAGCACACATCAACAACCTGGGGAACAGAGGCAAAAAGTTAAGGGAGACCACGCCAAGGATGAAAAGTCTAACAGCGATCATGCATCTTGAGGGCCTCGCAGGAGTAGCAGGAGTACTGGACTCTTGTAAGTCAACTCTTTACTATTATATCCCCCCACCCTACCTGCATGCCAACACAAACCTCTACCCCTACCCTCACACCCATCACCTCAACACCTCACAGATACCCCACTATCACAAACCACACATCCCAATACCAAGCCCTGCATGTGACAACAATGCATGGGCCCCCATCACAGACCTGCATGGACACCCATCACCAAAGCATGTCCAGTAGAGAGACTCAGCCAGGGCACACAATCACCGCTCACACAAGGGCCAAGGCGATAATGCAAGCACAGGAGTAGAGGGAAACTCACCCATTGCACAAGATGGCAATAACTATGCATTTACACCCCAACAGGAACCCTACCCAACGTCACTGGACCGGAGATGCCAGCCATATCCAGTCACCCCACAGAAGAGGCCCACAGTGACGACAGCAGCTCTGCACGGCTAGATCAGATGACCAGCCCGGTCCATCAGGGACCTCTGGACAGTCGGTTCCCCTGCCACAGTCCCAAACCACCACTGAACCACCCCCCTCAGGAAACACCACCACAGCACCCACCCAGCGGGCCCATGCCACTGTCCCCAGGACACGTCAATCAGCAGTGGGTCCACCACTACAGGGACCCCAGACACACTCACTAACCCAGGACGATCAGGGACCTGGGGTCAGTGGCAGTGGGCACACGGTTCAGGGGACAGAGGCACAGGACAACAGGGAAGCTGGGAGGACTGCTGTGCGACAGGGGGAGGACAGGCCCAGGGAACCCACCCTCCACGAGGCACTCTCCAACATCATGGGAGCATACCGCCATTCCCAGGAGACCATGGGCACGGTACTGGCCAAGTTTCAGGAGACCCAGCGGCTGCAGGAAGAACAGTACCTGGGGATCAGGGAGGACTTGAAGTCCATTAACACTACCCTGGTCACCATTGCAGGGGTGCTGGCAGACATGGCCAACACCATGAGGGAGACAGTGGCATACCAACGGGCCACTAACACCAGCCCAAACGATGAACAGCTCTCCACGCCTGCCGGCGCTAGTGGACAGGAGGTCCCGCTACAGGACCAACACGCCACCAACACCCCCTGCAGAAGGAGAACCACCCCGCAAAGGTCCCTGCGATCCAGACTCAAGACAGAGAACATTGCCAAGACCCCCGCCAGGAAATAAGACTCTCCTGATTGTCACCCTTCTGTCCCACTATGTCACCCTGACCACCTTGAACTGCCATTGCTCTACTCCCTATGCCCCATTGGAAAATGCACCTGTGATCCAAAGAGACCGGACTCTACCATGGATATTCCTCCACCATCAACCCTGCCCATTGCACATCCCCCTCCACTTATTATCACCTAAATAAACACCCTTGAATCACAAAACAATCTGGAGTCAGTCTGTACTTTCTCAAATGTGCTATTACAACCTCTTTGACAAACAACACAGTAAATGTTCATTTGCACATACCAAAGTATGACAGTTGTTGGGCAGCAGTGAACATAGCAAGGCAGAATGTGGTACCCAGATCTGTGAAAAGGAAAGCCAAAGTGAACTGTCAGGGTTCATGCACAGAGGTAATAAGGCAGACTTGTTAAATGTCCTACAGTAGTCTGATATGAGATGAGCAGTGCCAGTCTCTTACCTGTGTGTCACTGGAAGTACTGCATGATGATGTTGTTTCTGTTGTCAATATCTTCTTCTTCTGCCTCCTCTTACTCACTGTCCACAGGCTCCACAGCTGCCACAAGACCAACATCAGGCCCATCCTCATGCAGAAAAGGCACCTGGTGTCGCAAAGCCAGGTTGTGCAACATACAGCATGCCACGATGATCTGGCACACTTTCTTCCTTCGGTGAGTAGCATAGGGAGCCAACTGTTAGATGGAGGCACCGGAATCTGGCCTTCAGGAGGCTGAAAGTCCGCTCTATAATCCTCCTAGTTCGCCCATGTGCCTCATTGCAGCGTTCCTCTGCCCTTGTCCTGGCATTCCTCACTGGGGTCAGTAGCTGCGTTGTGGTAGGCGGTCGAAGACCGCCGCGCAATTCATCATTGGTTATCATTGGGCCCTATGGTTTCCAGGAGCCATTGATGATGTACGCCGGCGGTGACGGTACGCACCGCCGCAGACGTGACTGCCATTTTCTAGCTGTTCACTCACTTGATAACTGACCTTCAACAGGAGAGGTCCTACACTGCAAGTGCTGCTGTGACCTCAGTCTGGAAGCGACAATGGCTCGAGTCTCTGGGGAAAGGGCCCCTGCCTTCTCTTCGGAGGAGCTGGAGAGACTAGTAGATGGGGTCCTCCCCCAGTACACGCTACTCTACGGTCCTCCAGACAAACAGGTGAGTAAACTGTGGGCATGATGCATGGGACATGAATGTATGCAGTGGTCTGGATGGAAGATACATGTTGTGGGGGGGGATGGGGCCTGCATGTGAGGATGGTCAGTGTATATGTTTCAGGGCATGGGTGGGAACTGGTGGCCAATAAGTATGAAGAACCGGACGGGGGAGTAAGTTCCATTCTTACCTTACCTTTCCTCTAGGTCAGCTCCCACCAGAAGAAGGGTATTTGGCGTGCCATCGCCAAGGAAGTGTGGTCCCTGGGGGTCTATCATAGACGGAGCACCCACTGCCGCAAGAGATGGGAGGACCTGCGCCGCTGGAGCAAGAAGACAGCGGAGGCCCAGCTGGGGATGGCCTCCCAACGTGGAAGGGGTGCCCGTCGCAACATGGCCCCACTGATGTTCCGGATCCTGTTGGTGGCATATCCGGAGTTGGATGGGCGCTTGAGGGCATCACAGCAGCCACAAGGGGGTGAGTACAGTCTCATTCAGTGGACTCTGCACGCTTTATGAGGTGTCTGGGTGGGGGATGTGGGCTGTGGGTTCCCCTAGGCCAGGGCGAACTTGGTAGGGTAGGTCCCTTGTTAGGCAGGCTCTGTGGCACTCCAAACCCAATAGTGGTAGTGGCCATCTACAACTAGTCAGCCTCCTGTTGGTTCCAGGTGTGCAGCAAATGGGGTTATGCATAGTCCCCCATGGGCAGGTGATTTTCCTAAGAACTGTTAGTGCATGGGCTAGTTCATAGTACTGCTCCCTGTGTGTTGTGTCTGCCAACGGTAGTGGTGTTGCTGGCATTGACCATGTGTCTCCTCTGTCTTTCCCCCCTTTTTATTTTGTCACCCTGTCCTTGTGTGCATTAGCATCATGTGGCGGAGAAGCAGTGGCACCGGAGCAGGAGGGAGCTGCAACCCACATGGCCCAGGAGGGTGAATGTACAGAGTCTGAAGGCACCAGAGGGACGGAGGGTTAAGGGAGCTCCAAGACGGGGACAGGAGGAGACACCAGCAACAGCAACTCCTCCTCTGATGAGAGCTCCCTTGCGGTGGCGGGCACCTCTGTGCCCACCTCAACAACAGGTACAGCCGCCGCCCCCTACCAGCACTGCCCTCCCAGCAGCCCCTCAGTGTGTTTCCCGTGCCCGTTCACCCCAGAGGGTGGGCTTCTTCTTTGCACCAGACACCTCAGGCCCTGCCCCAGTCAGCCCTGCTGCCCTCATGGAGGAGACTATTGACCTCCTGAGATCCCTCACTGTTTGGCAGTCAACCATTTTGAATGCCATCCAGGGTGTCGAGAGGCATTTGCAGCAAACAAATGCATACCTGGAGGGCATTTATTCTGGCGGGCGGCCCAACAGAGAGCATTTCAGGCTGTGGCCTCAGCACTGATGGCAGCCATTGTCCCTGTGTCGAGCCTCCCCCCTCCAACCTCCACTACCCCTACCCAATCCCCTCAACCTCAGCCTATCCCAAGCACACCATCAGACCAGCATGCACACACATCAACACACAAAAGTGGCTCAGGCACACATAAGCACCACACATCCCACAGGCACTCACACAAGCACCATACCCATGCAGACACACAAACATCCACTGCCTCCACTGTGTCCCCCTCCTCCACGTCCTCCACCTCCCTCCCAGTCTCGTCTCCACTCACACCAGCATGCACTACATCCTCAGCCACTACCTCCATCACCAGCACGCCCATCACCACACACCGCTCACGTGCAATCACCACCCCCACTACCATTCACACGTCCCCTCTGTCCTCTCCCAGTGTGTCTGTAAGCCCTCCTGCCAAAGTACACAAACGCCGGCACACACCCACTCAACAGCCATCCACCTCACAACAGCCTCCAACCCATGCACCTTCACTCAAACTCAGCAGACGTACACCTCCTACAACCACTACCTATTCCTCCACTCCCAAACCCCCTCCATCTTCCCATCCCAGTGTGTCTAAGAAACATTTCCTGGCTACCATTGACCTCTTCCCTACACCTCCCCCCCAACCTTCCCCTAGGGCCAGGTTGTCTAGAGCCCTGACCAGCACCTCAGCCACTAAATCCTCGTCCAGTGTGGTCCCTGCAAGTCCAGGAACATCGAAGGGGGCACCCATCAGGGCTGCCAGTGTGCCACCTAATGAAGCCAAGGACCACCCTACTCCGCCACCTGCAAGATAAAGAAGGGGCCAGCATGCAGAAGAGAAAAGCTGCGCCACTCACCCAGCAAGGCCTCATCCAGAACCAATGAGGACAGAGCCAAAGTCCCAGCAGCGAGTTCCAAGGTGGGGAAGGGACACAAGAGCAAAGGGAAGTCACCTCAGGGCATGGAGCCTCTGGGTGAGGGACCCGTGTCCCCTCTTGCACAAGACGTCCTGGACCCTGCACACACACTACATGAGGCACCACCACCAGCACTGGCACTACCAGCAGTTTGCAGCCTCAGTCGTCGCCAGGAGGAGTGTGGCTCTGCCTCCATGGAGTATCATGCTACCTGTTACCGGTAAATCTCGTGGCTCAGACACCCATGTGAGGGAATGGGAACTGCCACACCCCTGGTGCAGCATCACTGGGCAACAAGCCCCCTCCAGAACCAGTGGAGAACAGCATCCACTCACCCAGTCCTTGGCAGGATGAAGTACTCTGGGCACCAGGCCCCCTCCAGAACCAGTGGAGAACAGCATCCACTTGTGAGACTGTGGCTTTGCACTCCCCAGGACCAAGCAGTGGACAGTGAACCCACTTTAGTGACTTGAGGGACTGTGGCTTTGCACTCCCCAGGACCAGGCAGTGGGCATGGAGCCCCCTTGAGGAGCAGTGGCGTCGTCCCATCATCCGGCTGAGGTGCCCCCCCTCCCCTTCCCCCTGAGGTGCCTGTTTTTTTTTTACCTGATGCCCCTGCAGTGTTCACTCCGTTTTGAGGCAGGTGTCATGTGTGGGCTTTGCCCATGCTTTTTGGGACCACTGGTCCACTGACATTTAATGGGACAGTGTACGGACTTGTGTATTTGCTGTAAATATTTGTATATACTGATGATTTAAAGTTATCTTGGGCTATCTGATTGTTCGATTATTACACTCGTTAAACTCATTCCATTTGGTCCTTGCGTTTTTCCAGGGAGTGACGGGGTGTATCTATGATGTTATTGGATGTGTGTGTGTGTATGTTGTTGTGGGTGGGGGGTTGGAGGTGTTGCGTGTTGCGTGTGTGTGTGTCACTCTCTTTTTCCCCCCCCCTCTCCTGTGTACTAGGTGCAGGACTCACCGTCGTCGTCGCCACCATCTTTGATGTTCCTGATAGATGAGGAGGTAAACCAACATGGGCAGGACCTGTAACTCGGGCTTCATGGCATCCTGGTTCCTCGTTGGGTGTCGAGAAGTGAGTAATTTCCCTTCTGTGTACTGTTTCCTCCGTGCTTTTGATGGCGTTGGTACCGCCCCGGAAAAGCTGGCGGATTGGTGCCTTGTAATAGTGTGGGCAGTACAGTGTCTTTCACCTGTCTGTTGGATGTTACCGCCGCGGTGTTTGTTTCTACCGCCGTGGCGGTCGGAGTGTTAAAGTGGCTGTCTGTGTTGGCAGTTTGCACCAAGGTCGTGATTCCGTTTTATTTTTACCGCCGGCCTGTTGGCGGTATTACCGCCGCTTTATCACCGACCGCCAGGGTTGTAATGAGGGCCCTATTCTTTTAAAAATTCATGTCTCGACTTGTGTATGTTGGATTTTTGTCATTTTGGTCTAATTTGATTTAGATAAATATTACCTATTGTTCTAAACCAGTGTGGTGTCCATTTTGTAGTGTTTTCACTGTATTTCTGTGTGTGTTGGTACAAATACTTTACACATTGATTTTAGGATATGCCTGACTGCTTCTGCCAAGCTACCAAGGGGGTGAACTGGGTTTATCTAAGTGTATCTCCATTGTCCTGACTAGAATGAGGGTCCTTGCTTGGACAGAGTGCAAACTGACTGCCAACCAGAGACCCCATTTCTAACATGAATGTGTAGAACATACTAAAGCTGCTTCGAGCTTTCTAACTCTCTATATGTAAAATGTAAAGGGATCTGACATCTCAGTGATGTGTTCTGAACTATGCAAATCTTCAAATAGGAAGCTATTAAGAAATTGTCATTGTGGGTATTGACTTAAAAAGTTTTCTTTTTATAATATTTCCAACAGGTCTTCGAGTCTCAACACATTTCTACACTTGGGAGTTGTCAACACAAAGATACGTTTCATAACAAGCGACTTGCATACTTGGTGCCACTCAGAGAAAGGCTTCGCTTATGGATGGACATCCTTCTGTGGTCCGTACAGCAAGCACTCTGCTGCGGGGCTCTAAGGTGGAACTCTAGTCAGCCCCCAAGCACATCCACCTGCGCTTCGAGCTCCTTAAAGATGCTACCGGCTGGGTAGCAAAGTTCGTTCAGCTGCCATTGTACAAGTAGCACAGACTGAGCACTCATTACCCATATTAAGGTGACAGGCATCCCGGGTATCGCCGGGTGGGAGACAACTAAAATCACCACTGTCTTGTGGAAAGACATTTCAGAGGTAGGCTGCAGAGGACCTCCTCAGAGGTCACAGCACATCTCCATGAGCCAGGCCCTAAAAATCAGAATTAAAACGTGTACCACCTCAGTCCTCGGAGGCACAGTAGTTTTTACCCTATTTGATTCTCTCACAGGCAGGAAGCAGTCCTGAGATTTGATGGCACTTTGCATGTTTTCCAGTCACTTTGCTGTGACTGGAAAACAATGCCTTGCATACAACTTAGTTTCTCTTTGTAGAAAGAGTTTCTTGACCACTGAGCACAAAAGCAGTGTATGTCTGAATTTGGAAGTTTCTGGCTGGTACTAGCTGAAGGGCACTGATGCAACCTAGTGTTTTCTCCTTCAAACAGGAAAGTGAAGCCTGACTCCTCTTTCCTCCAAACTCCTGGCAATGAGCAGACAGCACCGATCGTCTTCTCGTTAAAAAGAATGAGCACATCGGTTAAATGACTACCCTTTAATTTTATTACCCAGGTTTAATCCCTTTCTTAACATTTGCCATCCCACTATATGTCTAAAACTGCAAATTCTTAATGTTAGTAGTGGTACAGGATTGAAAAGGGAGCAAACGAATGAAGAAATGGGTTGTGAAGGGTTACATCTGCAGTGAGCGTGTACAGGAAAGAGGGGCAATAAACAGAAAGAAATGTAACAACACATGAGGAGCGAGGGAAAATACAAAAAGAAAATAGTTAAATGGTATCAGAAGTAGAAAGACGAAACTCATCCAGTCACAACTAGCAGGGAAGTGGTATAGCTAACCATGACCAAGGGGCCAACTCAAAGCCCACTCAACGTATATTGGAAACAATAGGTCTGAAAAATAAATAGCTAAAGCTGTCTGTGGGCCAGAGCTAACCACAGTAGATCGAAGAATCTGATAATTATGATAACAGTAAAGTTATTAAAGATTGAGGACCTGATTTTGAGTTTGGCGAAAAGGGAACTAAAAAAACTACCCATATATTCATCATAAAGCTCCTCTACGATACATGCCTATTATTGACATTCCATTCAAATGCATTGGCATGGATCTAGTAGGCCCCTTCTAGCAGAGATTGCAAATATATATATTGGTAATCCTGGCTTATGGTAAAGGCATCTCAAGGCCATACCCTTAAAACAAACTGGAGCTTCACAAATTGCCTCTGCCATGATTGAGGTTACTCCAGCATGGAGTTTCCCAAAAACTCTTGCCAGTCAGTGTTCCTCTTTCGTTTCTTGGCATATGTCCCAAATTTGCGAACAACTGGGGATGAGACAATTGAGGACCCATGCTTACCACCCTGAGACAAACGGCTTCATGGAAAGATATGACTCAACTTTAAAATTAACTTTGAAAAAGATAAGAGAGCTAGAAGGCAGGCATTGGGACAAGATGCTTCACCTGGCCGTTTTTCCGTTTTTTGTTGACCCATAGAAGACTGAAAACTGTGAACCGTAAGGGTCACTACAATGAATTAACCATAAATAGGCATAAATAACTTTAAGCAGTGTGTCCTCTCGATCTTGAACTAATTGGGTCCCACAGTATTAGTGTGAGTGTGCACTTTACCATTACGTTTGTTATCTTATACAAGCAGAAAGGGATATTTTGTTAACAGTATGATAAAAAAAGCTTTCCTAATCGAAGTCTGTTACAATTGGTACACCAGAGAAGCAGTTTCAATTTTAATACACTTTAAATTCTCTACTGCTTTGTCTATCAATATCTTTATGTCGGTGTTCTTTTAAGCAAATGTGATTTTCTGTCAAAGGCATCTATTTCCATTTTGACCTGGCTTAAATATTATTTTCTTATCTTCTTCATTCTGTTCCATTTTGACCTGTCTTCAAATGTCTTCTTCTGGCTGCACTTAGATTAAACCAGGTCAATTCTACTTTACAACTTTAGGGCTAGTTCCATTTATTTCTCCTAATCTCCCCCAAGGAAAGTACAGGAAGCTCTGTAGGTCAACTTGGCCACTTTTTCCAAAAAATGTCTCATTGTGCCAGCTTTCTATTGACAAATGTAGTATCATGCACCTTTTAGGCTTCTACGAGTTAGGATTTATTGATATAGATACCTTGGTGAAATATACGCTCTCTCAGTGGTTCACTTTGGCCTCTTATTTCAGGTGAGCCCTACTACCAGTTTCAGGGGAGTCAGTTGTGCACCAGTGTATAGCCACTGGCTTCAAAAGGTATTGCACAAGGTCAGGACAATCAGTGTTATGAACAATGTAGATTGACCTTCCATCTCAATACTGCTCAACCAGGATGTTTCCTTGATTCCATAGATAATAAGATACAGTTGATGATTGAAAATCCCTTCCCTTAAAAAAACATGGGGTCAGCTGCTGCTCAGTTGCAACTGTATACTTTTCCTTTTTCATAATCTGCTCTTGTTGATTGCAGGTCTCGTCCAAAGGTATTTGTTTTCTTCTCCTCCTCAAGACTCTATCTTGGTATTGAAGTCTCTAGAGACGAAGAGCTAGGTTTTGACTAGTTTTTGAACATACTTAGTTCAACATAGTAGCAGAATGCCTAAACCATCTCCAATATCGCCAACAAATACTTAAATAATTCTAATTTAAGACACTGTGCATAAATGGCATTCACTCGCCCTATTGGTGTATGTGTCATTTCCACATTGACTACTCCTATTTCCAGACTCAGGGTGCAAATATTGTCAACCAGCTATACATTGCCTAATATATATTTACCCTGGTGTCCTCTAGACATTCTTTCCTTTGTGAAGTTATGTGCAATTATTGACCCAGCGATGTAACCTGGCTACTGAAGCTACTCATTGTTGCTTTGGCCCAGCAGAACTGGAGGCAGCAGTACTGTCTCGATTGCCATGTGGGAGCCAGGGTGACGTCAGTGTTTGAGCAATCCGTTAGCTTATTTAAGATTTTTCTTGTCCATAGTTTTTTGCAAATATTTTGTGTCCTGGGCCTTTTCTCCGGAGTACTTTTGTTGTGTATTTAGTACTCACTGAAGAGAAGGTATAAGGGGTGGGGTTTTCACTGCATTTAAATGTTCCAAGTCAGTTTGTTAGGGGACCGACCCTACTTTCCATATAATTAATCTCGCATAGCACATTAACTATAGGTTCGTCCTTCTAGATTGGCTTTTTGATTTCCTCTTCGGTGCTCCTCAAAAATCCCTGCTGATTTATTTTAAGGTATGTTTTGTGCCAGCGATGATTTTTGTTTCTGATAGCAGGCTTAACATGCGGTTGTGCTTCTTTTCTTGTCGGATCAGGGAGCTGTTGCTTGTAAATACTTTGATGAAATGAATTTCCATTGACCTATTCAGAATTGTTACACCTGTTGCCATCTTCAGGACCTTCCTCATGCCATTTCCCTGGCCTTGGATCCTTGAAAGCCATTGGTACATCTTGTAATTTAGTGCATGATAATGCTCAATAGGATCCTTTTGCTTTGGAGGAAGGACCATGGCAATAAGAACATTTCTTGTCTCATTGTTGCTCAAGTGACAAATTGTATAATTGTGTTATGTCTGCCTTAGGGTATTACATATCCTAGCCCATCATTCATAATTAGTCAGTTATCTTTGGCACAGTGAGGCCAGAGGAGTTCCATTCATGTGTGTCCCTTTGATGATGTCACTTCTTTAATATGGATCAAAATGGTAGCTAGGAAATTGCTTCTTTCTTATGGTTTATTTGACTTACTTCACATAGCACGATGATTAAAGTACCTCAGTAATTGAACTTCAGATGTTTTATGGATACTTAGTTGATGACTGTTATCAAATTTCATGCAGTTTGTCTTTTCCCCACCGAGGGTGCTTGTAGGTGATCCTGGAACAGGGTTTCCAATCATCAATTTTTTAATGTAATTACATCAGTGAGCCCATCAACATCTTCAGATGCTATTACTTTGCCTCCTGCCTCGGGTAATTCAGGCCTCACATGAACAGGAACATTTTATGGTTAAGTGAGCATGTGGTAGTTTTTCAACTGCTACCCTCAACTCCTGTCCTTATATGATATTTTGGAAAACTTGTACTTGTGATTTTAGTGAAAAGATATCCCTGTCTAGATGAGTGTGGGTTCTAGATGCTAATTATGAAAGAGCACTGACAAATACAATTAATCTAAGTCTAAAACCGATAATATTGATATTGTTCACCAGAAATGTGACAGATAGCAAAAGTAGGTGATACACCAGAGTAAAGCGTACAGCAAAGCATTAGTAAATACAGAAAAATAAAATGAATCTGAAATTAACAGCGATCAGCTATTTTAGCAGGCATGAAACTAAATACAACTGGTATCTTGGTGTGAAAAATTGGGTTCCTGGTTGACTGGGGTGTGAGACTTGGTCAAGCAGCAACCAGAGGTCCTGACAGGGTAAGGCACAAGCAAACCCCAAATGACCCTGTGCTCAATCCTTAGCAGTCAGGCTTAACTAGAAGCAATGTGTAAAGTATTTGTGCAATACTTCAAACAGTAACACACTGACAACACTACACAAAAGGATCCCACACAAGGCTAGACCAATAGAACTCAACTCACTAAATAAAACAAGATCTAAGTGACAAAAATCCAATCAGTAGAACCAGAGATATGATTTTTTAAAGAATAAAGTGAAAAATAGCACCAAACAGCACAATGCGCCAACAGGGGATACCTGCTCGCACTGGACCAGGTCAAATTCAAATGTTCAGGCTGACGATGATAGAGCGTGGGTCGGATACAGTCACAGATCAGTCCCACTGAAGTTTTACAATCTTAAGTTTTGTGCCAAGAGTCCCATTCACTTTGGAAAGGGTTGTGAAGAGCAAGGAGAGCGTCGAGGGCAGTGGTCAGAGTGGTATGAAGAGCAGTCTGGGCATTGCAAACTGTCTGGCTGGGGCTTCGGGTTGGTAGTCCCCCACTGGAGATTGATGCTTGATGTGTGAAGAGACGGGATGACACTGACTGATTTTCAGTCTGAGCGGCACAGTCTCCATGTGAATGGGCAGTTTGTGGCCACCAAGAGCCCAAAAGCTTGATTTATGAGCCTGTGAGCCATGTGAAAAGTCTAAGTCTTGAGAGGAACTTCTTGGGAGTAGGAACGTGCTGCAGCTGGGTCCAAGAGCATTTTGGGGAGCCTTTTATGTCCCTAAGGCACAGATCAGGAGACCAGCAGACTAGCCCTTGAAGTCACTCTGGGGTCCTGGTTCAAGATGAAGTTGCAGGTCCAGTTATTTTCCCCCAGGCAAGAGGGCAGCAGGTCAACACAGAAGAGCAGCATGCCCTTTAGAACAGCAGTCCAGCAGAGTGGCAGTCCTTGTAGTCCTGGCAAACTATCCACAGGTCCATAAGTGTAGAGAAGAGTTGATGTCTGAGGTTCCATTTTCATACCCTGGTGCTCCGGCTCTGCGAGGTGGGAAAAGCTTCTAGACAGTGCCTCTAAAGTGAATGGACTGTCCTGCCTTCCCTGCCCTGGCTCCAAGCTGGCTGCAATGACAATATGTGTCATTAGGCTCTTGGTGTGACGACAGAGGACAGGCTATTTAGTTGTAAGTGAGGCTGTGCTCTGCTCCTCCCCATCCTGTTGGCAGCTGGCCCATCCAGGCATAGCTAACCCCTCTATTGTGTGACTGTCTGGGAGGAATTCACAAAGTATGTCAGCTGCACCCAGTCATGTGACCCAAGACAGGCTACAGGCACAAAAGAGATAAGAGTAGGAAAATGCTAAATTCCTAAAACTGGCATTTTCATAATTGTAATGTAAAACCCGACTTCACCATAAATCAGAGTTTTGAATCCCAATTCCAGAGACACCGAACATTAAATGATACCTGATCCCATTTGGAAATGACACATATAACGTACTAAGGTAACTTCACTGTTATCCTATGGACAGGGCCACTGGAATTATGCAATTGTGCAGCCATGGCGATTTTCACATAATTATAGATTTCCCGCAATTGCCACATAATCCATCATCTGCTGCATAATCTTCAGATTTTAACAAAAAAAATGTTTCTAGCTCAAACGGTTCAAACGTTACTCTAAATGCAGCAACACAAGTTGACATATAGTGGAAGGCCTATTGCAAAGCTAGACTGGTCATCTTTCCATTGCTTATTGCTATATTTGGTTGTTAAACGGGTACTAATGGGATGCAACCAATGCCTAGCCCTAGAAGGTGTTATCAAGTTTAAAAATGACAACATCATGAAGTAGTAATACTAAAAAATGTCCTGTGTTATGCTGCATATGATGCCTTTTCTTGCCACATAATTTATTCAAATCTGCAGCATAATTTGGCCCTTTCTTGTCGCATAATTGAGGGACCCCTGCCTATGGGAGAGGAAGGCCTCATAGTAGTGTGTAATGAATTTGGGAGTTTTTCTTTACCAGCACATGTAAAACTTAAAGGTACATGCCCAACTTTTTAATTACAAAGTATCCTCACCTATGCGCTACCAAGGGCCTACCTTGGAGCTGATGTATGTGTAATAAAATGGGAGTTTCAGGCTTGACAAAGATGTTTTATTGTCAAGTTGGCATGGCAGTTTAAATCTACATTTAAGCTGCAGTGGCAGGCCTGGGACATGTTTTAAAGTGGTATTTAAGTGGGTGGCACAATAAGTGCTGCAGGCCCACTGGTAACATTTAATTTTTCGGGCCAAGGGTATATGGAATACCACTGTACAAGGGACTTACAAGTAAATTAAATGTGCTAATTGGGTATAAGCCAATTGTACCATGTTTTAGAGAGGAAGAGACCACAAGCACTTTAGCACTGGTTAGCAATGGTAAATTGCACAGAATCTTAGGTCAACAAATACCAATTCAGCAAAAAGTGGAGGATAAAATCGTAAAAAGGTTTGGGTGACCCTTCAGGGGAGTCCAGGTCCAACACTTGCTTTCTCTTAAGTGTATTCAGCTGAAAGTTATGATTATCTCTGTATTACTATCAAGGTATTTTGATGATGACTAACAAAGTCAAGAATGTCCGGAAGAAAGTAATATTGTGGGAACGCAACCTATTTCCCTTTGCATATGAAAATGCCAGCTGAATGATCATAATCTTGTAGTATTGACAGGCAAAAAAAATTCTCTCATGATTTGTGGCAAGCAAACATTGGGCCATAAGAATGTTAATAACATGGAAACGGCACAGCGTATACTCCAAAAGTGGTTAAATGTGTCTCTACTGCCAAAATGATCAGAGAGAATATCTAAACCTTGGCTGGAGAAATAAAGGCACATAGGGGGTCATTCTGGGTCGGCGGTAGCACCGCCAACAGGCTGGCGGTGCTCCACCGGGCATTCTGACCGCGGCGGTACAGCCGCGGCCAGAAACGGAAAGTCACCGCCGACTTTCAAGCTGCGCCGCCATGGGGATTCCGACCCCCTCACCGCCATCCTGTTCCTGGCGGTTCCGCCCGCCAGGAACAGGATGGCGGTGAGGGGTGTCGTGGGGCCCCTGGGGGCCCCTGCAGTACCCATGCCAATGGCATGGGCACTGCAGGGGCCCCCGTAAGAGGGCCCCACTTTGTATTTCAGTGTCTGCTTTGCAGACACTGAAATACGCGACGGGTGCCACTGCACCCGTCGCACATCCTCCACTCCGCCGGCTCCATTCGGAGCCGGCATCCTCATGGAGGGGTGTTTCCCACTGGGCTGGCGGGCGGCCTTTTGGCAGTCGCCCGCCAGCCCAGTGGGAAACCCAGAATACCCGCGGCGGTCTTTTGACCGCGCAGCGGTATTCTGGCGGTTCCCTCCAGGCGGGCGGCTCCCGCCGCCCGCCGGGGTCAGAATGACCCCCATAGTATTTGTAATCCAAAGAGCTGCAAAGTGTGGATCTAAAACCAGATGCAGTCTAAATATGAGGCTTATTTAGAAAGATTTTATCTTACCAAGAAAGTTGATCAGTAAAAAAGTAGAGGAATGCGATTGAATGCCACATAGCATCATTTAAACCTGTTATCCAGTTTGAACGATTGGGAATAATTCCTCAATCCCTCCAAATACTGACAGGGCACTTGATGCAAACATCCCAGCTTCCACTTCTGTGAATATGTTTTCTACTTTATGCAGGAGAAACCCAGATTAGAATGTTTTAAATTTAAATCTTGTGAACGTCTGACCTTTTCTTTAGACAAAGTAATCAATAGTGTAAACCGCCAGCCCAAGTCATCAGGCCCCAAGTGTGGAAAGGATAGCTATGGAGTTCTACAAACATATAGTAAGCTTTTGGGGTCCTTTCCCAATCGTTGTGTTAAAAACCGTGCAAGGGCATTCTATCCCAAATTCATGGTGTGATTATGTTCTTAATCACATCTTTAAAAGGTCATTAACAATGACCCCAAATGTTACTGGCTAACATTATGCCTACCTTTTGTGGACCCAATCACAGCTTTCAACTGTGCAATGATTAAAAATTGTAAGTATCTACAAATAAAACGGGGGTCAACATTGTTTTTATAAAAATCATCCAATGCATGTTTTGGAAATGGCCCTTTGCAGCAGCATCCTCAGACTTTTTGCCCTCCTCCCCTTCTTTTGCTGAATCTGTTTTTGTTAGAGCTTAGCACTCTGTGCACATTACCACTGCTAACTAATGCTACAGTGTTAGAAATGAGGTCTTTGGTTGGCAGTCAAGTTACCCCCTATCCAAGCTAGGATCCTCATTCTAGTCAGGGTAAGTCACACACAATACAAATTATCCTGTGCCCACCCTCTGGTAGCTTGGCACTGAGCAGTCAGGCTTAACTTAGAAGGTAATGTGTAAAGTATTTGTGTAATAAATCATGCAATAACAGTAGAACATCACAAAACTACATCACACAGTGTTTAAAAAAATATATAATATTTATCTGGTAAGATGCAGGTCAAAACGATTAAGATGCAATAAGTATATTTTGAAGTGTCACTGTAGAAATTATATTGTCATAGTTTGGACTCTTGCTCTGGGCAAGACTGCTGGTTCAAGAATGACAGTACTTATGTTTGTAGGCGACTATGCCTATCCTACAACAAGCCACAACTGTAGTCCCAACCTCTCCGGCTGACTAGCAGTACCTCACCAAAAACCCAAACAGTTGAAGGTGATTTGTGGCAGCCTTTACGCATAGACTCAGAAATATAACATCTCAGGGAGTGTCGTGGTTAAACGGAGATTACCCCTTTCTCACAGATATATCATGTCTTAACCAAACACAGGCAATAACGAAGATGCAGTAATGTTTCAATCGTTTTTATTTAATACAATCTGCAATATGCGGTAAAATGCATGGGCTGCAATGAATAGGATAATGAACAATGCAAGAAATAGAATTGTAAAGACAAGGGTCATGATTATAAAGATACCCACCATATTGCAATAACATGGAAAGACATCGAGTGTGTGATATGTCCTAATACCCTACCATAATAGGCCTAACCTTCTACCTAGATGAGAGCTGGGTATGTTAAACCTAATCTGCCAATGCCATGTCCCTGGAAGGAGCCCACAACCCTTGTTACCTTGGAATGAGGTCTTGTGCTCAGACTCCGAAGGAACACAAAGTCCGGATCAGTGTCAAGGTGACGTGCAGCATCGATAGCAGCAATGGTATCTGGTCAGAATCCCTCTGATTATCTGTCTAAAGTGTGATGTATTTATACAGATCTACTTGGAACCCTGATGTAGGTTGTTCCAAAACAATAGATAACACAGCATGCTTGGGACAGTAATTTCTAATGTGAGCACCTACATTTTGTTTGTCTTTGTCGCTTGAGTTGACGACTTAGCACAGTAGCACTGAGAACTTAAATCTAAACAAAATGGCCTAACTATAAACAAGGCAGCCATCTCAAAAGAATTAATTAAATAAATGGTCTAAGACAGAGCAACCTAAGTAGGTTAAAAGTCACTAGGTGACGGGGGCACGGGTCTACAAGCCAAAGGCTAAGCTAACTCCTGTTATCCCATTAAAACAAACTAGGGTTCACTACAATATAAAGTGTCTTTCATCTCTTAAAAGCAACAAATGTCTCTTGCAAGCACAAAGTACCTGGTTTGCGTTCAAATTCTCCGCAAGGGACCACAGAGGAGGAGATGCGTGGAAAACGGGGGGGTGCGTCGATTTTTCCAGCGCACACAGGCGATGCGTTGTCGAGTTTTCACGCAGGACAGGCTTTGCGTCTATTTCCAGCACGTAGACTGGGATCCTCTTCGGGTTGCGGGGTTTTCAGATGCTCCGGGGACGATACGTTGAAATCCAACGCTGGCAGGATGAAGTCACAGGCGCTGCATCGATCCAGTGAGTGTTGCGTGGAAAATTCTACCGCACAACAGGTGCTGCGTCGATTCCTCTCAGGAAGTTGGGCTGCATCGTTCCGGCTCGGCTGTGTGTCGATCCAGTGAGCCGTGCGTCATATTTCCGGTCACTACGCTGGTGCTGCGTCGATCTTCTTGCGAAGTCGGGCTGCGTCGTTCCGGTTTGGCGTGCAGTGATTTTCTCACTGCAGTGCAGGCTGTGCTTCGTTTCTGGCAGGCGGTGTGTCAATTTTCACCGCACCAGGATTTCTTTTTGCTGGAATGAAGTCTTTTTGCCCCTGAGACTTCAAGAAACAGGAGGCAAGCTCTATCCAAGCCCTTGGAGAGCACTTCTCAGCACAGCCAGAGAGCAGCAAGGCAGCAGGGCAACAGCAAGGCAGCACTCTTTCTCAGAAAGCAGTCAGGTGAATCCTGTGGGCAACCAGGCAGTTTTCTTGGCAGTTTGCAGGTTCTGGTTCAGGGTTCTTCTCCAGGAAGTGTCTGAGTTGGTAAGGGCAGAGGCCCTGTTATAACCCAAATGTGCCTTTGAAGTGGGGGAGACTTCAAAGAGTGGCTTAGAAGTGCACAAGGTCCCGTTTCAGTTCCATCCTGTCTGACAAGGTCCCAGTAAAGGGTGTGGTAGTACTTTGACATGTAAGTGTCAGGCTCTCCACCCTCCCAGCCCAGGAAGACCAATTCAAAGTGCAGATGTATGCAAGTGTGACTGAGCATCCTGTGTTTGGGGTTTGTCTGAGTGAATGCACAAGGAAGCTGTCAACTAGACCTAGCCAGAGTGGATTGTAAGGCACAGAAGGATTTAAGTGCAGAGAAATGCTCACTTTCTAAAAGTGGCATTTCTAAAATAGTAATATTAAATCCAACTTCACCAGTCAGCAGGATTTTGTATTACCATTCTGGCCATACTAAATATGATCTTGTTACTCCTTTCAGATCAGAAGCTACCACTCAAACAGTATATGAGGGTAGTCCTAATGTAAGCCTATGAAAGGAGCAGGTCTCACAGCAGTGCAAAACAAATTCAGGAGTTTTACCCTACCAGGATATGTAAACTACCCAGGTACATTTCCTGCCTTTTATCTACACAGCACCCTGTCCCATGGGTTACCCAGGGCCTACCTTAGGAATGACTTATATGTAGAAAAGGGGAGTTTTAGGCATGGCAAGTACTTTTAAATGTCAAGTCAAATTGGCAGTGAAACTGCACACAGAAGCCTTGCAATGGCATGCCTGAGCCAGGGTTAAGGGGCTACTTATGTGAGTGGCACAAGCAGTGCTGCAGGCCTACTAGCAGCATTTAATCTACAGGCCCTCAGCACATATAGTGCACTTTACTAGGGACTTATAAGCAAATTAAATAAGCCAATTGGGTATGATCCAATGTCATCATGTTTTAAGGGAGAGAGCATATGCACTTTAGGACTGTTTAGCAGTGGTAAAGTGTGGAGAGTCCTAAAACCAGCAAAAACAGGGTCCAAAAAGTGGAGGGAGGCAGGCAAAATGTTAGGGGTGACCACCCTAATGCTGTCAGGTCTAACATAAAGTGTTTGCATTCTTTCCTTAGAACATGGTAATTTGTGGCATATGCCCAATTGGCATATTCCATTTACTTATAAGGCCCTAGTAAAGTTCACTACATGTGTCCAGGGCCTAGAAATTAAATGCTGCCAGTGGACCTTCAGCACTGATTGTGCCACCCACTTAAGTAGCCCTTTAAACATGTCTCAGGTCTGCCATTGCAGAGGCTTTATATGTGGTTTAAACTGCCATGTTGACCTGACAAAATAAACCTTGTGCCAGGCCCAAACCTTCCTTTTTAATACATATAAATCACACCGAGAGTAGGCCACAGACAGCCCAGAGGGCAAGGTGCAATGTATTTAAAAAATAGGACACATACTTTTTAGTTTTACATGTCTGGTGGTTAAAAACTCTTAACTTCAGTTTTCACCACTGCAAGACCTATCCCTTCCATAGGTTAACGTTGGAGTTGCCTTATTACATCTTATAAGTGTAATTTCTAAATGAGAAGAGATACACCTTCTTGTTTGGTGTCTCTGTAATCACGCTTTAAAATCCTAACATGGTGAATTTGAAATTTAAATTGCAATTCTTAAAATGCAGCTATTGGAGAGTTAGTATTTTCTTGCTTAGCCATTTTGTGCCTGCAGCCCGCCTCTGCTCATATGACTCGGTGTAGTTGGCAGTCGGGAATTGTGTATTCCTCCCAGACAGCCATGCAAAATGGGAGCTTAGGTGTGACTTAATAGCTCATCCTAGACGGTATAGGAAGGAGGAGCTACACACAGCCTCACTTACACCTGAATAGGCTGTGTCCTATCCACACACAAAGGGCTTAACGACTCTTTATTGTAACTCCAGCCAGCTTGAAGCCAGGGCAGGGGAGGCAGAGGTCCCTTTGCACTTCAAAGCCACTGTCTAGACATTTCTCCTACCTTCCAGAGTCAGCGCATCAAGATTTAAGAACTGAAACTCAGACACCACCACTTTAGTACACTTCTGGACTTGTCAACACTCTAGCAGGAAGAAGGACTGCTGTACCTCTGTAGGACTGCCACTCTGTTGGACTGCTACTCCGCTGGACTCCTGCTTTGCTCTGCGGACCTTCTGCCTGTTGCCCTCTTGCTTTGGAGAGAGAAAGCATGGACCTGCATCTCTGTAACCCAGAACACAGAGTGACTCCAAGAGTTAGTTGGCTGGCCTCTTGACCTCAAGTCTCAAGGACATAAAAGACTTCCACCTACTCTGCTTCTGCACCTGGACTTTGCCATCCATGATTCTGCTTTGTCAAGTGGTGTCACCCCAGGCCTGGAACCTTGGAAGTGGGCCTAAGGTGTTTGCTCCAGTGTAACCATTGCATCCTCCACAGCAGGAGCAGTGCCATTACATTGCTGCTGCTACATGGAGCAGAACCGATGCAGCGGTGTTACTGTGGGGGCTGAAACCAACGCAACAGTCCTGTATCGCCCTTGTTCCCAAAATCTTGGGACTAATACATTGCAGTCAGAACCGCCACTGTGTGACACTTTCCCTGGCACAAGTTCTGCGTATCCCTCATCAACCGCAGCCTTGACAATGACAGTACAGCTCTGCATCGCAGCCTAAGTGCTCATCAGAACCGACGCATCACCTCAGCTGTGCACCACATCCCTGACACCGGCCTTAGCATCGCAAGCCCCATCGATGGGATCCTTGACAAAGATGCAATAGGACCCAACACTGTAGAGTCCCCGAATCTCCAAATGGGCGCATCACCTCAGCTGCGTGACACATCTCTGTTTCGGATTCAGGTGATGCTCCACAACCAGGTTTTTAGGTACTTTGGTTCCGGGGGCCTAACTGGGTTCCTGAGCCAGCACACGCTCCCTAGCAGTCTGCCTGAACATTTGATTTTGTACTGATCTGACGCGATCAGATAACCCTTGCTTCTTAGCACCATTTTACGGTTTCATCATTAAAAATTCATAACTCATGTTCCACTTGTTGGATTTTGGTCACTGTGGGCTTGTTTTCTTTTTTATTCAATTGAGTTCTACTGTTCCAGCCTGGAATCTTTTTCGTGTGGCATTTTCACTGTTTTACTATTTGAAGTGGTGCACAAATACTTTACACATTCCCTTCAAGTTAACCCTGACTGCTCTGTGCCAAGCTACCAGAGGGTGAGCACAGCTTAATTTGGGGTTTGCTTGTGCCTTACCCTGAAAATAACTGTGGTTGCTGCTTGACCAGGGTTCACACCCCAGTCAACCAACAACCCAATTTCTCATAGTAAGAATGAAAACCTAATTGGTCTGGTCAAATACAGACAAAGTGGAGAATGAACAGAAAGATTTGTATCCTAGAGAGGAGAGCTCTGTGCTGTATCTTCTCTCATTTACTTTTCACTCTTTACATCAGTAATCTGGAGGAATATTTGACTCAACATGATTGGGCAGGTATATACATGTGTTATTCTCTATGCAGACATGCTGTCATTCTTTCAAAAATGATCAAGGGGGCTTCAAGAGCATAAATAAATGGTTTGGAGATGAAAACTAATGTGGTAAAATCATATATTATGAATCTTAAACAAAACATATAAAGGTTAAGAGCATGTTTGTTGCATAACGCAAAGTTTGGCTCTGTAAAGTCTTTTCAAAACCCTGCCATCACTTTTGGTACCAAGTTGAACTGGTCTGATCATCTAGGAAGCTATTTAATGGAAAGTAATTTAGGGTAATCTTTAACTTTGCTGCAAAACTAGGATATTAAACCATTGGCCCAGATGCTAAGTGCTAAAATATGCTAAATGCTAAATGTATTGTCTGAGTGAGCTATGCCATATTGGGATATGTAAATGTACATTTTATCCAGGTGGTAGAAAATACATTGTTAAGTCATGTTGTGGCTATCCTTTGTTATGCATCATGGACCTGATTCACAAAGGTATATTACACTTTTGAGTAAGTCAACACTTTGTAGTAAATTTACTACTTTCAGTATTCACAAACTCTGAGGGTCTGATTCACAAAGGTAAATTTTCACTCTTATGTAAGTTTACAATTGTTTGCTATTCACAAAGGTATTTTACTAATAGTATCTTTACGACTGTGGGGTCTACTCAGATAAAAAGATAGCGCTGTCTTATTTTGCTATGTGTGTGTACTCTACACTGGTAAAGAAACTACTAGTAAAATACCTTTGTGAATAGCAAACAACTCTAAACTCACCCAAGAGTGTAAGTTTACCTTTTGGAATTAGGCCTGAGTGTGAACTTATTAAAAAGTGGGTGGTCCATGCCTCCACCCCATAGAGTTCAATTCATCAAAATGCCAGTGGTAGCGGAAGTGATATCACACACCCTTTGAACTGCATGACGTCAAAGGAAGTGAAATTCAATGACCTCTGACCACCCCACTTTTCTAAAATCTCAGAAATTGATGTCGAATAACCTTAACCGTAATGACACCACTATAATTGACAGTGCTAAAACTTCATAGTAATTGTATGAATGAACAACAACACAACACAGACAAATATCTGTTTTAGGTACCACATATATAAAGGTGCTACCATGATCTTTGAAAGTGGTGGAGATTAATTCCCTGATTTGTAGCAAATGAGTAAAGCACATTTACACATTTATTTGCTCAAATGCCACAGGGTCTGAAAGGGCTCTCATTAAATATTCCTCAGTCCTTTCATGGTGTGCCAAACCAATGAAACCAGATGCTCCTCGGGGGTTGACACAGTGATTTTCAAAATGTAACAAAATAAACTATCTCCATTGTGCATGGCCACATTTTGTCTTGGGTGCCCTTCAAATGCCAAGGATGCCATGGAGTACTAGTAGTTTACAAGGGGTCTCCATTATGCCAAGAATGACCTCGAATATGCCAGTGTCAGTATTTTGTGCCAGGTATCTGTCATGCTAATAATTGTTGGTAGCATATGAGTGCCCGCATTTTGCCAGGGGTGCCACTCATATGCACTCTTATTCTCATTCACTCATATGTTGCTACTTACTCACAATCACTTGAAACCACTGTTACCCTCCCTTACTTTCATTCACAATTGCACTTGCTTACTGATACTCACTCTCACCCTTCTGACTCACTAACACTCCCTCCCACTCATTGTTACCCATTAATTTTCATTCATCCCCTTACACTCACTTGCAATCGCTCTTACTGGCACTTACTCTGACTCAATCATACTCCCTTACTGAGACCCAATTTCACTCATTTTTGCTCACTTGCAGTTACTGGCTCTCACCCACTCACTTTCACTCACACACATATGCACACACGTACAAACGTGCATGCTCAAACATTCTCTTTCACACAAACTCTCACCCACAAACACACAACATACATTTACAACATTGCTCTGTTTTATCTAAGCTTGCAGCAAAAGTCTCGTTCTACCTCCTGGTGGTCCATTCTTTCTTACACTTACAGTGAATAATAATTAATTATTCACTATTAGTGTAATTCAAAAAATGGTCAGTAAACAAAATTATTCACTATAAGTATAACTCAAAAAATGGGCAGTAAACAAGAAGAGCTGAGATCAAACGACCAAAAGAGCAACCTGTCCCTGCGTTCACAAATGAGATCAGGGGTCGCAAAAGCAATGCCAGGATTTGCAAGGTGCAAGCCAGGGGCCACTCATGGACCCCTGGTGATCCCTAAATGACTTCCATGCCTCACCCCCAAGGTAATGCAGTTGGCTTACTCTTCTGTGGTTGGCTGACATCCTTCCCTAAGCCACTCCCAGACAATCCCTAAACCTCTCTTACACCTCTCTAACTCTATTCCCTTTAGTAGTAAGTGTGCCCCTTTTCTCACCCACTCCCCTGTGCTCCTCCTCACATTTACTACTAAAATCTGTACTTACATGTGCAGAGACTCTGCAGTCGGGGCTTTCAATTTGGAGTACGTTATGTAGTACAACAAAACATACTACAAGGTGCAGTTTGTGAATCAGGCCTCAAGAGTTCAGTTTAGAGTATGTAGAGGGCCTTATAAAAGCAGCCACCATTGTGTTGTATATCTATCTGGTTTAACTCTGTGGCAAGACTAAATAGGAAAGTTTTATCAGACTACCTTCAGTTAACAGTAGAGTAAGATCCTCTTGTTGAAGCATATTAGTGAGGTAACTCAGGGGCATATTTATACTCTGTTTTCGCCGGAATTGCGTCGTTTTTTTTAACGCAAATCCGACGCAAAGCTAACTCCTATTTATACTTTGGTGTTAGACCCGTCTAGCGCCAAAGATCTTGGAGTTAGCGTAATTTTTTAGCGTGGACACCTACCTTGCGTTAATGATATGCAAGGTAGGCGTTCCCGTCTAAAAAATGACTCCAAGGCATGTGCGCCTTATTTAAACTCCCGTGCAAAAATGGCGCACGGGAGTGGGCGGGTCAAAAAAAATTACGTCCAGCCGCTTTTGCGTCATTTTTTAGCGCCTGGTCAGGGCAGGCGTTAAGAGACCTGTGGGCTCGGAAGGAGCCCAGAGGTGCCCTCCCATGCCCCCAGGGACACCCCCTGCCACCCTTGCCCACCCCAGGAGGACACCCAAGGATGGAGGGACCCATCCCAGGGAACTTAAGGTAAGTTCAGGTAAGTAAATTTTTTTTTTTTTTTGTGGCATAGGGGGGCCTGATTTGTGCCCCCCTACATGCCACTATGCCCAACGACCATGCCCAGGGGACATAAGTCCCCTGGGCATGGCCATTGGGCAAGGGGGCATGACTCCTGTCTGTGCTAAGACAGGAGTCATTTCAATGGGGGTTGGGAGTAAAAAAAAATGGCGCAAATCGGGTTGAGGCCAATATTTTGCCTCAGCCCTGACTTGCCCCATTTTTTGACGCCCAAGCTCCATTTTCCCCTACGCCGGCGCTGCCTGGTGTGGGTCCTTTTTTTTTACGCACACCAGTCAGCTGCGCCGGCTAACGTCATTCCATAAATAAGGCGCCCGCATGGCGCTTTGGAATGGCGTTAGCCGGCGTTAACTTTGTCAAAAAGTATAAATATGGCCCTTAGGCCCTCAGTCAAACCATTTTAGTGAGGCTAACAGGCACATGGAAATTGATGACACAGGTTGAAAACTTTTTTATTTAGTAAAGAATTACAAAACATTGTCAGAGTTTGCTTTAAAAAATAGTAAGAGGGAGGAAGCCTTATTTGACTCTATATGACATTATATATGACCGGAGTTTTTTATGAGGTTTAAGTTCTACACCGCCTACTTTTTTGTCACCAGTATAAATACCCTCACAGATAATGGATTATAAACCTGTTTTTTTATTGTCCATGTGATAAGATGTACTTAAACAAGAGGACATGTATATTTTAGAAGTAGTGTTTATATCGTTAGTGATGTTTTATTGCAATTTCATGTTATGGTTACTAAAGTAAACTATTTCACTCAGTCAACTGGGTCAATTAATTAGTGGCAAGGTGTGTCAAGGAAGCTTTGAAAGTAAGAATTGCAAAAAACGATAACCCATTTTACTCACAAATAACGGTTGCAATAGATGTGTTTAAAATCTAACATTTAAAGAAGTTAACACGGGGACCTGGGTGTTGCCGGGACTTAAATCTGTTCGAAAATGTATTGTAACCAAGGAATTATATACAGTTTACAAATGAAATATTTTGAAAGTGAATGTTGTAATTGAGAAACAGAAACTAAAATAATTTACTTACTTGCCCAGAGGATATATTTGCTGTTATTCGTTCGGAACGAGTTTTACCCGCATTTCGAAAATGCATACACTTTTTTTCACACATCAATGTGCCTTTTTTGCAGTACTGCAACCTTTTTATCTCGGTAGCAAATCCAGGTAACAAACAGATCATGTTAAGAATTACCAAATCATTTACATTCATCTGATGCAGAAAATCACCTCCGTGTATTAGAAGTGCGCTCACTCTCAAAATTAGCCCTCTAGTCCGTGTAGTGCAGTAAAAATACATCTCATTTTTCTATGAAATACGTGTTAATAGAAATGAAGAACATGCTTGGGGAGCATTTTGACCAAACACCTCACTCGGAATCTGGAACTGCCATTATGAGTGTAAAACTCAATGTTCGCTTTCTTAAAACCGCGGCTACCTCCGGACCTCTCCCCTGTGACCTTAACACAAATACTTCCTCCTTCCTCGTGCTCCTAGTTTACTACGTGAGTAGTTATAACAGACGTTGACAAATTAAACCTTCGTGTGTTTTCTGCCTTCCCATAAAAAGCTGGCTTGTTGGGCCCTTGAATTAACTGAAAGCAGACCGCACGGATTAATGGCTTTCAGATGGGGGGAGTGAGGGGAGCCAGCTCGCCATCATGAACGAGCGAAGTTAAGACCCCTTTGACGCAGTGGAGTGGCTGCCTCTCACCCAAGTACATGTATTGTGAAGCAAACATGCCAAGAAAGCAGAAATACAGGACTTAACGAAAGTGTTGACAACTGCAAAATGCCAGGATGCGTTATGTCACACAGAACCACAACAAGACGTGTTTTTCTCAGGTATCAGAGCGGTACACACTAGGAACAAATATGCCAAAAGGAAGAAACGATGCGAGTATTACAGCACTCCAAGAAAGAAAGCGTCTTGACTGCTGGGGCACTCACCATACTGTGAAAAGGGTAATTTTAAAGATTTGGCACCGATGCTAGGTTGTGCCCTAGACCTTGCCTTATGGAGTACCAGCACCGGCCAGGGAGAGAAACGTCAGCTAGAATCTTAATATATGATGTTTTGCAGTGGGTTAAGTATGCAGCTCCAAAAGCACATTGTGTTAAAATTGCAAAATGGAAGATCTTTAGGAGCCAACAGCGAAGTAGGGGTTTGTTATGTAGTAAAGACTGTTGTTGGTAATTTGGTTTGCTCTTCACAAACTTTGTAAAGTGTGAAAAAAGGAGTAGCAAACCGTTCCATTGCTGCTCAGGGCTCGAGTGCAGTGGGTGAACTGCTGCCTCTTAGCATCCATGGCTTGCCATTGCCTGCATTTGGAAGTCGTGCTCTCAAAGTGTGACTGTTCTCCCTCTGCTGTTAGAGACTAAGGGGAGCCTTGAGCAGGAGGAGGTGACATAGTTTTGCCCACTTGGGTCAAGCGTTGCTTCTCCAGCACCCAAGAACCCCTCTTTAGATGAAGGTCAAAGGTTATGTCCTGTAGCAGGATGTCCCACTTTCATAGATGGGACATTTAGGTGTGAAAATGTATATCCAGAGGTCTAAACTTCCCTTCAGATGAAGTCAGATATAGGTGGGAATCTTTGCCAGCTTTCACTAAAGTCAAAGGTTCCTGCATTCGCCAGACTTAATGAGCAAAGTACTAGCATATCACACAGCTTTGTCACATTTTTATGTCTGAGAAACAAACACTTTGCTCTCTTTTTATAACTTTAAGTAATAAACAAAAAATCAAAATCAGTACATCACTATGCACTTTTTTGTTGCGAACAACTGTATTGATATTTACAATAATACAATGCAGTTAGAGTAAAGGATAAGAGTATACGTATACACTCTCACTTGCAGACTAATAAATTGCTAGTAAAGATTTTTCTAACTCATTATTAACCCATGTTTTTCACTTTCTCACCTCGGGTACTTGGACTTCTGCTGTGTTGTGAGCCTCCCTAAGGTAGCCTCACATGCTGTAAGCTCTGTTTGTATAGGATTAGGGGCTTCAGCCTCTAGTGTCTGCCTTTTAATATAAGGTCAGCTATCTATGGGTAGCTAGGATAAGGGTCTATGAGTAGGTTGCAGAGTGTGTTTACACTGTATAAGTTGGTCATTGTGAGTATAAAGTGCATTTTAGTGCTTTACTGTAACTCCAACAATCATCCCACCACCAATTTGCCCCCTGGTTAGAAGGGATCTGGGGCCATATGTACGAACACTTTTTCCCATAGACACAGAATGGGTAAAAACCTTTGCTACATCTGGCCCCTGGGGTAGGCCACCCTGCCATCAGGCCTGTGCCCTCATCCCGAAACAGTCCCAACAGTCTTTCCGCACCCAGAGGGTTTATCCCAAATCTGTTCCCCCCAAGGGGGGAAGTCCAGGGAAAAATGGGCAAAAAACTAAAAGAATATATGGGGACGGCTATCCCAAGTACCAGCTGTCCCGCGGCGCCACCTCAGATCAGGCCCAACTGTCTTTTTTCCCCCATTGGAGGCTTACTACTAATGTGCCATTTTGGTGCCAGAAAGCTCACTACACAACAAGCATAATTTATTTTTCAGATTTTTTTTTCACACAGATTAAAAATAAGTGGGGCTCGGGTCCGATCTGCTTCCACTCGGTTTTCTAACCCAGAATGCTTTCCAAATGGTAACTTTGGATAAAATCATGCATTTTCTTCAAAAGTGGGATACTATTTTTATCGAAGAACAGTGAGAGGTACTTAGTATGGGGATCCCCGCATATTCCAGAACATTCCCTCACATAACCGTGCTGTTTGAGGTTTCAAGGTCATTGCAGGTCAATCACCAAGGGGTGATTTCATGGGTAGCATCAGCACTCTACAGATTAAAAACCCCTGTCTACCGTTAAAGGTAGAATACATGGTTGAGGGTCTGTTGAGAAAGATCTCAGAGGGCCTTGAATGATATGGTATGAGGGTTCACTTCTTTTGGTTATCAGTGTTTGGACAAGGAACGCCGAATGAACCTTAGAGACAGCTTCTTTCTCCCTCCTTCACTGGTTTATATGAAAATATGATGTCTCCATTCCTGTGAAGGGCGATAGGCCCATCCGCACAAGTTAGTATTGTTTTTTTGGGAGAAATGTGAGAACACAGAACCGTTTAACATTTGATATTACACATTAAATTTCTCTTCATTTTCCACTTCCAAATGTTAACTGGTGTGAAACATCACAGTTTACAAAATGCTATTTCAGTCTCCTGATCTAATGGGTAACCTCCATAAACAGAGTTGTACAAATAACTATTCCTAAACTCAGTATTTTGGGCACCTTTCAAAAAAGAATTAGGCTTCCTTCATACCCATTTTTCACTCATTTGATTTTACCATATGAATTGAAGCATGGTCAATATACAAGGAAAATCAATAGAAGATCCAGTTCAGTTGTTGGCTCTGGGCATCGTATTTTTGGACACAAAACAAACACTGTATATTTATGTGACTAGAAGTGCCTGATGGACATAACAGTATATTACTTTTGTAAATTGACCATACGGACAAAAAATTACAGATCAAAACAATCTACACAAGTGACCCATTGCTGAATTGAGATCTTTGTCTAGCTTTTAGAAATGTATAACTTTCTGGATTCACATCTGTTTCCACTACAAACTGCACATAGGTAGAAACAATAAAATAGGAACTGTCCATGTTTCTGAAAGATGGTGTTCTGAGTGCAGCAAACCTTTAGTTGATGCAATTTGTTTAAAAAAAATAGCATTCTTGCACATCACTTTTCACAATTTTGCCAAAATTGTGCATTATTTTGGCTTTCACATCCTTCTAGGGGACTCCACAAAACCTGGGTACTTTCAGAATCCCCAACATATAGGGAAAAATGTTGAAAGTTTGACCTGGACACCTTTTGCAGGAAAAAAATTGTATGAGGCGTTAAGCGTGATTTGCTCCCATCATCAAAAAAGAGCTCGGCACTGTGGCAGGAGAAGCAGCTCCAGCAATGGTGTTTAGTGGATTCGAAAGTTGTTTTAGGCTTTTTAAGCATATCACTTAGTTTAATCTTTTAACTTTGTTGCAGCCTGCAGGTCCAATTTAACAAATGTGAATGAATTGTCAAAGGCATTAGCCCTTTCTTTTTGATTGTGATAATGTTGACAAAGTCTGAAGGCCTAACTGCGTGATTGTGAAGAGCTCATGTTCGTCCCAAAGGACTAGTGAGGGATACTGTGGATTTCCCTGTTATGCATTCAATCTTGCACTCTAGTTATTTGCAAACCCCGTTTAAGAAGAATTTTAAATGATTATTCCCACCAAGAACTGTGCTATTTAGTAGACTGTTTTAGCTACTTTGTGTTAGATCTATATATTTGTTACTCGTTTTGAGCATTTGAATGTATGTACATTAATGTAGTTTCCTTGTTTTCTAAAGTAAAGTAATTGACAATGATTTACTGAATGTTATTTTGTGTTTTACAGAGCTCTGAGTTTTCATCCTACATCACCTCCTGGAGGGAGCCTTTGACTGCTCTGACGTCACAACAATGACAAGGTAAGTATTTAACGGGTGTGCCTCTAGTTCTCATGTTAGTGTGGCAATAATACTGGGACCCCAGGTAGCAAAAGGACGCATATGATTAAAAACTCGGGTTTCTGGATGCCACTGGGCCCTGAAAAAAGTCCTCACACATACATAACATTAGGTGAGTCTTAAAATAGAAATCACCAAAGAGTGAAATTCACATAATATAATTATTAGATTGGATTAAGTCACACGGCCATAGTCCAAGAATTTTCTCATGATTTCCTGGTAAACTGTCGCTTTATAAATTGATGTCTCCATAATCATACAGTCGCACACGACACTCATAAATTTTCCTAATTCAGGCCCGTACCGGAATACCAATTCTGTGCAGTCTCTGCTGGAATAAGGTGTAGTCACAACCCGTATGTATGAAATATCCCCTTTCCATACGGCAATGGAAGCAACTAGGTGAAATGCCACGCTTCACTCAGTGAGCTCCGCGTTTCCCAAAAATATTTTACGGGCTAGTATTTCTTTTTTTTATTCTCGTTCAGTATTTTCAAAGGATAAGTAAGCAGTGCATGTATTGCATGTGTTTTCGCAAGCCGTGCTGACGCTCAAAGCATTCTTTAATATGGACTGATAGAGAATCGTTACGCCCCTTCCCAAATCTTGACTAGAAAAGTGCAACTGTAACTCGTGTGCTGTATGGCAGCAGCCTACCTACCACAGTTCAATTAGTCAGTCCTGACTTTTTGTCCCGCATCCATTTCACACCCGTTAAAACTTCTCAAGTAATACGGATGACTTACAGCCACTCCGAGTGGCTGTGAGTTTTCAGCAGAGACAGAACGCCCTAGAGAGTGTAGGCCAATAATTTTGAAAGGAAAAGCTGAACATGAATAGTCCTGTTCTATGAAAAACACGATTGACTGAAAGCTACCCACACGACCTGGAATAACGTCAGAGTAATGTTCCTTGACGTTTCGGATTTTGAATTTCCCATTAAGCAACAGAGTTGTAAAAGTCACAGCGTTCTAAATCGTATTCGCTAAAACATCTCACATGCCCTAAAAAACAGAAGTGAAAAGAGGACAGAATAAGCCGTTGCATACACATGAATCGAACACCTCACCAATCAGTATGTGCCAATTTTCATTTGCTAGAACTTCATTTTAATGCTGGAAGGATACAACAGTTCCACTTTACCTGTTAATGAGAGAGGTTCATGTTCCATCTCACCCACCTCAAGCAAACGCCATCCTTTGGAGGAAAGAGCCATGGTTTGGACAGAGTCACAACTGGAAGCAGCGCACCCACGTAATTCTTACTGGCAGATTCACCACCTTTTTGTGGGCATCAAGGGCTAAACCCTTTAAGGGAGGACCAGGCAGCACCCTGGTAAATCCCTCAGTTTGCAAGGTATTTTCTGTGAAGAGACCACGACCCCAAGTAATGTCAGATTTGATCAGATATTGAACTGTGCCAATCTAACATTAATTCAGAGGTGAGAACGAATCAGTTAGTCACTGGATGGTGGGTACTAGATGCACCAACAACGAGGTTTCTGTGACTTAGATCAAAGCAAAGCGACAACAAATTCATGAGACTTCAGAGAACAACAAATAAGTACATTTGGAAAAAGCTAACCTTTTGCCATGCAAAAAACTCAAAAATCTTAGTGGCAGTGGAGTGGTTGTATTTTTAACCTGCCTGCACTGAGGTTTTCAAGACCCGAGGCTGGGATTATTTGTTGCTTTTACTCAGTGCTTAATTTGTAAATAAAAAAAGGTGCAGGTGCCCAAAGCCCTCCTCTTAAACACGCGGCTGCTGCAATTAAATGTGTGAACATGGATTACTGAGGTAGCGTAATCCTGAGGCCATCTCGGGCCTCTTCAATCCATATAAAGCCACTCCCTGCCCCTTCAGCTCACTCTTGCAGCTTTTTAATTTCTCCTTTTGTGACGCTTTTTTGTTTTTCCCTTCATCGGTCTTTCCCATATGTGTCTTTTGCTCGCAGCAAATGCTTGAGGCTGAAGAATAAGCCCCAGCCCTCAAAAATAAGTGCCGGGGTTCAGCACCGAAACCAACAAGCACAAATTAAGCACTGCTTTTACTTAGATCAATAAACAGAAAGTAGGAAAAATATATTTTTCAAGAACCTGAGGAAGAAATGAACCTACTCTTTTCACTTTGAATAGCATATATCTAGAACTACCACATTAAAAGCTCGTATCATTGTGAGTGCTATTGTTAAAAGAGCCGTCATTCTGCAATGGTGAGAGTCAGGTCATGTTGTTAAGACAGAATGA
Source organism: Pleurodeles waltl (assembly GCF_031143425.1). Classification (NCBI taxonomy): domain Eukaryota; kingdom Metazoa; phylum Chordata; class Amphibia; order Caudata; family Salamandridae; genus Pleurodeles; species Pleurodeles waltl. The sequence goes on from NC_090444.1 coordinate 1,173,521,286, forward strand.
GGAATTCAGTTCAGATTGGACTGAAGAGTGATGATTGAGCACTATATGCTGACAAAATCGGCTGCGGTGAGGCTCGTGATGTGAAGAAACTGTCGGAAGATAATCAGGACTCTGGAAAACTGAACTCCTGATCTCAAATGTGACTGTTGTAATTGACGTAGCTGTATCTAGTGTGATAAAACTGTTAGGTCACTCGCAGCATCCTGGGAGCGTTGTCCCTATATCGCGGTTTATAAAACATCATACCACTGACTCAAAGGTCTGGCTTGGCTTAGGTGTTTGTGTTTTTGTTGCATTTGGTGTATGTTGTTGTGTGATATGGTTAGATGCATGTAGGAAGTTGGCTCTGTATGTGCTATTTCAAAGTAAGGAATAGCATGCACAGAGTCCAAGGGTTCCCCTTAGAGGTAAAATAGTGGTAAAAAGAGATAATACTAATGCTCTATTTTGTGGTAGTGTGGTCGAGCAGTAGGCTTATCCAAGGAGTAGTGTTAAGCATTTGTTGTACATACACATAGACAATAAATGAGGTACACACACTCAGAGACAAATCCAGCCAATAGGTTTTGTTATAGAAAAATATCTTTTCTTAGTTTATTTTAAGAACCACAGGTTCAAATTTAACATGTAATATCTTGTTTGAAAGGTATTGCAGGTAAGTACATTAGGAACTTTGAATCATTTCAATTGCATGTATACTTTTCAAGTTATTGACAAATAGCTACTTTAAAAGTGGACACAGTGCAATTTTCACAGTTCCTGGGGGAGGTAAGTTTTTGTTAGTTTTACCAGGTAAGTAAGACACTGACAGGGTTCAGTTCTTGGTCCAAGGTAGCCCACCGTTGGGGGTTCAGAGCAACCCCAAAGTTACCATACCAGCAGCTCAGGGCCGGTCAGGTGCAGAGTTCAAAGTGGTGCCCAAAACGCATAGGCTATAATGGAGAGAAGGGGGTGCCCCGGTTCCGGTCTGCTTGCAGGTAAGTACCCGCGTCTTCGGAGGGCAGACCAGGGGGGTTTTGTAGGGCACCGGGGGGGACACAAGCCCACACAGAAATTTCACCCTCAGCAGTGCGGGGGCGGCCGGGTGCAGTGTAGAAACAAGCGTCTGGTTTTCAATGTTAGTCTATGAGAGATCAAGGGATCTCTTTAGCGCTGCAGGCAGGCAAGGGGGGGCTTCCTCGGGGAAACCTCCACTTGGACAAGGGAGAGGGACTCCTGGGGGTCACTTCTGCAGTGAAAGTCCGGTCCTTCAGGTCCTGGGGGCTGCGGGTGCAGGGTCTTTTCCAGGCGTCGGGACTTAGGTTTCAGAGAGTCGCGGTCAGGGGAAGCCTCGGGATTCCCTCTGCAGGCGGCGCTGTGGGGGCTCAGGGGGGACAGGTTTTGGTACTCACAGTCGTAGAGTAGTCCGGGGGTCCTCCCTGAGGTGTTGGTTCTCCACCAGCCGAGTCGGGGTCGCCGGGTGCAGTGTTGCAAGTCTCACGCTTCTTGCGGGGAGTTGCAGGGTTCTTTAAAGCTGCTTCTTGAAACAAAGTTGCAGTCTTTTTGGAGCAGGTCCGCTGTCCTCTGGAGTTTCTTGTCGTCGTCGAAGCAGGGCAGTCCTCAGAGGATTCAGAGGTCGCTGGTCCCTTTGGAAGGCGTCGCTGGAGCAGAGTTCTTTGGAAGGCAGGAGACAGGCCGGTGAGTTTCTGGAGCCAAGGCAGTTGTTGTCTTCTGGTCTTCCTCTGCAGGGGTTTTCAGCTGGGCAGTCCTTCTTCTTGTTGTTGCAGGAATCTAATTTTCTAGGGTTCAGGGTAGCCCTTAAATACTAAATTTAAGGGCGTGTTTAGGTCTGGGGGGTTAGTAGCCAATGGCTACTAGCCCTGAGGGTGGGTACACCCTCTTTGTGCCTCCTCCCAAGGGGAGGGGGTCACAATCCTAACCGTATTGGGGGAATCCTCCATCTGCAAGATGGAGGATTTCTAAAAGTTAGAGTCACTTCAGCTCAGGACACCTTAGGGGCTGTCCTGACTGGCCAGTGACTCCTCCTTGTTGCTTTCTTTGTTCCCTCCAGCCTTGCCGCCAAAAGTGGGGGCCGTGGCCGGAGGGGGCGGGCAACTCCACTAAGCTGGAGTGCCCTGCTGGGCTGTGACAAAGGGGTGAGCCTTTGAGGCTCACCGCCAGGTGTTACAGCTCCTGCCTGGGGGAGGTGTTAGCATCTCCACCCAGTGCAGGCTTTGTTACTGGCCTCAGAGTGACAAAGGCACTCTCCCCATGGGGCCAGCAACATGTCTCTAGTGTGGCAGGCTGCTGGAACTAGTCAGCCTACACAGACAGTCGGTTAAGTTTCAGGGGGCACCTCTAAGGTGCCCTCTGGGGTGTATTTTACAATAAAATGTACACTGGCATCAGTGTGCATTTATTGTGCTGAGAAGTTTGATACCAAACTTCCCAGTTTTCAGTGTAGCCATTATGGTGCTGTGGAGTTCGTGTAAAACAGACTCCCAGACCATATACTCTTATGGCTACCCTGCACTTACAATGTCTAAGGTTTTGCTTAGACACTGTAGGGGTACAGTGCTCATGCACTGGTACCCTCACCTATGGTATAGTACACCCTGCCTTGGGGCTGTAAGGCCTGCTAGAGGGGTGTCTTACCTATACTGCATAGGCAGTGAGAGGCTGGCATGGCACCCTGAGGGGAGTGCCATGTCAACTTACTCATTTTGTTCTCACTAGCACACACAGGCTTGTAAGCAGTGTGTCTGTGCTGAGTGAGGGGTCTCTAGGGTGGCATAATACATGCTGCAGCCCTTAGAGACCTTCCCTGGCATCAGGGCCCTTGGTACCAGAGGTACCAGTTACAAGGGACTTATCTGGATGCCAGGGTGTGCCAATTGTGGAAACAATGGTACATTTTAGGTGAAAGAACACTGGTGCTGGGGCCTGGTTAGCAGGGTCCCAGCACACTTCTCAGTCAAGTCAGCATCAGTATCAGGCAAAAAGTGGGGGGTAACTGCAACAGGGAGCCATTTCTTTACAATGCACAAAGAGAAAACACATATACAGGGACTTTTTTTTACACAGGGCTCTCGCAGGAGCAGGTAGACATACACAGACAGTACATGAAGAAGCGTATGCAGTCAGACAATAAACAGATGGCCGAGGGCACACACTGGTGGACATTGGCTTGACTATGATAGCATTTTCATTTTGGCAAAAAAGATGAAGTCTCAAAAATCAATTAGAGGGCTGGGTCTGAATGGGGACCCTAGTACTGTTATGATATAGGCCCTCATTATGAACATGGCAGCAATCACTGCTCCGCTGGCGGTGGCGGTAACTTACGCTAACAAGCTGGCAGTCTGGACCACCAGATAATGAAGTGCATGAGAAACAAGTAGCGGTCCATCCACACACCGGCACCATATTAGTGCCGATAGCAACGGAAGAGGCCCGCCCACAGGCTGAGGGAAAGGCCCCACCCACCCAACAAATAATGAAGCACAAGCCTACCGTCAGTTCCAGGGCGGGAACCACATTGGTGGAAATGACCCAAATAAAAGTAAACACTCACCGGAGGCACACACAACATGCCGAAGCAGACATGGAGAGAGCTGCAAATAATGCCCGTCCTGCTCCTTGCAATATACCTCCACAACTGTGACCGCGGACGAAGACAACAACGGTGAGTACCGCAACCTAGTAAACATGGGAAAAAAGGGCACAGTTACACACCCACCCACCCCACCCAACCTGCAACACACTCCCACCCCTCCCACCATCTCAAGCCATACACACCAGAATAAGAGGTACTTTCCAGACACAAGTCAACAAAGACCTGCACCACATGTGCACACCACACCCCCACAATGAAACGATGAACCTCGTCTCCATATTGTGCCAACAGCACCACTGGGCACACAAACTTTAATCGAACATCAAAATGGTAATGTCCAAAGTAGAATACTCTGAAGGGCCCAAATGTGCCAGACTTGACTCCTACATGTGCCCAGGGTACTCCACTGTAAAGGGACATCAATGGGGCAGCCAGGCACCTCAGGGAACAGAGCCAGGGGGTGGCAGGGGTGGGGACTTACACCTGGAAGGGGGGGCTTGGGCTTACGTTTGGGAGGTGGAGGGGGTTTGGGCTTGCCCTTGGAAGGTGGAGGAGTGGGCTGGGACTAGGGGGTTGCAGAGGAACCTGGGGCAACACAAGGCTTCTTCCTCTCTGGTGAAGGGGCACGGGAATGGGAAGGGCGGACTGGGGCAGACTTGGATGAAGAAGGAGTGGACAGGGCAAGGAGATGGGCACGTTTAGGAACGAGACGGGGTCGGCCAGTGGGTTCAAACAGGTCAACACAGGAGAGAAAAAGTTTCTTAGGGGTAGTTGGTATGGATATGGAGGAAGGTGTGGGAGTGCAGGTAGAGGGAGTGCTTGTACCACCAGCTTCTCGAGCTCCTCTGTGGTGCATGCCAGGGCCCGTTCCTCTATGACCAGTGCCATTGGAGTAACCAGAATCAGGACACAGCAGCACTCTCGGTGGAGTACTTGCATGCACGGGAATCAGGAGTCAAGTGAAACTGAAGTGACGACATGGCATACGCTCTGCGGCGGTGTGCACCGGCGGCGGCGATCATGATAGGCCCAGTTTCCCCATTGACAACCATGTAAACAAATGGATGGGTGCATGGCGGTGAACAACGCCTTTCGCCATGACTTCTTCCACCAGCGGAATTATGTCACGCCCATATAACTTGGCATACAGGGGTAGGACCCCGTCCACCAGCTTCTCGAGCTCCTCCGTGGTGAAGGCCGGGGCCCATTCCTCTATGACCAGTGCCATTGGAGTAACCAGAGTCAGGCCCATATAACTTGGCATACAGGGGTAGGACCAAGTTCACCAGCTTCTCGAGCTCCTCCGTGGTGTAGGCCGGGGCCCGTTCCTCCATGACCCGTGGCATTGGAGTAACCAGAGTCAGGACACAGCAGCACACTCGGTGGAGTACTTGCATGCATGGGAATCGGGAGTCAAGTGAAATTGGGGTGACGACATGGCGTACGCTCCGCTGCGGTGTGCAACGTCACCGCCGGCGGCGATCATGATAGGCCCAGTTTCCCCATTGACAACCATGTAAACCAATGGATGGGTGCACAGCGGTAAACAACGCCTTCCGCCATGACAACTACCACCAGCGGCATGATGTCACTTCCACTCCATCATATCTGAATGGCAGGAGGCTGCCATTTTGCTAGCACCACGTACATATTTCCTGCTCTGGGGCCCCATTCAGGGCCTACAAATCCCAGTCCTTAGTCGCCTGCCCACATGAGTGTCTGTTCCTCACATTCACCCATCTAATGTAATGTACCCACACTGGCATGTCATTAGACCAGAGGTATCTCTGCATACATGTGCCTAACGTTGTACATCATACATCGCCTTTTGTGTGTGTAACCTATGTATTGCACACCAGTTATTCAGTCAATACATGCTTTGCATGTGTATGTGTGTTCCTCATATGTGTTCTTTCCTCCCCATAGGTACAGACCAATGTGGCAAGGGAGGGCCCCATCTGCGTACAGACCTCTTGTTGATTTGGATGCCATGGAGGAACGTAACATCATTTTCACCTACAGACTCGATCGTTCAACAATCCAGGACCTATGTGCTTTACTGGATCCTGTGCTGAGACCTGCTAATCGGAATCAGCATGCCATCTCTACTGAAGTGCAAGTGCTGTCTGTACTCCATTGTTTGGCTACGGGCTCATTTCAGGTGACTGTGGACATGGGTGCAGGGTTCTCACAGCCAATGTTTAGCATCATCCTGTCCAAATTCCTGGCTACATTTGCACAACACATACAGACATATGTCCAGTTTCCCCAAAGGGCTGAACTCCCTGCCATTGAGTCTGGATTTTATGCCTTTGCTAACATACCCCATGTGATAAGTGCCATTGATGGAACCCACATAGTTCTCATCCCCCCAAAACGGAATGAACTGGTCTACAGGAACAGAAAGAACTTCCACTCAATGAACATACAATTGGTGTGTACTGTGGACCAGTACATTTCACATGGCAATGCCAGGTTTCCAGGATCAGTTAGAAGAGTGATTGAGCACACTATAGGTCTCCTGAAGGCTAGATTTTGTTGCCTCCATCTCTCTGGGGGATCCCTGTGCTATGGCCCTGAGAAGGTGTGTAGAATAGTGGTGGCCTGCTACATGCTGCACAACTTGGCTGTGAGGAGAGCTATCCCCCTTCTAGAGGAGGAGGGTGCTGTACATCCAGACCTGCAACCCCTGAGAGGGGTTGAGAGTGATGGTGAGGATGAAGAGGGAGAAGATGTCAACTTCAGGAACCAGATGATCCGCCTATACTTCCAGTGACTATGAGGTACTCTTCACTGATGCTGTTGTATGCACTGCATAATGTTTGTCTGACTCATTTTCTTGGGGATGAGGTGTCTGTTGTCATTGACACTGTTACCTGAAGACTGAGGTGGCATGTGCCATGGAAACAAACATGGTGTACATTTTGACTTATTCCAGACACTGTTGTGCATGGGGTACCATTCCTGCAAAAAAGGTATGACTATGGAATTGACTGGCTAATGCATTCACACTAACAATTGACTACTCATAATGACAGGGAACATACAAATTGGTGTAGATGTGTTTTATTACGTGTCACAATTTCATAGGTGTGCTGTACAGTGATAGGGAGTGGGCTCATGGTGCATATCCATACCAGGTACATGGGCTCAGCGATTCTTGGCAGTGGGTATTTGTCAATATGTCCCTTGCAATGTTGGTATTGGCGGGTCTAGATGGTGGCACAGTAGCACACTTGGGAGACAGTTCAGGGCAGAGTCACTTCTTAGCGGGGGCCTTTGGTCTTGGCAGGTGTTCCAGTGCTATTCCTGGGTCTGAGGGCACGTTTGAGTGACTGGTGCTGGGCTGCAGTGCTAGGGGTGCTGGTCTCCTGTGTGTCCTCTGCCAGTGACACCAGTCCGGTTGCTGCTGCAGATGTGGATGGCAGGTCTGTGTCCTGGCTAGTGGTAGGGACTCACAGGTGTGTGGGGGTCTCAGGCTGGCTAGGGTGGGGGTGCTGCAGTACCACTGCAATGGTGGCCATGGTGGCATTGAGCTGCTTCTGTTGCTCCATGGCCTCTTGGTGGTGGGCTATCTGCAGCCTTTGATTCTGATCCAGGGTGGACAGGATCTGACCCATCTTGTCTTGAGGATAGTGGTATGCTCCCAAGACCTCAGATATCACCTCCTGGGCTGCAGCATCCATCTTTGGCCTCCCCCCCTGGGCCACTGATGCCCTCCCACTGGGCCTAGCCCCTGTGTCCCCTGTACAGGTCTGGCAGTCCCACTGCACTGGGGCCATCATCATCCTGCCTGTTGGTTGGTGGAGACTCTGGCCTCTGTACATGTGGTCTGCCAGTCTGCGGCCTGGAGACACTGGTGTGGGGTCGTTTGGCCAGAGCTGATGTTGGTGGCTGGGTAGTAGGGCTATCAGTGGTATCCTGGGTGGGGCTGCTGGAGGGTGATAGTCCAGGACTGTGTGTTGGACCAGGGTATTCCTCACTGTCCAATACATCCCTCTCCATTCTCCTGAGTGGGACCTCTGTCTTCGTGTGGGGTACTGGCACTCCTTGCCCTTTCCATCTGGGTGGCATGGGTAGTGGGGCCTGTGGGGGGAGTGGACATTTATGTTACATGTACAAAATCGAATAAGGGTGCACAGCCCTGCCCTATTTTATGCTGTTTATTCCCCTGTCAGGCCATGCAGGAGCCTTTTGTGGGATTACCCTTTCATTTTGCATGGGATGTGGAGGTGCATTGTGGGTGCAGTAGTGCCATTGTGCATCCTTGCAGGGTTAGGTGACTGTGCACAGTGGGAGGGATGTGGGCCTGTTAGTGGGTTTATGGGCATGCAGGGTGACTGGATGTGGATGTTGTGGCCTGGGTGGGGATATGGTTCTGGTGGTAGTTGGAGGGTTGTGGCGGTACATGCATTACAGGTGTGGTGGATATGAAGTAATTTTAGATGACTTACCTGAGTCCAGTCCTCCAGTGAGTCCAGTGAGGCCCTCCGGGTGCAGGATAGCCAGTACCTTCTCCTCCCAGTCATTGTAGTCGGGCGGTGTAGGTGGGGGTCCTCCACCAGTCTTCTGTACCGCAATGTTCTGCCTGGATGCCATAGACCTCACCTTCCTGCGCAGGTCGTTCCATCTCTTGCGGATGTCACCCTTTGTGCATGGATGGTTTCCCACTGCGTTGACCTTGTTTACAGTCGTCTGCCATAACTTCATCTTCCTGGCGATGGGTGTCTGCTACACCTGTGCCCCGAATAGTTGTGGCTCGACCGTGAGTATTTCGTCCACCATGGTCCTTAGCTCCCTATCTGTGAAGCGTGGGTGCCATGGTGTGTGTTATGGGTGTGGTGTTCTGGGTGTATTGGTGAGGGTGTTTTTGTGTATATGTGTGTGTGACTTTTGTTATTTTGTGTTCAGTGCATGCGTGTAGTGTTGTCAGTCTGATCTGTGCAATTGGCATTGCAAAGGATTGTTGGGGTGTATATGTGAGTGTTTTATACTGTTGTGGATGTATGTCAGGTGTGTGGGTTTCAAACTTGCCAATGTGTGCATTTCTTGGTGTTGGGTCCCATTGCTGGCCGTGGCGGTCCATACCGCCAATGGTCGTTCGACATTCACTGTCTGCCAAGGTGATTTGTGCATCATTATTTGGTGGGCAGAGGATTTGTCTGCTTGGCGGTGGCTGGGTGGGGTGTACAGCCTTTCTGCCATCATGGGCCCTGGTGGTGGCTGGAGGTTGCATGATTTTTGAAGGTTTTTGTTTTTGGCATCATTATATGGCGGTGTGCTGTTCACCGCCACTGGCGGTCTTCTGTTCACCATTGGCACGGCGGTCGCTGGTGTTTCCCGCCATGTTAATAATGACCACCATAATCCCCACAGTGCTAGGCTAGATATATCCACCACTGTTCTGCTTGTTAATGTAAACAGATGTGCAAGGATTACTGCGGGATACCAGGTCAGAGGATCAGCTGGGCGGTGACATTCTTAACACTAGCAAATTTGAAATACTAGGCCTGACATAGGTTATGTAGTCTCCTCCCAGCAAGTTTGAAAGAGTCAGAGGTTTTCCACCCATGGCCCACCTAATCATCTGAATGTTCTGAAACAAAGACACCTATTTTTTAAGACAGTCTCACTAGTATCCGGTTTCCGTTCAGTTAATGAAGCATTTCAACTACTGACTTACTTGAAGTCCACTCCGATTTCGCTTACAGGTTCAAAATGTTTTAAAATTGTTTGTAATGATTTTTTGACATTGTATGCAAAAAAGTGTTGTTTTTTTATCTGTTCCAAATATTGGTTTCATTTATTTATTTAACATTGTTTTCGAGTGCTTTTTCCAACGGATTGCAGAGCAGAGCACCTTACTGCCAATCTGCAATCTGTTGGAAAAACATGTACATATCCACCACAATTGCCACTTTATTTGACTGCCGAACTCTTTTCGCAACTAGTGCCTCCTTACGTGCAAGTGACTGCACGTCATCAATCCATGAACAATTTTCCACAAGGAACAGGAGCACTCTCTGGATTGCAAAATTAGATTTGATTTCCAACAGACGCATTTCAGCAGGATGTGCCTTTATCAATGCTGGCTCCGAATAAAACTTCTCACTTCGCTGATTTTGAAATATCTTAAACCACTCCCATTCATGGAATACTCGCTGCCATCAACAATGGACTGATCGTCCGTCACCAAGGGCCATATGTATGAACACTTTTTCCCATAGACACAGAATGGGTAAAAACATTTGCTACATCTGGCCCCAAGTCTTTTGCCAGCATACCGCCATTATTGAAAAGTTCTTTCGCCAAAGTTGGTCCTAAATACATTCAATAAATTCTGGCCACTTAAGCAGAGCTCCACATGGGAGCGGTATTACAAATGATGTGACTGCTGTTTTCTCCCCTCGTCGATCGCTAGTGCCATTTCAGTTACAGCCATCCTGTAAACGCTTGTTTAGTAACTCATGTTTGTTCCTTTATTTAAGAATATTTAATCAGTCAGTCACAAAACTTTATTCGGCAAGGCGTCTGGGGCTGTGTAAAGGTACCATCTCTCCAGAGGGTCGAAAATAAATTTTTGCGAAGATTACTGTTGGTTCCAAAATGTACTGCAAATATCATCTGCCACGAAGAACTTGGTCAGTGTTTTTTGGAGGATAGGGTTTTTTTGGCGCCATTATTGCTTTGGATTAGATGTTGGCTAAACCCAATGGCAAAATTGGTCCAAGATTGTATTTCCGAATGCTTACAATTGGAAAATTCAAATAGGATCCCCTGGCTTATGTTTCTACGAAACTCTTTTGAGAATTTAGGTCTTAGATATATGTTTGATGAACCTCACCTATTAACTATAAATTCTAGGTCCGTTCTGAAGGCTACTTACTCCGAGTACATATCAGACCTGAGATTTTACAGTTCTCTGAAATTAAAATCCTTTGATTCCTATTCTCAGGTTGTGACAGCCCCATGCCTTGAACCTTATCTGACCTGGTTTTCCAGTTTTAAGATACTTTCTTTTTTAACACTTTTTAGACTTAATTTAATTCATTTTAAAGTAGCGTTTCCTGAACCATGTTTTTGGAAAAGGGATTTACCTCTTTGTCCCTGTGATTCTAGATCAACCCAGAGTACTTTGCACTTTTTTCTCTTTTGCCCTTTTTATGCTGCTCCTAGAGGGGTTTGCATTTTACCCACTTTACGTTCTGTTAGACCCATCCATTACAAGGAAGCTTTAATATATTTTCAGAGATTGCCAGATAGACAAATTTGTCATTTTGTATTAGATTTTGTTACAGCTTCTTTAAGCATTAGGAAAAGGCTCATTTCATTTTAAATGTATATGTATGTATAGTTTAATATTGTAAGTTAATCTTTGTATTCTGTTATTGTGATTTTTCTTATGTTATGAGTTTTATTTGTTTCTTTTATGAGATTTTAGACCGGATGTTTACGTAATGTTTTAGATATGGTACTATTTTATTCTTCTATCTATTTACTGTAACGTAATTATTGTGTGGTATTTGTGTTTTTGTCTGTACTTTTATGGCATTTGCCGAATAAAGTTTTGTGACTGACTGACTGAATATTTAATCAATAGGAAACCCCCCAACCCAAAAAAAAATACTGTAGCAAAATATTCCAGTGACGAAAAACCCACCAATGTACTCTCCTTCTCAAAATTGTGCATATTCCCCAGGGATTAGAGTAGTTTTGATTATGATCCATTTCTAAATAAGATCCTTTAAGTAATATGACCTAAGATATCATCATTGTGGAAAAGCACTGGTTTCACTCTATTCCTATCATGCTTATTCTAGGGTAAGCTGTTTCCAATGTTTTCATGTTGACCAATTATTTATATGTATAGTTGCATTTCAATTGCCTTGCATACTAAGAGCTCACAGGATTGACGAATTAAAACCTCAGAGTAGATTAAAAAATAGTCTTTTATCCAAGATGATGCTTCTGGGTGATGTATCTGACATTACATGGGGCCTAATTTACAAAGGTAAACTCACACTTTTGTGTAAGTGTACTTCTTTTTGCAGTTCACAAACTCCATTTTAAATCAGGAGGAGCAGAGGAATGTTTTATCTTTTTATATGTGGGGTTCTCCGCTCTGTCTGCTGAGTCTCCAAACTAGAAAACGTACTAGTAAATCAGAGTTTGTGAATAGCAAAATATTAAACTTCCACAAAAAGTGAAGTTTAGTTTTGTGAATCAGGTCCAAAATATCTGGAAAAATATTCATATTTCTTTAAACTGTGTCGGCACTAGTTGTGTGACATTTTAAAAGCTTCTTGAAACAGGTATGAACTTCTGCTGAATATTTCAACATATTCTCAAAATGCTGCTTCGCTGAAAATAAAAGCATTTAGTTTGAGGCAGCAAGTAAGCACAAGACCTAAACAACGTCTATTTGAAGCAAACATGTCAAACTATTTTCTAAGGAGTTGTTTTAAAGTTTGCAGACAAGAGTACCTTATTCATCAAACTAAAGGCCCGCCTGCCTTACTTTAGAAACTAGTGGACCCTCAGCTTTCAATTTTCAAGGCCACTAGGGGGTCTGTCAATGGAAAGCTACTTTAGACGGCCATGGGTATGGTATGGGTTAATTGTGGTCAAAGTCATTCAGAACATCGGTTTTGTTCCTTCAAAATATTAATGATTTGAAAACTGATTTCACATAATTAATATGGAATGAAATTTAAGTAAAGATTTTTTGCTTTAACGATGAAAGCCAAAATGGTGATTGTTTGGTGTATCTTTGAAAAAACAAGATAGCATTCACATTAGAAGGTACATTCCAAATGAGAACACATGTGAACTAGAATGTGGCAGACATCTTTGAACTCTAGTTTTTCAAGGCATTTACCACGGAGAACCTTTCTTATCAATGGCTGTTTTTTGTCTACTCTGATCTTGCATGCTCTCTCTGTCCTCATTTCTTAATTTCTCACCCACCCACCACTGTACTGTTGTGGTTCTATGGTGTATGTGGGAAGGCCTTACAACGAAAGATAATGGACATTTGATGCCTTTGGTTTATCAGAACTGTTAAAAAATTACTTTGATCTGGCTTTGGGTCGGGCTGGAGGTGAACATTGGCTTGATGGTGACCTTTTCATCTATCTTTACCCTGGTTTTCCTCACGTTGTAGTACCTTAATTTATTGGGATGTTGTGGTTGGGCTCAATAATGACTTGCTGTCCTTATTGTTTGGTGCCAGTTTGGTAAATTTCTGGTCATGCCACACTATATTCCTTGAGACTGCATTGCACACGATTCGACACTAATGCATCTGCAAAAATGGGCAAGTAAGACAAAGTTAATACCAATTGAACATGCTAGCTTTCATCTTGAACAAAGTACTAATCATCAGATTTGTTTTTTTTTAACTACATTTGCAGATGTCAAGCTATGTAGGTAGTTAGGCCACCTGTTTAAATGACGTTATATCAGCTTTTGACCAAAGCCTAGTCTGGCCAAGTTAGTTACACTAGGTAGTAAAGGCATTCATAATGGACTCCTCGCCCTGTATTGTGATATCTAGGCACAAGTTTGAATTGGGATAAATGGGTAGGAATTGGCATAAATGGGTGACAAATACATTTTCTGTATGTAGCTATGTAACTCCAGTGCTTTCTATCTATCTATCTATCTATCTATCTATCTATCTATCTATCTATCTATCTATCTATATATATACAGGGAGTGCAGAATTATTAGGCAAATGAGTATTTTGACCACATCATCCTCTTTATGCATGTTGTCTTACTCCAAGATGTATAGGCTCGAAAGCCTACTACCAATTAAGCATATTAGGTGATGTGCATCTCTGTAATGAGAAGGGGTGTGGTCTAATGACATCAACACCGTATATCAGGTGTGCATAATTATTAGGCAACTTCCTTTCCTTTGGCAAAATGGGACAAAAGAAGGACTTGACAGGCTCAGAAAAGTAAAAAATAGTGAGATATCTTGCAGAGGGATGCAGCACTCTTAAAATTGCAAAGCTTCTGAAGCGTGATCATCGAACAATCAAGCGTTTCATTCAAAATAGTCAACAGGGTCGCAAGAAGCGTGTGGAAAAACCAAGGCGCAAAATAACTGCCTATGAACTGAGAAAAGTCAAGAATGCAGCTGCCACGATGCCACTTGCCACCAGTTTGGCCATATTTCAGAGCTGCAACATCACTGGAGTGCCCAAAAGCACAAGGTGTGCAATACTCAGAGACATGGCCAAGGTAAGAAAGGCTGAAAGACGACCACCACTGAACAAGACACACAAGCTGAAACGTCAAGACTGGGCCAAGAAATATCTCAAGACTGATTTTTCTAAGGTTTTATGGACTGATGAAATGAAAGTGAGTCTTGATGGGCCAGATGGATGGGCCCGTGGCTGGATTGGTAAAGGGCAGAGAGCTCCAGTCCGACTCAGACGCCAGCAAGGTGGAGGTGGAGTACTGGTTTGGGCTGGTATCATCAAAGATGAGCTTGTGGGGCCTTTTCGGGTTGAGGATGGAGTCAAGCTCAACTCCCAGTCCTACTGCCAGTTCCTGGAAGACACCTTCTTCAAGCAGTGGTACAGGAAGAAGTCTGCATCCTTCAAGAAAAACACTATTTTCATGCAGGACAATGCTCCATCACACGCGTCCAAGTACTCCACAGCGTGGCTGGCAAGAAAGGGTATAAAAGAAGGAAATCTAATGACATGGCCTCCTTGCTCACCTGATCTGAACCCCATTGAGAACCTGTGGTCCATCATCAAATGTGAGATTTACAAGGAGGGAAAACAGTACACCTCTCTGAACAGTGTCTGGGAGGCTGTGGTTGCTGCTGCACGCAATGTTGATGGTGAACAGATCAAAACACTGACAGAATCCATGGATGGCAGGCTTTTGAGTGTCCTTGCAAAGAAAGGTGGCTATATTGGTCACTGATTTCTTTTTGTTTTGTTTTTGAATGTCAGAAATGTATATTTGTGAATGTTGAGATGTTATATTGGTTTCACTGGTAATAATAAATAATTGAAATGGGTATATATTTTTTTTTGTTAAGTTGCCTAATAATTATGCACAGTAATAGTCACCTGCACACACAGATATCCCCCTAACATAGCTAAAACTAAAAACAAACTATAAACTACTTCCAAAAATATTCAGCTTTGATATTAATGAGTTTTTTGGGTTCATTGAGAACATGGTTGTTGTTCAATAATAAAATTAATCCTCAAAAATACTACTTGCCTAATAATTCTGCACTCCCTGTATATATATATATATTTATTACCTAGTGGCGGTTATCGCTATGTAGCTATAGTAAGGACCATGGGCCAGATGTAGTAACCATTTTGCAAGGCGCAAACTGCGAAAATCGCAGATTGTGCCATGCAAAACGGCCATCGCGATGCACATTCCCATTTTGCGAGTAGGTACCGACTCGCAAAATGGGAATGCGACTCACAAATAGGAAGGGGTGTTCCCTTCCTATTTGTGAGTCGCACCACAATGCAGAATTGCTTTGTGACCGCGAAAGCGGTCGCAAAGCAATTCGCAGTTAGCATCCACTTGAAGTGGGTGCTAACTCATTCGCAAAAGGGAAGGGGTTCCTATGGGACCCCTTCCCCTTTGTGAATGTCACTACAAATGTTTGAACAGAGCAGGCAGTGGTCCAATGGACCACTGCCTACTCTGAAAAAACGAAACCAAATGGTTTCATTTTTATTTTGTATTGCAACTCGTTTTCCTTTAAGGAAAACAGGCTGCAATACAAAAAAAAAACTGCTTTATTGAAAAAGCAGTCACAGACATGGAGGTCTGCTGTCTCCAGCAGGCCACCATCCCTGTGAGTGCAGGGAATCTCAAGGGGGTCGCAAATTGCAACCCACCTCATTAATATTAATGAGGTGGGTCTTTGCGACCCCCTTGAGATTCGCAGAAGGTGTCTGAGACACCATTCTGCATACGATTTTGCGAATCGGAAATTGCGAGTAGCACTGACTCGCAATTTCCGATTCGCAAAATAGCTTTTTGCTACATCTGGCCCCATGTTTCAGTAGAACCACTGGACAGAATTACACACGTGAACAGAAGTGCTGTAATTGGCAGGCCACAACCTGAACAGAAATTTGCGGCTGCAAAGTTATGTTACTGGAGAGGGCTGAAAAAAAACCCTGGGGCTGAAAAACAAAATGAAAAGTAGAACAAGGGGTCAGTGTGGAGGTACCTTGACCCCAGGAGTGTAAAATAGGAGTATTTGAGGGTCAAATTATGGGTTTAAAATGATTTTTCTTCACCATGCATGATAGTCACGAGTAATCAAGATTAATCACGGATAAGCAAAAAAAAAAAAATCACAGACCCTGTGGCCAACCCCTGCCATGGCTGAATTAACACATAAAAATGAAAATTACTATACACTAAAAAAACATAGAAATTCACAAAAAAAAACAAAGGTTACAGGAACATAATAGTTAGGTTCACATTTTAAATGTACAGAACCATAGAAATTGACCTGTTATTGTTAGAGTTATCACAAATAATTATAACTCATGCCCTAAAGTAACTATAACTCACGCCCCTCTGTGCACAGCTTTTTCATAAAAAATAGTAGTGCAAATATTAAGTTGACATTATCGTTGATGTTATCAAACATGTCAAGAGTGCTGTAATTTGTGTGGTAATTAGTAGTGCATTTCGAGGGCGCAAGTTATAGTTACTTGAAATAACTCTAACAGGAGAATTTCTATGATTTTGTATGTTTAAAATGTGAACCTAACTATAACATCCCTGTAGCGTTTTTTTTTTATTTGAATTTATACATATTTTTTAATTCTATTTCCTCTAACTCGCGCACCAGCCATGCACAGTTATCTGATCAATAATTTTACTGCAGATGTTACACTTACATTATCACTGATGTTATCAAAGATGTCATGAGTGCTGTACTTTGTGGAGAACTTAGCAGTGCACGGCGAGGGCACGAGTTATAGTTGTCTTAGGACGTGAGGTATAGATACTCTCCGAGGGCTGTGGGGAGGCCATAGGGCCTCCCCAATTCAAATTAACAATTTTGCGCTGGGGAGTTGGTGGTCCTCGGAGTTTTGAGGGGGCCACACTGCACCCCCGCATATATCTTTTGAATCGCCCCGGAAAGGAGGTGGTCCCTGGGTCTGTGGGGGAGGATGTAGGACCTCCCCCATGCAAATTTAACATTTTGCCTCAGGGCAGTGGTGGTCTCCAAGGTGCAGGTAGGGCGGCATGGTGTCCCTGGGGCTAATTTAAGCTCAAAGAGAGAGGCACCCTGTATCCCTCCCTCCTTTATAAATGCTCCTAGGACCTGGCCCACCCAGGGGTCAAATAAAACAAAAGGGCAGAAGATTGCCGATTTGGATCCCAAGATTATTATTTTTTAAATGCTTTTTAGCCCAGGCGAGGTCTGTAATGGACCCCTAGACCAAGGCTTTGTCCACTGACAAAAACAAAGGTTACAGCAACGTTTTAGTCAGGTTAGAAGTTTGCTAGCACAAAGGGTGCGAGTTATAGTAACCTTTGGGCACAAGGTATAGTTTCTTAAGATATGTGTCACTATAACTGTTGAATTTCTATGGTTTTGTGCTTGTAAAATTGAATGTAACTATAATGTCCCTGTAACTTTTGTTTTTTTCAGTGAATTTCTAAGATTTTTTCAGGTGTATTTCCTAACTATAATGTCCCTGTAACCCTTCTTTTTTTCAGTGAATTTCTAGGGTTTGTTTTAGCATTTAAATAATTTTTTATTACCTTACAGTAATCCAACCCTGCTGCACACAGCCTTTGGCCTTTTGTGGCGAGGGTTGGTCGTGGGGCCTGACCACCACCCCATACTTCACATGGCCTGTGGCCCACCCCCCATTTGTAGGCAATCTAGGAAGGGGCACATAGCCCCTCCTCCCTGGGCAAATTACAGCCCAGGGGACCCAACTCGCCAGGATTTCTTTTGCACACAGGGAGCAGCACAAAATGCTGCTCCCTGCATGCAGGAGCAATTCTTTCAGCTGTTTTCCTGTCTGCTATGCAGTGGGCAGGAAAACAGATGAAAAGTCTGCTCTAAGCAGGTGTGAGCAGTTTTCCTGCTCCTGCCTGCTTGGAGCAGACTTACTTTTAGCTCTTGCTTGGCAGGAGCTGGAAAAGCTCCCACAAAGCAACAGCAAACAACTTGGTTGATGGTCCCAGGGGCCAGAAATGGTCGGGGAGTGGGGCTGTGTAGCCTCCTCCTCATTCAAATTTGGCCAAGCCCTGGGGAGGTGGTGGTCGCCAGGGCCGTAGATGGCTCGGGAGGGAGGCTGCAGGGTCCCCCTCCTCCTTTTTGATGTAAATGCCTGGTCCCGGGGACATGGTGGTCCCCAGGGCCATAAATGGCCTGAGAGGGAGGTTCTGTGTGGCCCCCCTTCCCTGCTAAATCATTTATTGACCTTGTCAGGGGAGGTGGCAGTCAACAGGTGTGTGAACAGCGGTAGGATGGGTGCCGCACAGCCCCCTACTCCATTATATTACTATGGCCTGGCCCCAGGGAGAAGGTAGTTATAGTTAGGACCTAGTTTCCATAGAAAAAGCATTTTTTGTTTTACTAATAACTCTGTAGCCGTTTGCCACTCACTCCAGCTGCTGTCTGGAGAGTTTCTAGGTGATCTGTCAAGCAGGGTCCGACAAAAAGGGGGGGGGGGGGGCAAAATGCCTTTTTACCATGCAACTCCCTACTAGGATTTTAGACATGACTATAGCTCAAACCGCTAAATGGAATGACATCAAATTTGGCAGAAAGCTAAATCCTGGTCCAGTAGTATTCCTTTTTCAATCAATCAATCAATTGATCAGGAATTATAAAGCGCAATTAGTCACCTGACAGGGTATTTAGGTGCTTGCAGGTCCTGGAGGATTATGCAGGTCTTGGCCATTCTGTAAAATGGTGTAAATCTTCTCAGTAGTTTTGGAGTTATTAAGGAAAAAAGACTTATGGATATCTAGAGATGTGAATCCACTGCGGATCCACTGTGGCAGATTCACGGATCCACATGCTAACAGCTTGCCTCAATCTGAGAGAAAAGTTGTGGATGTAATTTTGTCTATCGCCACTCATATTAAATAAGATATAAGAGGGCAGGATAGAAGTATCTGGGCTATGGGACTGATGGAGGGGTCTGGAAGGGACTCCTCATGGACAAGAAAGTGCCCAAAAACATTTTTTTGGAGACACATGAAGATTTGTGGATCCACTGTGGTCCTCAGCGTGGCCCCCAGGTGAATTTGCAATGGATATGCACATCAAGAGCCCAATTACAAAACAGACACCCACTCACAGACCTAGTCACATACTCACTCACATACCCCCAAAACCACTACCACATCCACTCACAGACCCACACAGTCACTTACACACACACCCACACACTTATTCACACACTTACACACCCACTCACAGATCCACACAGGTATTCATACACCCACTCATAGTCCCACACAGCCACTTACACAGTCACTCACACACTCATTCACATTCACACCCATTCACACATTCACACACCCATTCAGGCACACATCTACTCACACACCCATTCACACACCCACTCAGACACTTATTTGCACACTCACAGACCCACAAAACCACTTCCAAACCTACTCACAGACCCATACAGCCACTCACGCAATCACTCACAAACTCGCACAGTCCTTGATACATTCACTCATAGTCCCAGAGTACCACTCACACATCATTATTTTATAAAGTGAAATATATTTGGAAAGCATTGACAGTAGATTGTTAAATGCTTTTAAGGGCTTGCCCGTGGATCCACAGATCCACCAAGAACCCCAAGAGGGATCACGCTGAGTCCTGCGGTGGATCCCAGGATCTGCAAAAATCCTACCAAATTGAGCTTCTTTAGAAAAAACATGGAAAGGGTTAACAAATAGTGATCATTTGGAAGTAGTATGACAAAAGTAAAAGATGAAAGGAAGCCAGGGATTTGCTAAATACAGGAGCATGAGTAAAAGCACAATGGGAAGGGTAGCTATTATTGGTACTTTTGTACTGAGTTGAAGAGCATTGCCATATTTCTAACTTGTGATTTGCACAGAAAAGAGATTATGGCCCTCATCACGACCCTGGTGGTCCGAAGACCGCCAGGGAAGCTGTGGCAGTGTCACCGCCGACGGGCCAGCAGTGAATACAGCCAAATTAGGAGTTTGGTGGTTTGGCCGAAGCCAACCACAGAGCCTCCACCCGTCTCACCACATTACTGCGTTCCGCCGGGCTTGAGGTGAGCACCTCCAGCACGGCGGATGGCATGATACCACTAGTGGTATCATGAGGCGGGGGACCGCCAGCATTTTTCTGGCGGTTTCACTGTTGCGAAGGCTCTCATTATCCTAATGAGACTATCGGATTTTTGGGCGGCAAGATCGTTCACAGTGTGGGGGACTAAGTCTGACCCACGGAAAAGGACCCTTGTCACCCCAAATCCGGGTTATGCTCCAGCTAACTAGCAGTGCCTCATCTCTCCCAAAGGGAAGAGACAATTGGGCAGCCGAGCGCATGACATCTTAGTGCTTCCCAGGGAATTCGTGGTCACTCAGGTCACAAATAGTGCTCTCGTACAAAGTGCGGTCTCATATATAAATGACAAAAGCAGTTTGAGTTTTAAAGATTGGTTTAATAAAACGACTGCATTTTAGATAACAAGGCGTGAGCCGCAATAACCAGAACCATACAACACAGTAGGATTGAAATAGTAACGAGGAGAGTGAAACATAAGAATAATGCTATCATAGTGCAACTAGATTACGTTCTCTCTCTAAGTTATATTTTGAGCACAGCATGTGAAGCTCTAAGTCTGCCTTTCAGGTTCCCCCGGGAGGACATCGACCCTCATATCTGAGCAAAAGCCTGTGATCTGGATCAGCATCTACCACAGGGCAGTCAGCATCTAGTTGTGGGTTCCTGGTCGGAATCTCCCTCTTATGTGTACTGGGACTAGAAAGTGTTTTTATACTATTGATGTGAACTAACACCCCGATGTTCCTGCGTAAGAATGTGTACTGTCTACAAACCATAAAGACTAAACTTCTACCACGTCTATCGGCAATGTACCAGACTGTATCCTTGACTGAAGCACAGAGTAAGCAAGAATGTATTGTTTGCGAACACAGCGCTGAAATAAGCTAAACAGTGTGATAGAAGGAATTAAAACAAGACCGTGAAACTGGTTATTGTAAAATAACAGTGCGAGGCTAAATAAAATGCATCTAGGGCAAAGTGCACAGAGGCCTAATAAGCTAAGCAAACGCGCATAAAACTACATAAAAAATGGCTACACTACACCCTCCCCTTGTCGGTAGAAAGTGGTTTAAGTCAAGGCTAAAAGTGCCCTAAGATAAAACATGATTAAAAACCTACAGAATTTCAACAAGTCAAGAGGACAACAAAGCACACTAATCCTCAATTTAAAAATAAGCATGTAGCTGAATGCCAAATTCATATAACAGTGTCAATTTAGACTAGATTCAATTCAAACATCGGTCACGGAAAGCAGGAGATTCTCCACTTCAGCAGATGAGAAAACCGGAAAATCCATGCCAAAGACTATCAAGGAGCAGGTGTGTTCCAAAGCCCCAGTGTCAACCAGGGCGGCATCCCGTACAGAGTCCGTGAACGAGTTAATATCAACTTCCTCCAGGAAGGGTATCTCATAATCAGCCTCACGAAGCAAACGCAGCCGCAGCGCGCATGTCTGGTAATGAGCCCTCATCGAGAACATCAACGGATCAGCATCAACCACTGGGGGGCGTTGCTGTGAGAGACAGACGCCTAGTGCATGTTCCAAATCGCACCAACGGCACCGAAACACGGGCTGCACACAATCCAAAACCGGTCTGAATGACAGAGACCAGTCACACCCCAAATGTTCCAGGAGTGTTGCTCCAAAGTGCTGCTTCATGCGTTCACGACACAGCTGCGCTGATGGGAGCGCCCACATTCGTCCTTGTTGCAGCGGGACAGCCACTGCGGAAGAACAACAGCAACAGCAAAATGCCGGCTAATAAGGCCAAAGTTATCGGAAATCTCCCAAAAATGCTTCCGAAAATTGAGTGAATAGCCGAAGGTATTAAACGGAATATGGAAGTGAAGGTGTGAACGAAACCAACACCAACGGCTTTAAAAAAATGTGCTAATCCAACCATGCTGGACGCATTAAATATTCTTCCCATGAGTTTACCAAAGTGGCTCGGAAAGTATTTAACAGGGACTGTATTTCTGCCGATTACCTTGCCACCTGAAGTGAATAAGTCTCGTGAGCAGATGTAAGGGCCACATGCTTCTGAAACAATAAAGCCTTTAGTCTACTTAACTTGTCGAAATTCACCTTGGAAGTAGCAATGTGAGGCCAGATATCTGTTACTTCCCTTAATTTAGTGGGGGGAAACAACACACTCCCGCAGCAAGTAACGACCTTAGTGACCGAAACAACGTAAACTATTCCGGCCCGCATGCCACAACAGTCTTCACTATTGAGGAGGACGTAGCTGCCGTTTGAAAGCACCTGGAATGTGCGTTTAATCAAGGGGACCGGAACTCCCTTCAGATAACCAGCCAAGTTCGCAACCAAGGCATTACATGCCCCATGCAAGGACAGCTGCTTGCAAATCATCGAATGGCTGACCGAAGTCTTGCATTCACTACCGCTAAGAAAGACTTCTTTCATACCATTGAGGCATTTGTACAAGAAGGGATGCTCCCACACCTCATGGATATAACTATCTCCCAACTTCTCATATCTGCCTACCGGAACATGTTTCAAACAAGAAGTGAACTGTAACGTAGAAATGGGCAGATTAATAACCCCGTGTATCAACCCCTCTGCAGAGGGGATCTCAGCCACAGTAAAAGGCAATCTTTCTAATTTTTCAATGCTGAGCATGACATAAGTCGCCTCCTTCTTGGCCATTAGTTGTTGTTGTCGCGTTAAATGAAAGTAAAAAAAGATCTCCCTGGCACTGATGTGCTGCCACGGAACACGACCCGCCTTCAATGTCTGAAGTGTCCAACCCAACTGCATAATGGACCTGGTCTGACTTTGTCCATGATATAAAGAAGACATATCAGATCGGATTATGTCTATCACAGAAGAAACAATGTTGTTAATTGTATATATGCGGTCGGACAAGGTGTGGATTCCATTATCCACAACAGCTAATGCCTTTTTCATATTTTCCTGATCTATCTCCCTTAACCGGGCCGCAGCCTCCTACTGGGAAAGTTTCCATATTTTATTGTATACTTCATACAAGAAACGCTTCCTATGTGGTGTCTTTGGGCCTGACAAAAAGTCTTGTAAGTCAGTGTTATTAGACAGGAGAGTGAGATGTGTCTTAACTGCATCTAGCGAGGATGACTTCAACCATTGTTGGCACAATTTTCCCACACTATATGTAGTAATTATTTCAGCATGTTCTGGTGACATATAGCAAGGGTCAGACCTACTCGTCCGGAAACCCCCCGAGGAGGTGACAAAACGTTGATGACACCCGTTGGTGTCTATGGGCCACAATAACCACCCGCCCGGACGTGTCAATGAAGTGTTAAATGTACCATTCTGGACCCAGTCTGTAAGCTCACTAAAAGTGGCATTTATGTATTTCTGCCAGTCATTAATCTTTGCAGGGACAGGTATACTAGTCATATTCAATTCTCTGATTGTCGCTAAGCCTAAATAGCTAGTCTGTTGTACTGTTTCATTTAAAAAAATCATTTGGACTGGAATAAGACATGCTCTAAACAATGTTTCTCTACCCCTTGTTTGCCAATGTTTTGTTCCCCAAACACTTTTCAAATCAACATTATTTGACCAATATTCATAACCTCCAATCGACAGTCGGGAAACAAAAGAATCTGAGTATATGAATTTCGTATTAGTCAGCAACAATTGTTTATCTTTAAACAGAGTTAACCTAAAATAATATGACTTAGCATTCATTTGACGATACCCAGAAAAATACGTAAATTTGTCAGAATAAGTTTTGGAACTCCCTTGCAGGGGAGTTGGGCAATGCTCCCATTGCATATAGTCAAATATTGTTTTTGGACTACTTGCTTTACTTTTAGTGGTGCCCATAATAATTATAGCAAAACATGTCACCATAATTGTCTTTAAACTGGTAAACATCTTCATTTTCATAGACAGTATAATATTGTAATTCAGTCATCATGGAATCAACTGTCTTCACATCCCAATCATCAGATACAATGCCTGGTATTACTATATCATTCATAGATAACTTTAGGACATGCAGTATTTGAATTATCTCAGTGGGATAGTATATATCAAACATTACTTTATCCCACACAATCCCATCCGGAATCGGTACTGCAGAAATGTTCACAAAGGACAAGTCTCTTCTAACCCTATCTGATGAAAAATGTGGCTTCAACACCTCCTCCACCTGTTCAACCGCTGATCTCTCAGTAAGAAAATGACCATGTATCAACAGAAAAAAGGTAATGACAAACCCCAACCAAAGAAAAAATGCTGTCATAGTCAATAAGAGCCACAGATAGTTCCATGGAAAAACAAAATACGTATCTTTAAGCCAACACATCAGCTTACGTGGACCTGACAGGTCAGAAGTCGAAGAGGCAAACGAGTCCGATATACCATTGTCGTTGTTGGCAGAGTAACCAGAGGCAGTTCGTGCAAAAGTTGTCGCCTTATTCAATGGAGGAGTTGGTGTTTCTCGCGGTGGTACACTGTAGATAGCACCATCCGTCACGTCAGTAGTCACGGTGACTCGATCAAAAGTTTCCAAGTAAATTATTGTCAGTGGAACTGATGCAAGACCATCATCCACCCTCCCCAAGCTCGGAGAGGCGACAGTGTTGGTATAGGTAACTTGAAGCGGAACATCTTCACCAGTAGTGAGAGGGATTTGGGAACTACTGGACGTTCCTCTTGGTCTGCTGTGTAGAATCGGCCACATGTTGTAACTTGACATTGTCAATGGAAACAAAGCAATTTTCTTTGGCACCCGGCAACGGTGGTAGAATAACAGTTCTCGTTCCATGTATCCACAACACAGGGACTGGTGCTCGATTAGAAGGGCCAAATAATTTTTTCACTGCGATCTTTTCACGTACAAGATCCCCAACCCTGGGAATCCAGCCGGTAGGTGTTACTGGCACATCCTTAATTCCTGTGGAGGCATCATCTTTAGAAGAGTTATCTTCACGGAACAGCTGTAATTCCTGCAAAACAGTGACACGATCATTTATGTCAAAAGGCGTTTCCGCCGCCTCCACACCAGGACCATCAAGATCTGGAACAAACATACGTGTTCCGAACAGGCACTCATATGAAGTACGACCCCCCAGGGACCTTCTAGGCAGGTTATTTAATGCTCTCTGAACTCCATACAGGTGGGTTAGCCAACTACGACCCGTACCCATGACTTTGGCTGTTAAGGATTGCTTTAAATCGCGGTTTAATCGCTCCACAACAGAATTTCCCTCGGGATGAAATGGAGACGAGAACTAGAGCTGGACCCCCAACGAAGCCATGGTGTCCCTGAATGCCCTTGAGGCAAAAGCAGGGCCCTGGTCCGAATGGAATGCCGCAACTGCTTATGTACTGACAAAGACTCGCAAATCTTTAATAACAGTCCGAGCGTCAGCCGAGCGCTGTGGCCACACCCACACAAATCTGGAGCAAGAATCTACAGCGACTAGTATATATTTGTATGCACTATCCGGTGTCAGCGGACCGCAATGATCCAAGTACACACATTGTAAAGGTCTGTTGGATATTAAGAGGGGTGTCTGCGGCGGGCACTTAGCTGTTGAAGCTTTAATTTGTTGACAGATGTCACAACAAAGGACATACTGCTTAGTCTCTTTATAGAGACAAGGCCACCAGTAACGGGCCTGTAATAGCGAAATTGTTGCGGCCATGCCAGCATGTGCAGATGCCACCCCGTCATGCGCTGCTCTAATCAACTGTGGTCTTACAACTTTATTGGGGATGTCACGTACACCCACGCTAGGAATTCTAACCTCAGCGTTCAGCATACTTCCCATAAAGTATTGGTATTTATTAGGAAATCCTTTAGGATAGGGCGTGCCATCAACCGTAGCTTTTATGGCCGCCAGAATCTCTGTAGCTGGTTTGGTACTCGAACGAGTCACTGCAGCTACAGTGGCAACTGCCACTGCCGACTTTGCGGCTTCATCAGCCAAAGTATTCCCAGCAACGTGTATACCAACGCGCTGGTGTAGCGTCTCTTTCAGGTCCGCTACCTTCCACCACAGTAGTCTGTGTTTTATGGTGTTGCCTTTTGAACCTCTGAACCCATTCAAGCACCAGTAATGTAAGTATTCATTAAAAGACTGGACGCAATAATACGAATCACAAACTATCAGTGTAAACTACGTCGGATCTGCATGTTCTAATGCCATCAGTAGAGCTTTTAGCTCAGCCAATTGTGCCGTACAGTCCCCTAAGGTCTGTGTATAAGTATGTTGGGGGCAGAATTTCTCCCCTTCCATATGGCCGCTCACTATTGCACATGCAGCCAAATATTGGTGTTTTGTTCCAACCGCGGGTTGCGCAGAGCCATCGGTGTACATGACTACTTGATATCGATCAATAGGCAACGTGTCAGTGGGAACTGGATATTCAACTTCATATTTGAGAAATTCCTGAGTTTGTAACTTTGGGTAAAAAATGTAGTCAACATCAGTGGCTGTCAAAGACGTAGCCCACTGTATCCATCTTGGATGCAGTGCTTTTGCGTTCGGGACGCTAGCTTTTGTAACAGCCTCGAGGGCCGGAATAGGCGAAACGACAATAATGCGTTTCCCCTGGGCAAGAGGTCTTTCTTTAATAACAGCCATCTGTACAGCAGTTAATATTTTCTCCGTGGGAGCAAATCGTTGTTCAGCAGCAGAATACAAGTGTGACTTGTATCCAATCGGGACTGTCTCACCTTCATTAAATGTGACGTAAGTAAACCCAATGGCCCCAGCTATCACCCTGATGACCAAATGTGTCATATTGTCCTGTGTGTGGAGATGTTTTGCTGCCCGCATATCTGCTTGTAACTCCCTAAGAGTATGTGTATGTTCAATTGTCCAGAATTTGCTTGAAAAATCAGGACGTATTAATTCATATGAAGGTTTTATGCGTGTAGCATAATCAGGAATGTATATTCTGCCAAAATTGAGAAAGCCCAACAACGATTGGAGGGGCATATTTATACTCTGTTTGCGCCGGAATTGCGTCGTTTTTTTTTACGCAATTCCCACGCAAAACTAACTCCATATTTATACTTTGGCGTTAGACCCGTCTAGCGCCAAAGATCTTGGAGTTTGCGTAATTTTTTAGCGTGGACACCTACCTTGCGTTGATGATATGCAAGGTAGGCGTTCCCGTCTAAAAAATTACTCCGAGGCATGTGCGCCGTATTTACACTCCCGGGCAAAAATGACGCCCGGGAGTGGGCAGGTAAAAAAAAATGACGTCCAGCCGTTTTAGCGTCATTTTTTAACGCCTGGTCAGGGCAGGCGTTAAGGGACCTGTGGGCTCGGAAGGAGCCCAGAGGTGCCCTCCCATGCCCCCAGGGACACCCCCTGCCACCCTTTCCCACCCCAGGAGGACACCCAAGGATGGAGGGACCCATCCCAGGGAACTTAAGGTAAGTTCAGGTAAGTATTTTTTTTTCGTGGCATAGGGGGGCCTGATTTGTGCCCCCCTACATGCCACTATGCCCAATGACCATGCCCAGGGGACAAAAGTCCCCTGGGCATGGTCATTGGGCAAGGGGGCATGACTCCTGTCTTTGCTAAGACAGGAGTCATTTCAATGGGGGTTGGGAGTAAAAAAAAATGGCGCTAATCGGGTTGAGGCGAAAATTTTACCTCAGCCTGACTTGCCCCATTTTTTGGCGCCCAAGCTCCATTTTCCCCTATGCCGGCGCTGCCTGGTGTAAGTCATTTTTTTTTACGCACACCAGGCAGCTCCGCCGGCTCACGTCATTCCATAAATACGGCGCCCGCATGGCGCTTTGGAATGGCGTTAGCCGGCGTTAAATTTTTTGACGCACAACTGCGTTGGCGCAGTTGTGCGCCAAAAAGTATAAATACGGCCCGGAGTTTCTTAATCGTATTTGGTGGTTGCAACTGTGCACATTTTTCCCAAAATTGGGGCGCTAGGCTCTTACCTTCATTCAACACCTCATATCCCAGGAATATGACGCTGAGGAAGGCAATTTTCGATTTTTGTCTAACTGAGACTGCTGCCACCTTTTTCTTTTTAAACTGTTGTTTTGGTTGTATCGGTTTCTCTTCCTTCTTGACAGAAACCTCCGAAGAGCGTTGTGATTCCTGTCTCGGTTTCACGTACTCTGTTCTCCGCTCTGACCGCCCACCTCTCTCATTTCTCTGTTCCGATGAGTCCTGAAAGGAACGAGATTGACGTGTATCAGTATATTGATATCTATCAGGCGTTTTTATTTTATACCTATTTCTGAGATTATACCTATTCTGTGGGGTCTACGTACGTGGAGATTCTCCCCTTTTTTTTTTAGGTGACTGTTGTTTTTTTCTCCCAGCGCTTTTTATTACCCTCAGGTTGCTGTTTAGCATTTTCTTTACTAATTGTTCCTTGAAATTGAGGTTTTTGCGGTCTAGCCCCTAGGCTATCACGACCTATACTGGATTATGTTTCCGCTATTGTTTTGGGCAGTTCCCGCTCCTGATCTTGTTGCGGGACGTCCCAAAGACGCATGCGCACTGCAAGTGCAACTGCTTCCCCTTTAAGATTACTTAGGATTATTGAAGAAATCGTGGCAAAGTTGCCCATCAGTTGCATTCCTAAATCTAAGGCCGGGGCAGCCCCGTATTCATCCTGAATTTGTTTAAGCACTTCTGGAAGGTTGGCCAATGTCGGTGTACTGTGTGCCGTTGTATAGAGCGCAGCAAACACCGTGCCCCATGTATTACAATGTTCCACTGTGGGAACCATTCCAAATGGCAAACACATAGTTAGTATTCTATGTTTGTCCTGAGGTCCCGTATGGGGAAATACCGCCTCCAGCTTATTTATTTTCTGTGCCAGCCAAAATAGAGTCTCCTCCCGTTTTGCCGGAACCTTACCCATAATAGAGTGTACAGTCACCGGGTTTATACCTGGTGCTACTGCATATGGTTGTGCTGGAGCAGCACGCGTTGGTTTGTATTTAGTGTCTGCATCACAAATTGTACTAAGCGTCTATGTGTAGCCGTTAAGTCTGTATATAAACGACGAACGTCAGCCACCGGCATATTTGCAACCGCACGATGTGGTGTATATGTGGCCAATAAAGGCCAGGTTGGACCATCATTACTTAGTGGACCTAACCTTACTGGTAATATTGTATGGGGTAGGGCGCCATCAAGCCAATTATTATGTTCTTGATAAGATAGAGGTATCTCTAGGTATGCGTACGCCCTGTACTGGCCAGGCACGTTCGCAACCGTATATGTGTGAAATGTATTCGAGTTCCCATCAACTGCTGGAAATGTGACCCAGAAGTAAAAAAGTTCAGTTCTATAGGCTGCGTGGGCGGCCACCACAAACGTGACTGGACCACCCTGAATCATAAGACCATGCGCAAGAAAATGTGCTGTGAGCGGTTGTCTCATATTAAGAGCTATTTGTATTGCCTGGGGATTCGCCATTGGAAAAACAGCTATAGTTCAGAGAAGGCACACCAAAATGGGGTCTTTCCTTTTAAGGTTCAAGCTTCAACAACCATCCACTGTAATTAGGGTTACCAATACCGCGGTGGTGGAAGTCCTCAGTGCCACGGACGTCTCCGCTAAAGGAACTGAGGAATCATTATATAATATGAGACCGAGAGAAGCTGGTGGCCCCGAAAATTAGAGCCAGACCAAACGTTGGCGGCACCATGTCGCGTAGGCTCTCATTATCCTAATGAGACTACTGGATTTTTGGGCGGCAAGATCGTTCACAGTGTGGGGGACTAAGTCTGACCCACGGCAAAGGACCCCTGTCACCCCAAATCCGGGTTATGCTCTGGCTAACTAGCAGTGCCTCATCTCTCCCAAAGGGAAGAGACAATTGGGCAGCCGAGCGCATGACATCTTAGTGCTTCCCAGGGAATTCGTGGCCACTCAGGTCACAACCAGTTCTCTCGTACAAAGTGTGGTCTCATATATAAATGACAAAAGCAGTTTGAGTTTTAAAGATTGGTTTAATAAAACAACTGCATTTTAGAAAACAAGGCGTGAGCCGCAATAACCAGAACCATACAACACAGTAGGACTGAAATAGTAACGAGGAGAGTGAAACATAAGAATAATGCTATCATAGTGCAACTAGATTACGTTCTCTCTCTAAGTTATATTTTGAGCACAGCATGTGAAGCTCTAAGCCTGCCTTTCAGGTTCCCCCGGGAGGACATCGACCCTCATACCTGAGCAAAAGCCTGTGATCTGGATCAGCATCTGCAACAGGGCAGTCAGCATCTAGTTGTGGGTTCCTGGTCGGAATCTCCCTCTTACGTGTACTGGGACTAGAAAGTGTTTTTATACTATTGATGTGAACTAACACCCCGATGTTCCTGCGTAAGAATGTGTACTGTCTACAAACCATAAAGACTAAACTTCTACCACGTCTATCGGCAATGTACCAGACTGTATCCTTGACTGAAGCGCAGAGTGAGCAAGAATGTATTGTTTGCGAACACAGCGCTGAAGTAAGCTAAACAGTGTGATAGAAGGAAATAAAACAAGACCGTGAAACTGGTTATTGTAAAATAACAGTGCGAGGATAAATAAAATGCATCCAGGGCAAAGTGCAAGCAAACGTGCATAAAACTACATAAACAATGGCTACACTACAGCACCACCAGAAAAAGCTGGCAGTCTTGCACCCTGGTGACAGGAATAAGAATTCCTGTTGACAGGATACACTTGCCCACACGTCCACATACCCGCACCCATGCACTCACACACTTCTACACACAAACACACACCCACGCAAACGCGACATACACACCCATTCACACAAACACCGCATAAACGTACCCATTCTTTCACCCTCCCTCCTGCACATAGGTACATTCACCCACTCCTTCCAGCACCGCATACATGCACTCACCCGCTCTCCCTGTCCACTGCCACCCACGCACCCGCTCTCCCCGTTCACTCACACAAACATGCACTCCACACCCCGTCCACTTACATATACATGCATTCACCCCTTCCAGCCACTCAATTGCACTCATGTACCTAATCACTGACACCCGTACACCCGCACACACGCACTCATGCAATCACCCCATCCACAAATACACACCCCATCCACAAACACTAACTCCCCCCCTCACCTTGTCCACAAACAATCACTCACACATGCAGACATGCACACACAAATACCCCCCTCATTCACGACATTCACACATGCACTCACACACTCACACATGCACACACACACACCCTCCCCTGTTGGATGATCCACTTACCTTGTCCGTCGAGGAGGTCGTCTGGGAGGGAACAGGTCCTGGAACTTCCACAGCCAGCAGAGATTCTCCATCTGGACACCGCCACACCGTATTATGGGTTGTAATACAGTGTTCAGTCTCTTTTTGGCATAACTGTCTTAGTGGCAAATACAATGAAACGGACTCCCGCCTCCGCAAACATGATTATAAGTATCATTTAATGCGCCAACAATCTGAGGGGGACAGGTCGGGCAGACTGCTGGCTTGGCTCCTAAAGGGAACCCAGCAACAGACCCCAATAGGGACTATAAAACTAGACAATAATGAGTGGGTCTCCACGCAAGCAGATATAAACAGGGTGTTCAGGGACTACT
The DNA here is from genome assembly GCF_031143425.1 of Pleurodeles waltl. Lineage (NCBI taxonomy): Eukaryota > Metazoa > Chordata > Amphibia > Caudata > Salamandridae > Pleurodeles > Pleurodeles waltl. Next base: position 1,173,552,791 of record NC_090444.1, read on the forward strand.
ACACGCACCTATACACTAAACGCACGGATTATACACTAGGTCAGCTCGTAACTTTCCTAACTGGAGCTCATTTAAAACAACTATCTCAGGAACACGCCGAAGCACTAGAAGCCCCACTGAGCACTGCGGAACTAGAAGCCGCATTAACACAAATGCCAAGAAACAAGGCACCAGGTATGGACGGCCTCCCAATGGAATACTATGCGAAATATTCGGTCCTCCTGAAGTCCCATCTATTAAAAGTATATGAAGAGGCCTGGAGACACAAGGCACTGCCCCCCACACAGAGAGGAGCAGTGATAGCGGTCCTGCCCAAACAGGGACGGGACCCCACAGATGTCAAATCATATAGACCACTATCACTATTAAACACCGACTGTAAAATTCTGGGCAAAATATTGGCCAACAGGCTTGCCCCTGTCATCCACACACTGATACACGAGGATCAAAACGGCTTCATTCCCAAACGAAATACATTCCTAATCACTCGCCACACTACTGGGAGTGATGGGAAGCACCCCCACAGGGGCACATGACGAAATGGTACTATCATTGGACATAGAAAAAGCTTTTGACACGTTGGGGTGGGATTTCCTATTCGATACCATGCGGGAAATGGGAATCGGCCCAAAATTTATACAATGGGTGCAGACATTGTACTCCGGGCCACGAGCAAGGGTTAGAACGGGCGGAACGGTATCCGAAAGTTTCCCGATTGCAAGAGGCACTAGGCAGGGATGCCCCCTATCCCCTCTGCTATTTGCTATTGCCATGGAACCCCTGGCCACTCGCCTGAGATTGAGGGAGGAGGAATGGGGCATACTAAGGAACGGGACGAAACACATAATATCTCTGTCCGCAGACAATGCCTTAATATACCTTCGTAACGGAAGCGAGACAATACCATCAGTAATGACACTCCTTGCCGAGTTCGGCACAATGTCCGGACTGGTAGTAAACTGGGAAAAATTGTGCGTATTTCCCCTTGTCGCACGGACACTGTCAAACCGAGCTACAACCCTGTCCGGGTGCCTGAGATGGTGCTTTGACTCATTTAAATACCTGGGGGTCCAAATATACCATAAACCGGAGGACCTCAGAGACGGTAACCTGGGGAGAGCACTTGCCTCCATTAAGGGATCACTTCGCTTCTGGGGCAAGTTGCCATTGTCACCAATGGGCAGAGTTGCAATAGCAAATATGCTGATACTCCCCCGGCTCCTATATTATTTCTCTGCGTTGCCACTCCTAGTCCCCAAGAGCTTTTTTCGTGAACTAAACAGTGCACTGCTGCAACTCATCTGGTCAGGAGGCAGAACGCGCGTTGCCCTCGCCACACTACAGCGCCCAGTAGCCGAGGGAGGCATGGGTCCCCCAAACTTCGAGCGTTACTATGCGGCAGCCCAGCTCCAATGGGTGCTGGACTGGATACATAGACCCACATTAGCGGAGTCGGCAGGGGCGTTGGCCAACCTGAGTGGCACACCATTGGTCGCATGGATGGCGGCCGGAGCCCCGAAGGGAATAGCCGGCAAACCACAACTGCAGGTAGCGCATGCATGCTGGAAGAGGTATATTCAGGGTGGACGCCGCGCGCTCCCCTACTCCCCTCTAGTGCAACTAGGAGCCCTCCCGGGCTGGGCCGGAGGAGACAGGGGAAGCTCCTTGGCGGTATGGGTAGATGTGGGCATTGAGAAGGTCGGCGATTGCTTCGAGGAAGGGAAATGAATGACCTTCGAAGAAATACGCGACCTCACAGCAGTAAGCCCAGGGCAATTTATGACATACCATGCCCTATGCCATACTATAAAGAAGATGTGGGGTTCGGGAGAACAGGAACCCACGACCTCCACTGCAGTACACCATATGCTGCAATACGACGGCCAACTGCAAATAGTGTCGAACCTGTATAAAGCACTGAATAAAGAAACGGCACCCGTTCTGGGGAAGGCACTAACTAAGTGGAACGAGGTGCTCCCACTCCCGATCACACAGGAGGAATGGCCTTGTGCCCTACTACACACTAAGGGAGTATCGAGAAACCCTAGGTTCAGATATACACAACTAAATTATCTACACCAAACGTACCTCTCTCCAGCCAGGATTAAAAGTATGTTCCCTACCTCGGACCCAGCTTGCCCAAGGTGCCGAGCCCCGCTGGCACATTTCTACCACATGGTATGGGACTGCCCTCTAGTGCGTGTAAAGTGGAGCGCAATAGTGGAAAAGGTATCTGAATTGACGGGCCTGGCACTCACAGTAGAGCCTAAATCATGTTTATTAGGCCTGAGAAATAGAGATAAAAAGCACAAGCACCTACATAAGTTTATTGATCTAGCTTTCGTAATGTACAAGAGATTGATAGCAATGAACTGGAAGTCGGCCACCGCCCCAGACCTGATTTCCTGGCACAGTACGACACTAAGATGGGCCAGCGCAGAGTTGATGGTGCTAAGGAACACAAAAATGGGACCCCGGCAGACGGGCAGTGAGGCGTGGGAGATCCTGGTAGATAGACTAGACGCCAAAAGTGACGAGAAACCGCCTTAAACTAATGCACTCGAATAACTGCAAATAGTAGTCAGCCCTGACGGCTTTCTACCCTACCCAACTAGGGACTCTTTAAATGAGAATCACCGGATTGATTGGCACCTCCCTGCGCCTGAATGTATGCCAAGGGTGATCCATAACGATCGCCCACAGAAGAGCCGTGGTTCCACATCATAACGCAAGTTATATACCCCACACTCAACACGCACATCTCCTCCGCTCTAGATCTTCCCCCACGCAGCGCATAAGCGCCAGTTTCACAAGAGTATATACCTGATGTAGTGGAAAAGTGCCCATGTTCACATCTTGGCGAGCGACTGTTTAGGAACCAATTCTGTACTCCTCATTTAATGCGCGATAATAACCTCAGTTAAGTTGTTAAGTTAATGTGTTAAACTGTGTATCAGCAACGTTACTGATTTATTATACCTATATAATGTGACTAGTAAATGTTGGAAACAGAATTAAAGCAAAAATGTAATAAAAATATTAAAAAACAAATCAGTGGCTGTACTGCCTTTCCACTGCCGACTACGAGCACGACTGGTCTCAGAATTCCACCCGATTTTGGGCGGAAGTCAGAGATCAGTCATATTAGGTGGTATTCCAGCGCCCGCGGCTTTGGCGGTCTTTGAAAAAGACTGCTGAAGTCGTGATGAGGGCCATTATCTGATATTAACATAAAAGTTTTACAACAGTAAAGGGATTTTACAGGTATATGAATTAGGCTGTACAATAAAAAAGTATATGAAAAATCCTAGGAGTGTGTATAAGCTGAAAAAAATGTGTAGCTTCTAGACACTACAGTAAAAAGAAGCAAAATAGAAGAGAGGTTAGATCAGGTCATTAAATAAAAAATATAGTGAGCAGCAAAGAAGAAAGAGGAATTGCTATATTGAAAATATAGTTATTTTATTAAGCCAGTATGAATGAATGTGTTTGAAATTAGATGTGGGTGTTTGTTTATAGTATGTAACTTAATAGTCACAGTCAGGCAGGCATTTACATACCCAGTTACACTCCCACAAAAGCACTTATGTAGCCAAACAGTGACTGACACACTTAGTCACACACCAATAAAAGCATTCACACATCCATTTAATCACCTATACATAAACTTGAATAGTCAATCACACACCCATGGAGGTACTGTCATACCCACTCACACACCTATACAGCCTTTCATGTATCTAGCACTCAGACAGGTACACAACCACCTACACATCCATATATCCAGTTATATACCCACCCAAATAGCCATTCACATACCTATTTACAAAACTATATAGCCACTCACACACCCAGTCACACAGCAACAGGGGCACTTACACATCTACTCACGCACCCACATAGCAGTTTTGTATGCACCACTAACAGAGCCAGTTGCACACACAGTTACGCATACAAACACTCACTAACACTGCCAGTTTGCACTCCATACAGCCACTTATATACCCATTTAGACACCCACCCAGTCACTAACACAGCCAATCACATACCCACACAGTTCTTACACATCTAGTGACACACCCACACGTGCACTGATACAGTCACTCACATATCCACTGAACCACTAATATACCGAGTCATCCAGTTGTACAGCTACTCATATACCCATTTGTGCACCCATACTCAGACACTTACACTGCCGCTTTCATAGTGATATAACCACTTAAGTAGCTACTTCTTGCTATTTGTAGGTAATTTAATTGTATGTAATGTGAAGTTAAATGTATTCTATATTTGCTTTTCAGCTATCTATTTGTGTTTAAAGAGGAGGATTTGCAGTGCTGCGAAAGGCAGAAAGGAGGGAAAAAAACAGAAGAAAAGCACTATCTGCTTAAAAGTGAGAGTAAAATAGGACATGATGGGCAGAACATGCTGCAAAAAAAGAAAAGCTGGGAAGAGAACTAAGGAGTTTCTGAAAACAGTATGTGGACAAATGCAAAATGTGAAAAAAGTTTAAAATAAAAAGCAAGCTTTAAAATCATCTCACAAAGGAAAATGGGTAAGTCACATTGAAAAGTGAAAAATCATATAAGAAAACATCTGCTTTGACAAGAAGTCAAAAGGAATTTAAAGACATATGGTTGAGAATGTTTAGAAGTAGGGTAATACAGAATTTGGTACAAAACATAAAGCAGTACAAGAGGAGAAGGGCAGCAATAAAACAAAAACAATATATTGAGTGTTAGATTTATGAACTGCCCTGAAGCCTAAATTATTTATTTGATACCAAACAAAAATGAGAACACTGTATAAAACAGTGTTGTCTATGAACAAAAGTAACTAAAAAAAGGCTCATTTACAAAAGTAATTGGAGACTGGAAGCATACGTCTCGTACTGAGGCATTCTTTAAGAAAGAAATCTACTTACAACAGAACACATTACAGCAGGCTCTTGAAATAACTGGCCATTGCTAAGAGATAAATGACGGTTCCTAGAATGTAGAGGAAGAAATAGTTGAAGAGATCTAAGAACATGCTCCTGTGTATAAATGGGACTGCAATAGTATTTGTAGTATTTACCCGGAATCTATTGTTATATTGAGAAAAGTTCCATTTCAATTTCCAGATAGAAGTGTGAAGCATAAAATTGCAATGTTGCAAGTGTTAGATCCATGCAAAGTAAGGACATATTCTAATTTACAAGCACACTCACTAGCATATCTATACAGAAAAGTGTGGACATGTATTTTTTGTCATTTTCAAATGTTGGCCGTTCATCATTAAAAAATGTGAAATTTAGCTACAAGAATTTAATTTGTAAAATGTCCTGCATTGTGTTTAGGAGAAGTGAACAAAGTACTTTTGCATGGTACATTTCATTGGTCCTGAAGTACAGTCTGGGCATAATGAGGAGTTGGTAGGTTCAGGTGTGGAAGAACAAAACACAGATATTAATACTGATAACTTTAGATGAACAACAGCAAAGTTTAATGCAGTTTCTACAGAGAAACCAAACTATGCTTGTATTTGTTGTCAGGGCACCCACTTCGAAGGCCGAATTTTAAATGCTGATGTGTCCTTAAAAACTGAAGATAAAAACAGTGAAAAGTGGCTAGACTTTACAGGGTATTCATTTGTAGAGAAACGTTTTAATTTGTCGACACACCAGATCATGTGCAGGTATTGCTATGACAAATTAAGGACAATAAAATGCTTGCCAGAGCAATATACAATATGTTACAGGTGGTTGAAATTCCAGAGGAATTTGAACATCTGAATGTTTATGAAGGAATACTCATACAACCTATACAACATTGTCAAGTAGTAGTTCACATGGAACCAAAGACTGAACAATTCCACCCACTGAGCTTCAGAAAGGGCTTGAATGTAGAGTTTTGTATAATATTGAAACTGTGGTTGTAGAGAGAGATTTGGAAGAGACACTTTTTATTCTAGTGAATTGTGTGTGCACAAAAAATAAAAACAATCTGGCAGGAACTAGAGGATGTAAATAAGGTGAAGAAAGGTCCATTGTATCTTAAAAAGAATAATGTGCACTATAAAGATGTAGATGTTGCTGAAGATGGAAGTTGCATAAAGGAAGAAAAACTGGATAGAAGAAGATCTGAATAAATACATGAACACTACAGTATCCCTGCACTACATTCAAAAGAGGTTATGGCAATGCCATTGAACTGTATCAGAAGAGACAAGCCAAAGAAGTTCTTATGAGTGTGTGGGAGGAAAGCTTAGAGGCTCAATTGTTTCTTCAACTATTTCCAACTGAAGTAGGCTGGTGGTATGATGACTGCCCTTTGCAAGTAGCTGCTGCTAAGTATAGGTCAAAAAGAATATACACAGAGGACCCTAGATTTTGACAAAGTATTCCATATGTATTTTATCTCTTATTTGACAGTGGTTTGTCTGGACTGTCACTTGCTGTTAACCATATTCTAAAGACAGGAGATAATGTACAAAATATGTTGGCAAAACACTTTGTTGAAAGAATTCATGGAAAAGATAGGAAGCTCAAGTTCAAATTGATGAATGAGATTCCATGCCAACGTGGGACCAATGAGTATGGAATCAACATCACACTGAGCTAAAGTATGTGTTGTGAAATTTAGGTGCATCAACTTGGTTTGTAATACTGAGCTAAGTAATGTATGAGTGGGATGATTTACATGCATTTTTGAGAGAAGCAAACTTTAACATTAAAGGTATCGAACTGAAGACACCAGGAGAACTTTGCTGTTTAGATCCACAAATGTTGCAGGTACTTTCATCACAGATTTCAAGCTATGTTATCCTTCATCTGCAACATTTTGGATTTACAAGACCTGATGTTTCAAAAGGAAGAATGAACAGTTTGATGTCTGCAGTGAGACATTCAGTTACTCATAAATCACCAAAAAGCACCTACAATCTCAGGAGTACAGAAGCTTTGAAATATATTAATGACTACACACCTGTCATTTTGAAAATGTGGAGTGCCAAGGCGGATATTCAATTGTGCCACACAACTCTATACCTGTTGCTCATTATATTACTTCATACATAACAAAATCTGAGAAAACAGAGATGAAAAAAGTGTGGGAAGAAATTTCCGCTGAAAAGTCTCTAACAAAACAATTGTACAACTTCAGTTTGAAGATGTTTTCACACAGAGAAGTTGGATCCTATGAATGCTGCGATCTGTTGACTTCTGCTAGTTATTATTTTAAGTTTAAAAGAATTGTTTGGGTGAGTCTAGACCTAGCATCAACTTGAAACAGAGTTTGGAAATATTTTCGAGAGATTCAATATCCTGCCGAATTTGAGCCAGATAGTAAAGACATTGTAAAAGCAAACATGTTGGACACTTACTATCCAAAAAGGAGTGTACATCTTGAAAATGTTCATCTCTATGAAGTACTCTAGTGCTACACATGTAGAAACAATTTGACAGAAAATGTAGTTGAAGATAAATTTGCGGTAGTTGGTTGTAATAGATGTTTGGTGTGACATAGCAAGCACAGTCTAACTAACCATAGAAAACTGAGTTGCCAAACTACTGAAAAAACTGAATGTTTTTATTAGATACTTTTGCAGCTGTTTAAACATTGGTGTTGTGAAACAGAATAACTAAGAGAGTTTGACTTCTATGAAGACTTATTCAGTGCTGCAAAGGATGGCACTGAGTACTCAGTATCTCCAACCTACTTGAAAATGTTGAATGATGAAATTCAACAGGAACATACAGATGCTACTGAAGTAGCTAAGGAGAGTTCACAAAGTACAGGTCCTTAAAGTCAAGGCCCACTTAGACAGCTAATAATTGAAAATGAGGCTGCTATTGCAATGAATGAGGTGGAGACTGCAATGGAGCAAACAAGATAGGAAACAATTAATTTGACAAATTTACTTAAACAGCTAATGATAAGCAAATGAAAATATATATGGAGATAAAAGCTACAGTTGCTCATGGATTGTTTTATGACAAGAAAGAGTGTGCATGCTCAACATTTAAACCTATACTGTTCTATGTCAATGTTCAAGCTGATGCTGCTAAACGTTTCTTAATACAAGTTATTACTGGTTTTCTACAGAAGACTACAGTTGAAAATTTATCATGCGTTGTTACTTCACCTACCAGATTAGTTGCACACAATATCAACAATATTACTTTACATTGACTTTTAATTCTGCCTGTGGATGACAACATGCTAAAGGTCATCTGGTGAAGTTTGTCATGATGTGTCAAAAGTGTTAAAAAAGTTGAAACTTTTAATCATTGATGAGGAGAGCATGGTCTCAAACTTAATACCTGCCTTCGTACATTTGAGAATGCAAGCGGTTCTCAGAATGGCCCATGATGTCCTATTTGGAGGAAAATGTGTATTTGCTTTTGGAAATCTGCTGCAAATCACACCCGTAAAGGGTCAGCCTTTGTTCAAAACACTGCTGCATGATGAAACTAAGAATTCTTTGGGAAGCATTGGAAATGTGAATATTTGGTTATATTTAGAAGACAAGGAATTAATCAGGAATATGCAACAAGCATCTGACATTGAATATGGTAATATTTTGAAAGATATTAGATTAGGTCTTCTTTCAAAAGAGGGAAGGCGTGTACTAGAAAGTCGTCTTCTTAAAATTTGTATCCAACAATGAAGATAGCAACAGAACTAAAGTTCAGTATTATACAAAATGGTAAACATATTATGTGCCTATATTGGAGGAGTGTGCATCTTTCAACAATGAAATGCTGGAAGTGGTGAAGGAAGACATTTTGCAGCTGAAGGCAATAGATAAAATGGAACACCAGGGTGTCACTGCATTCCTAAATGAAATTCTGCAAGCAATATTGGATTCATTAGAAAAATCTTTTTCATGAACTGCAGGATTGGAGAAATGTTTAAGTCTATGCAAAAACTGTTGGGTAATTTCACGCCAAAATTTAAATGTTGAAGTAGGTTTGGTTAATAACGCTATGGGTGAAGTTGTTCATTTTATTAATTTTTCTTTGGAATGAGGTGGAATACCTTTTGATTAAATTTGATCAGATTGACAACACAAAGCAAATTGGACAATCTACTGCAGGTTTTTGCTTGTGAAAGATTTATATGTTCGACGGAAACTGTTTCCAGTTTCTCTAGCATGTGGTGTTACTATTCCTAAATCACAAGGTTTAAGTTTAGATGCAGCATTTATTTAATATTGTTATTACAGTGTTTAAGAATGCTATGTCATATGTAGCTTTGTCTCAAGTTAGGACATTCTCTAATTTGTAACTAATTGCATTTGATGAGAGCAAAGTAAAGGTTGACTCAAGTTGTGTTAAAGAATGCAAACCAATTAAGAAGACTGTATGCTTTTCATTTAGCACAGTATCCAGTTTCTGATAAACTTTTCAGCTCTCCAAAGTGGATAGTTTCAATGCAGTGTAGTGATGGTGGCACAAAGAAGGAAATGAAAGAGAAGAAGGAAGTTGTTATGAAACATAAAATTGAAAATGAGAGAGATACGATTGGTCATTAATTGTCAAACGCCTCTTGTGTGAACTGCTATGCTAATGTTGAGGTAAACATATTGTTTGCATTACCTTGTGTTGTAGATATAATACAAGAGAAACAACAGAAGGTATTGTGTTCTGCACTGTGTGCTTTGTTCAACCATCTGCATAGTGAGAGAACAAAAATACATTCTACATCTGTAGTTTGAAAAAATACATCCTGCATCAGTAATTTGAGACACTGTAGATATATGGAGTCGGTCTGTACAGTTTACTCAAAATACTCAAGAGAATGCCATGATTTTTTAATGGTGAGGTTTGCTGTTTAAGAAGAAGAGAGGATACCGGTAAATGAATTATTTGGACTTAGTGCCTCTTTATGAGTTTGGTGATTAGACCACCACAACGCCATGTTGGTGGTCCTGAAAAGACTGCCATATTGGCGGTCACAAGTTATAGGGGCAGGACCACCGACTTCCAAACAAAAATGCCAGACTGTGTCAACACCAGAGCATTACGCGCTCTATTGGCGACTAGAATGAAAAAACCCAGCACTCTCAAAACACCGTAATTTATGCATTTTGCTGATATGTTGTGGTTTAACCTTTTGCATTGCAGAGTTCAATCCTGAAGACTGATTTTGAATATGCTTACAAATACTTTTCCTTTGCAATGTATTGTTGCAGGTTTTCAAAGTGTGTTAGGGTGTGGCCCTTTCCAGGGTCTTACAGAGATTTTCCCTGCAGCATGCCTGGGCGTGGTTGTGGGCTGGGCCAAGACTCTATAAAAGAAGAGCCAGCCCATATCCCAGTGCTCACTAGTCAGAAGTCCCGGTGCAGAACAGCAGCTATTTCCAGAGTTCCTGTCCCGGTGGCCTATTTGATTTTCCAGTCCTCTGCTTTTCATGCTTCATTGGTGAATCTTGTTCTTGGGCGGTAAGACGGTAGTTGGGTTTATTCCCAACACCGTTTATTTTCAGAACTATCGTATTCTAGGGCCTAATTATTTATTTGATTAACATATTGCTTTGAGCTCAGAAAAAGTGCACTTGAGTGTTTTGTAGTTTTTGCATGGGAGTTTGTGAATCGACAAGACGAGCGATTCGTTTTGTGGAAGTTTGGAACTTGTGTTTCATTGCGCGCTGTAATTTTTTAGCATATACATGGACGCTTACGAATCAGCAAGAGGCGCGATTTGTTTATGAAAATTTAGAACTTGTGTTTCATTACGCGCCACTATTTTTTTAACATGTACATGGACGTTTACGAATTGGCAAGACGCCCGATTCGTTCTATGAAGTTTTAAAACTTGTGTTTCATTGCGCGCTATCATTTATTGACATTTACATGGAGGCTACAAATCGGCAAGACGTGCGATTCGATTCAAGATAATTTTAAAGCTTGTTGTTTATTGTGCGCAACCATTTCTTGACATTTACATGAAGGTTTACAAATTGGAAAAACACACGATTCGTTTCATAATGATTTAAAACTTGTTGTTTATCACGCGCTACCATTTCTTGACATTTTGCATGGTGGCATTCGAGTCAGTAGGACGTGCGATTTTCTCCTCAAGTTTATTTTATGTTGATCATTGTATAATACCATTCTAGGACATTTGTTTGGTAGTAATCGAGTTGACAAGTGTGTGATTTATTTCTTGAACTCATATAGTATTAAGTCATTGAAACACAATTCTTCCATAGTGTTTACTATATATAAATATATATATATATCTGTAAAGAGTGTAATCTGTGTTGAAAACATTTCAAGAAAACATTTCAAGAAAACACAAAAGAACAGAGTTTCTAAATGTAATATTGTATGCTTCTAATATGCATGTTCTTTTTTCTGATTCATGCTTGAATAAGAAAGTTTTCATTTAATTCATCTTGATTCCATTACAGGTATCTGACCATCTTGACACCTAGTAATTTTAAACTTCATTCTTAGATTGCTCATGTTTTCAGAATGACTATGCTTAAAACCTTAGTCTAGTATTGATTTCAGGTCACCTATCTCATTTCTCTGTTCCGATGAGTCCTGAAAGGAACGAGATTGACGTGTATCAGTATATTGATATCTATCAGGCGTTTTTATTTTATCCCTATTTCTGAGATTATACCTATTCTGTGGGGTCTCCGTACGTGGAGATTCTCCCCTTTCTTTTTTAGGAGTCTGTTTTTTTTTTCTCCCAGCGCTTTTTATTACCCTCAGGGTGCTGTTTATCATTTTCTTTACTAATTGTTCCTTGAAATTGAGGTTTTTGCAGTCTAGCCCCTAGGCTGTCACGACCTATACTGGAGTATGTTTCCGCTATTGTTTTGGGCAGTTCCCGCTCCTGATCTTGTTGCAGGACATCCCAAAGACGCATGCGCATTGCAAGTGCAACTGCTTCCCCTTTAAGATTACTTAGGATTATTGAAGAAATCGTGGCAAAGTTGCCCATCAGTTGCATTCCTAAATCTAAGGCCGGGGCAGCCCCGTATTCATCCTGAATTTGTTTAAGGACTTCCGGAAGGTTGGCCAATGTCGGTGTACTGTGTGCCGTTGTATAGAGCGCAGCAAACACCGTGCCCCATGTATTACAATGTTCCACTGTGGGAACCATTCCAAATGGCAAACACATAGTTAGTATTTTATGTTTGTCCTGAGGTCCCGTATGGGGAAATACCGCCTCCAGCATATTTATTTTCTGTGCCAGCCAAAATAGAGTCTCCTCCCGTTTTGCCGGAACCTTACCCATAATAGAGTGTACAGTCACCGGGTTTATACCTGGTGCTACTGCATGTGGTTGTGCTGGAACAGCACGCGCTGGTTTGTATTTAATGTCTGCATCACAAATTGTACTAAGCGTCTATATGTTGCCGTTAAGTCTGTATATAAACGACGAACCTCAGCCACTGGCATATTTGCAACCGCAGGATGTGGTGTATATGTGGCCAATAAAGGCCAGGTTGGACCATCATTACTTAGTGGACCTAACCTTACTGGTAATATTCTATGGGGTAGGGTGCCATCAAGCCAATTATTATGTTCTTGATAAGATAGATGTATCTCTAAGTATGCGTACGCCCTGTACTGGCCAGGCACGTTCGCAACCGTATATGTGTGGAATGTATTCGAGTTCCCATCAACTGCTGGAAATGTGACCCAGAAGTAAAAAAGTTCAGTTCTATACGCTGCGTGGGTGGCCACCACAAATGTGACTGGACCACCCTGGATCGTAAGACCATGCGCAAGCAAATGTGCTGTGAGCAGTTGTCTCATATTAAGAGCTATTTGTATTGCCTGGGGATTCGCCATTAGAAAAACAGCTATAGTTCAGAGAAGGCACACCAAAATGGGGTCTTTCCTTTTAAGGTTCAAGCTTGAACAACCATCCACTGTAATTAGGGTTACCTATACCGCGGTGGTGGAAGTCCTCAGTGGCACGGACGTCTCCGCTAAAGGAACTGAGGAATCATTATATAATATGAGACCGAGAGAAGCTGGTGGACCCGAAAATTAGAGCCAGACCAAACGTTGCCGGCGCCATGTCGGTAAGGCTCTCATTATCCTAATGAGACTACTGGATTTTTGGGCGGCAAGATCGTTCACAGTGTGGGGGACTAAGTTTGACCCACGGCAAAGGACCCTTGTCACCCCAAATCCGGTTTATGCTCTGGCTAACTAGCAGTGCCTCATCGCTCCCAAAGGGAAGAGACAATTGGGCAGCCGAGCGCATGACATCTTAGTGCTTCCAGGGAATTCGTGGTCACTCAGGTCCCAACCAGTTCTCTCGTACAAAGTGTGGTCTCATACATAAATGACAAAAGCAGTTTGAGTTTTAAAGATTGGTTTAATAAAACGACTGCATTTTAGATAACAAGGCGTGAGCCGCAATAACCAGAACCATACAACACAGTAGGATTGAAATAGTAACGAGGAGAGTGAAACATAAGAATAATGCTATCATAGTGCAACTAGATTACGTTCTCTCTCTAAGTTATATTTTGAGCACAGCATGTGAAGCTCTAAGCCTGCCTTTCAGGTTCCCCCGGGAGGACATCGACCCTCATACCTGAGCAAAAGCCTGTGATCTGGATCAGCATCTGCAACAGGGCAGTCAGCATCTAGTTGTGGGTTCCTGGTCGGAATCTCCCTCTTACGTGTACTGGGACTAGAAAGTGTTTTTATACTATTGATGTGAACTAACACCCCGATGTTCCTGCGTAAGAATGTGTACTGTCTACAAACCATAAAGACTAAACTTCTACCACGTCTATCGGCAATGTACCAGACTGTATCCTTGACTGAAGCACAGAGTGAGCAAGAATGTACTGTATTGTTTCCGAACACAGTGCTGAAGTAAGCTAAACAGTGTGATAGAAGGAAATAAAACAAGACCGTGAAACTGGTTATTGTAAAATAACAGTGCGAGGCTAAATAAAATGCATCTAGGGCAAAGTGCAAGCAAACGTGCATAAAACTACATAAACAATGGCTACTCTACAGCACCACCAGAAAAAGCTGGCAGTCTTGCACCCTGGCGACAGGAATAAGCATTCCTGTTGCCAGGATACACTTGCCCACACGTCCACATACCCGCACCCATGCACTCACACACTTCTACACACAAATACACACCCACGCAAACGCGACATACACACCCATTCACTCAAACACCGCATAAACCTACCCATTCATTCCCCCTCCCTCCTGCACATACGTACATTCACCCCCTCCTTCCTGCACCGGATACATGCACTCACCCGCTCTCCCTGTCCATCGCCATCCATGCACCCGCTCTCCCCGTTCACTCACACAAACATGCACTCCACACCCCGTCCACTTACATATCCATGCATTAACCCCTTCCAGCCACTCAATTGCACTCATGTTCTCAATCACTCACACCCGTACACACACGCACTCATGCAATCACCCCATCCACAAATACACAACCCATCCACAAACACTAACTCACCCCCTCACCTTGTCCACAAACAATCACTCACACATGCAGACATGCATACACAAATACCCCCCTCATTTACGACATTCACACATGCACTCACACACTCACACATACACACACACACACCCTCCCCTGTTGGATGATCCACTTACCTTGTCCGTCGAGGAGGTCGTCTGGGAGGGAACAGGTCCTGGAACTTCCACTGCCAGCAGAGATTCTCCATCTGGACACCGCCACACCGTATTACGGGTTGTAATACAGTGTGCAGTCTCTTTTTGGCATAACTGTATCAGTGGCTGTACTGCCTCTGCACTGCCGACTACGAGCACGACTGGTATCAGAATTCCACCCGATTTTGGGCGGAAGTCAGAGATCAGTCGTATTAGGCGGTATTTCAGCGCCCGCGGCTTTGGCGGTCTTTGGAAAAGACTGCTGAAGTCGTGATGAGGGCCATTATCTCATATTAACATAAAAGTTTGACAACAGTAAAGGGATTTTACAGGTATATGAATTAGGCTGTACAATAAAAAAGTATATGAAAAATCCTAGGAGTGTGTATAAGCTGAAAAAAATGTGTATCTTCTAGACACTACAGTAAAAAGAAGCAAAATAGAAGAGAGGTTAGATCAGGTCACCAAGTAAAAAATATAGTGAGCAGCAAAGATGAAAGAGGAATTGCTATAACGAAAATATAGTTATTTTATTAAGCCAGTATGAATGAATGTGTTTGAAATTAGATGTGGGTGTTTGTTTATAGTATGTAACTTAATAGTCACAGTCAGGCAGGCATTTACATACCCAGTTACACTCCCACAAAAGCACTTATGTAGCCAAACAGTGACTGACACACTTAGTCACACACCAATAAAAGCATTCACACATCCATTTACTCACCTATTCATAAACTTGAATAGTCAATCACACACCCATGGAGGTACTTTCATACCCACTCACACACCTATACAGCCTTTCATGTATCTAACACTCAGACAGGTACACAACCACCTACACATCCATATATCCAGTTATATACCCACCCAAATAGCCATTCACATACCTATTTACAAAACTATACAGCCACTCACACACCCAGTCACACAGCAACAGGGGCACTTACACATCTACTCACGCACCCACATAGCAGTTTTGTATACACCACTAACAGAGCCAGTTGCACACAGTTACGCATACAAACACTCACTAACACTGCCAGTTTGCACTCCATACAGCCACTTATATACCCATTTAGACACCCACCCAGTCACTAACACAGCCAATCACATACCCACACAGTTCTTACACATCGAGTGACACACCCACACGGGCACTGATACAGTCACTCACATATCCACTGAACCACTAATATACCGAGTCATCCAGTTGTACAGCTACTCATATACCCATTTGTGCACCCATACTCAGACACTTACACAGCCGCCTTCATAGTGATATAACCACTTATGTAGCTACTTCTTGCTATTTGTAGGTCATTTAATTGTATGTAATGTGAAGTTAAATGTATTCTATATTTGCTTTTCAACTATCTATTTATGTTTAAAGAGGAGGATTTGCAGTGCTGCCAAAGGCAGAAAGGAGGAAAAAAACAGAAGAAAGGCACTATCTGCTTAAAAGTGAGAGTGAAATAGGACATGATGGACAGAACATGCTGCAAAAAAAGAAAAGCTGGGAAGAGAACTAAGGAGATTCTGAAAACAGTATGTGGAAAAATGCAAAATGTGAAAAAAGTTTAAAATAAAAAGCAAGCTTTAAAATCATCTCACAAAGGAAAATGGGTAAGTCACATTGAAAAGTGAAAAATCATATAAGAAAACATCTGCTTTGACAAGAAGACAAAAGGAATTTAAAGACATATGGTTGAGAATGTTCAGACGTAGGGTAATACAGAATTTGGTACAAAACATAAAGCAGTACAAGAGGAGAAGGGCAGCAATAAAACAAAAACAATATATTGAGTGTAAGATTTATGAACTGCCCTGAAGCCTAAATTATTTATTTGATACCAAACAAAAATGAGAACACTGTATAAAACAGTGTTGTCTATGAACAAAAGTAACTAAAAAAAGGCTCATTTACAAAAGTAATTGGAGACTGGAAGCATACGTCTCGTACTGAGGCATTCTTTAAGGAAGAAATCTACTTACAACAGAACACATTAACGCAGGCACTTGAAATAAGTGGCCATTGCTAAGAGATAAATGACGGTTCCTAGAATGTAGAGGAAGAAATAGTTGAAGAGATCTAAGAACATGCTCCTGTGTATAAATGGGACTGCAATAGTATTTGTAGTATTTACCCGGAATCTATTGTTATATTGAGAAAAGTTCCATTTCAATTTCCAGATAGAAGTGTGAAGCATAAAATTGCAATGTTGCAAGTGTTAGATCCATGCAAAGTAAGGACATATTCTAATTTACAAGGACACTCACTAGCATGTCTATACAGAAAAGTGTGGACATGTATTTTTTGTCATTTTCAAAAGTTGGCCGTTCATCATTAAAAAATGTGAAATTTAGCTACAAGACTTTAATTTGTAAAAAGTCCTGCATTGTGTTTAGGAGAAGTGAACAAAGTACTTTTGCATGGTACATTTCATTGGTCCTGAAGTACAATCTGGGCATAATGAGGAGTTGGTAGGTTCAGGTGTGGAAGAACAAAACACAGATATTAATACTGATAACTTTAGATGAACAACAGCAAAGTTTAATGCAGTTTCTACAGAGAAACCAAACTATGCTTGTATTTGTTGTTAGGGCACCCACTTCGAAGGCCGAATTTTAAATGCTGATGTGTCCTTAAGAACTGAAGATAAAAACAGTGAAAAGTGGCTAGACTTTGCAGGGTATTCATTTGTAGAGAAACGTTTTAATTTGTCGACACACCAGATCATGTGCAGGTATTGCTATGACAAATTAAGGACAATAAAATGCTTGCCAGAGCAATATACAATATGTTACAGGTGGTTGAAATTCCAGAGGAATTTGAACATCTGAATGTTTATGAAGGAATACTCATACAACCTATACAACCTTTTCAAGCAGTAGTTCACATGGAGCCAAAGACTGAAAAATTCCACCCACTGAGCTTCAGAAAGGGCTTGAATGTAGAGTTTTGTATAATATTGAAACTGTGGTTGTAGAGAGAGATTTGGAAGAGACACTTTTTATTCTAGTGAATTGTGTGTGCACAAAAAATAAAAAAAATCTGGCAGGAACTAGAGGATGTAAATAAGGTGAAGAAAGGTCCATTGTATCTTAAAAAGAATAATGTGCACTATAAAGATGTAGATGTTGCTGAAGATTGAAGTTGCATGGAGGAAGAAAAAGTGGATAGAAGAAGATCTGAAGAAATACATGAACACTACAGTATCCCTGCACTACATTCAAAAGAGGTTATGGCAATGCCATTGAACTGTATCAGAAGAGACAAGCCAAAGAAGTTCTTATGAGTGTGTGGGAAGAAAGCTTAGAGGCTCAATTGTTTCTTCAACTATTTCCAACTGAAGTAGGCTGGTGGTATGATGACCGCCCTTTGCAAATAGCTGCTGCTACGTATAGGTCAAAAAGAATATACACAGAGGACCCTAGATTTTGACAAAGTATTCCATATGTATTTTATCTCTTATTTGACAGTGGTAACAATGAGTATGGAATCAACATCACACTGAGCTAAATTATACTGTATGTTGTGAAATTTAGGTGCATCAACTTGGTTTGTAATACTGAGCTAAGCAATGTATGAGTGGGATGATTTACATGCATTTTTGAGAGAAGCAAACTTTAACATTAAAGGTATCGAACTGAAGACACCAGGAGAACTTTGCTGTTTGGATCCACAAATGTTGCAGGTACTTTCATCACAGATTTCAAGCTATGTTATCCTTCATCTGCAACATTTTGGATTTACAAGACCTGATGTTTCAAAAGGAAGAATGAACAGTTTGATGTCTGCAGTGAGACATTCAGTTACTCATAAATCACCAAAAAGCACCTACAATCTCAGGAGTACAGATGCTTTGAAATATCTTAATGACTACACACCTGTCATTTTGAAAATGTGGAGTGCCAAGACAGATATTCAATTGTGCCACACAACTCTATAGCTGTTGCTCATTATATTACTTCATACATAACAAAATCTGAGAAAACAGAGATGAAAAAAGTGTGGGAAGAAATTTCTGCTGAAAAGTCTCTAACAAACAAATTGTACAACTTCAGTTTGAAGATGTTTTCACACAGAGAAGTTGGATCCTATGAATGCTGCGATCTGTTGACTTCTGCTAGTTATTATTTTAAGTTTAAAAGAATTGCTTGGGTGAGTCTAGACCTAGCATCAACTTGAAACAGAGTTTGGAAATATTTTCGAGAAATTCAATATCCTGCCGAATTTGAGCCAGATAGTAAAGACATTGTAAAAACAAACATGTTGGACACTTACTATCCAAAAAGGAGTGTACATCTTGAAAATGTTCATCTCTATGAAGTACTCTAGTGCTACACATATAGAAACAATTTGACAGAAAATGTAGTTAAAGATAAATTTGCGGTAGTTGTTTGTAATAGATGTTTGGTGTGACATAGCAAGCACAGTCTAACTAACCATAGAAAACTGAGTTGCCAAACTACTGAAAAAACTGAATGTTTCTATTAGATACTTTTGCAGCTGTTTAAAGATTGGTGTTGTGAAACAGAATAACTAAGAGAGTTTGACTTCTATGAAGACTTATTCAGTGCTGCAAAGGATGGCACTGAGTACTCAGTATCTCCAACCTACTTGAAAATGTTGAATGATGAAATTCAACAGGAACATACAGATGCTACTGAAGTAGCTAAGGAGAGTTCACAAAGTACAGGTCCTTAAAGTCAAGGCCCACTTAGACAGCTAATAATTGAAAATGAGGCTGCTATTGCAATGAATGAGGTGGGGACTGCAATGGAGCAAACAAGATAGGAAACAATTAATTTGACAAATTTACTTAAACAGCTAATGATAAGCAAATGAATATATATATGGAGATAAAAGCTACAGTTGCTCATGGATTGCTTTATGACAAGAAAGAGTGTGCATGCTCAACATTTAAACCTATACTGTTCTATGTCAATGTTCAAGCTGATACTGCTAAACGTTTCTTAATACAAGTTATTACTGGTTTTCTACAGAAGACTACAGTTGAAAATTTATCATGTCTTGTTACTTCACCTACCAGATTAGTTGCACACAATATCAACAATATTACTTTACATTGACTTTTAATGCTGCCTGTGGATGACAACATACTAAAGGTCATCTGGTGAAGCTTGTCATGATGTGTCAAAAGTGTTAAACAAGTTGAAACTTTTAATCATTGATGAGGAGAGCATGGTCTCAAACTTAATACCTGCCTTCGTACATTTGAGAATGCAAGCGGTTCTCAGAATGGCCTATGATGTCCTATTTGGAGGAAAATGTGTATTTGCTTTTGGAAATCTGCTGCAAATTACACCCGTGAAGGGTCAGCCTTTGTTCAAAACACTGCTGCATGATGAAACTAGGAATTCTTTGGGAAGCATTGGAAATGTGAATATTTGGTTACATTTAGAAGACAAGGAATTAATCAGGAATATGCAACAAGCATCTGACATTGAATATGGTAATATTTTGAAAGATATTAGATTAGGTCTTCTTTCAAAAGAGGGAAGGCGTGTACTAGAAAGTCGTCTTCTTAAAATTTTGATCCAACAATGAAGACAGCAACAGAACTAAAGTTCAGTATTATACAAAATGGTAAACATATTATGTGCCTATATTGGAGGAGTGTGCATCTTTCAACAATGAAATGCTGGAAATGGTGAAGGAAGACATTTTGCAGCTGAAGGCAATAGATAAAATGAAACACCAGGGTGTCACTGCATTCCTAAATGAAAAGCTGCAAGCAATATTGGATTCATTAGAAAAATATTTTTCATGAACTGCAGGATTGGAGAAGTGTTTAAGTCTATGCAAAAACTGTTGGGTAATTTCACGCCAAAATTTAAATGTTGAAGTAGGTTTGGTTAATAACGCTATGGCTGAAGTTGTTCATTTTATAAATTTTTCTCTGGAATGAGGTGGAATACCTTGTGATTAAATTTGATCAGATTGACAACACAAAGCAAATTGGACAATCTACTGCAGGTTTTTGCTTGTGAAAGATTTATATGTTCGACGGAAACTGTTTCCAGTTTCTCTAGCATGTGGTGTTACTATTCTTAAATCACAAGGTTTAAGTTTAGATGCAGCATTTATTTAATATTGTTATTACAGTGTTTAAGAATGCTATGTCATATGTAGCTTTGTCTCAAGTTAGGACATTCTCTAATTTGTAACTAATTGTATTTGATGAGAGCAGAGTAAAGGCTGACTCAAGTTGTGTTAAAGAATGCAAACCAATTAAGAAGACTGTATGCTTTTCATTTAGCACAATATCCAGTTTATGAGAAACTTTTCAGCTCTCCAAAGTGGATAGTTTCAAAGCAGTGTGGTGATGGTGGCGCAAAGAAGGAAATGAAAGAGAAGAAGGAAGTTGTTATGAAACATAAAATTGAAAATGAGAGAGATACTATTGGTTATTAATTGTCAAACGTCTCTCGTGTGAACTGCTATGCTAATGTTGAGGTAAACATATTGTTTGCATTACCTTGTGTTGTAGATATAATTCAAGAGAAACAACAGAAGGTATTGTGTTCTGCACTGTGTGCTTTGTTCAACCATCTGCATAGTGAGAGAACAAAAATACATTCTATATCTGTAGTTTGAAAACATACATCCTGCATCAGTAATTCGAGACACTGTAGATATATGGAGTCGGTCTGTACAGTTTACTCAAAATACTCAAGAGAATGCCATGATTTTTTAATGGTGATGTTTGCTGTTTAAGAAGAAGAGAGGATACCGGTAAATGAATTATTTGGACTTAGTGCCTCTTTATGAGTTTGGTGATTAGACCACCAGACCGCCATGTTGGTGGTCCTGAAAAAAGACTGCCATGTTGGTGGTCACAAGTTATAGGGGCAGGACCACCGACTTCCAAACAAAAATGCCAGACTGTGTCAACACCAGAGCATTACGCGCTCTATTGGCGACTAGAATGGAAAAACCCAGCACTCTCAAAACACCGTAATTTATGCATTTTGCTGATATGTTGTGGTATAACCTTTTGCATTGCAGAGTTCAATCCTGAAGACTGATTTTGAATATGTTTACAAATACTGTTCCTTTGCAATGTATTGTTGCAGGTTTTCATAGTGTGTTAGGGTGTGGCCCTTTCCAGGGTCTTACAGAGACTTTCCCTGCAGCATGCCTGGGCGTAGTTGTGGGCTGGGCCAAGACTCTATAAAAGAAGAGTCAGCCCAAATCCCAGTGCTCACTATTCAGAAGTCCCGGTGCAGAACAGCAGCTATTTCCAGAGTTCCTGTCCCGGTGGCCTATTTGATTTTCCTGTCCTCTGCTTTACATGCTTCATTGGCGAATCTTGTTCTTGGGCGGTAAGACGGTAGTTGGGTTTATTCCCAACACCGTTTATTTTCAGAACTATCGTATTTTAGGGCCTAATTATTTATTTGATTAACATATTGCTTTGAGCTCAGAAAAAGTGCGCTTGAGTGTTTTGTAGTGTTTGCAAGGGAGTTTGTGAATCGACAAGACGCGCAATTCGTTTTGTGGAAGTTTGGAACTTGTGTTTCATTGCGCGCTGTCATTTTTTAGCATATACTTGGACGCTTACGAATCGGCAAGAGGCGCGATTCGTTTGTGAAAATTTAGAACTTGTGTTTCATTACGCACTACTATTTTTTAACATGTACATGGACGTTTACGAATTGGCAAGACGCCTGATTCGTTTTATGAAGCTTTAAAACTTGTGTTTCATTGCCCGCTATCATTTATTGACATTTACATGGAGGCTACATATCGGCAAGACGTGCGATTCGATTCAAGATAATTTTAAAGCTTGTTGTTTATTGTGCGCAACCATTTCTTGACATTTACATGAAGGTTTACGAATCGGAAAAACACACGATTCGTTTCATAATGATTTAAACCTTGTTGTTTATCACGCGCTACTATTTCTTGACATTTTGCATGGTGGCATTCGAGTCAGTAGGACGTGCGATTTTCTCCTCGAGTTTATTTTATGTTGTTCATTGTACAATAATAATACCATTCTAGGACATTTTTCTTTGGTGGTATTCGAGTTGACAAGTGTGTGATTTATTTCTTGAACTCATATAGTATTAAGTCATTGAAACACAATTCTTCCATAGTGTTTACTATATATAAATATATATATATATATATATATATATATATCTGTAAAGAGTGTAATCTGTGTTGAAAACATTTCAAGAAAACATTTCAAGAAAACACAAAAGATCAGAGTTTCTAAATGTAATATTGTATTCTTCTATTATGCATGTTCTTTTTTCTGATTCATGCTTGAATAAGAAAGTTTTCATTTAATTCATCTTGATTCCATTACAGGTATCCGACCATCTTGAAACCTAGTCATTTTAAACTTAATTCTTAGATTGCTCATGTTTTCAGAATGACTATGCTTAAAACCTTAGTCTAGTATTGATTTCAGGTCATATTGTGTGTTCTAACCTTTTTTCTTGCTATAGGTCTCCTTCTCAGCCGTTCCCTTCCTAATACCCTCTTCCCCTCTTGAACTCTCTCAGCCTCTGTGATTTATCTATCAGAGTCTTGGAGCTGTTCAGTGGTGGACGTGTTGGGAACGTGCGCAGACCCCGAGGATCTGGTGACTCTGACAGACTGGCAACAGCAAAGAGGCCTGAAAATAGGTGGTTCAATCTCCAGCTCTGACAGCACAGCGACCAACCACTGCATGTATTACAAGCCCAAAGTAGCAGTGGTGGGCACCCATGGTGGTCAGCCAATGGCGGTCTGAACCACTTTAGTTCATGGTCACCAAAGTAATACACAACTGCACATTAGATGGATTTGAAAACAGCACAGCTGACACGCATTGCGACACTGGACACACCTGCAAGGACACTATAAAACACACCCCTGCACACACCACAATCCTTTCCATTTACATCGCAAGCCCCAGCAAGACAGAGTGACTATTTTCCAATACTGCACAGATACAACACCATTTTTTTCACCATCCCATAAAACACCCTGTAAGTCACTGTCAGTCTTCTGAATTTCAAAGTGTTTTTTCCACCAAGTGAAATTCCAAAAATCACCGTTTCACAAATGAAGAGTTAAGAGTCATGGTGGATGACATCATAAGAGCCACAATTGTTTGAAGCATAAGTCCAGCACACTTCTCTCAGTAGGAAAATGGAAATGTGGGACAGAATAGTCGACAGAGGGAATGCTGTAGGCACCATCCTGTGCACAAGGGAGGACATTAGGAAGAGGTGGAATGACCTCCGGGGTAAGGTCTGTTACCTGGTCTCCAGGTACCAGCTGCAGGCCAAGGAGACTGGTGGTGGCCCTCCAGCACCCCATTACAACTCCATCAGTGGGAGGAGAGGGTCTTGGCCATCCTGTATCATGAGGGCTTGACAGGAATACCTGGGGGAATGGAGTCTGGTAAGTCACAACTCTAAAAATGTCACCAAAATGATATGTCATACATGCTCACTGTGACCTTTTGCCACCTTCACTGTCACTCCACTCACCAGACCAGTGCCCACCTGTTCAAAGACCCATGTCTGCCATCTCATAATTGAAATGTATTCACCTGCGGGGATAACATCTGTGTTAAGTGTGTTTATGACAGGACGTTACATGACTACAGTGTCCAGCAGGCACTGTTCTACAGCTCCAAACACCAGACCCTTGTATCCTACACCAAATACCCTTGTTTGTGAACTCCCAATTGTAGTATACAGACACGGGAGGATAACATTTGTCAAGTGCGTGTAGTACAGGGACTGACATGACTGCCAAGGCCAGGAGACATTGTCACTGTTACTCCACTCAGCCAAATTTCCTTGTTTGTTAACTCACAATTGCAGTGTATTCACCTGAGAGGATAACATATGAATAATGTGTGTAGTACAGGGACTGAACTGACATGACTGCCCAGGCCAGGAAGCACTGTTACTGTTACTCCACTCAGCCAGCCCTGTGTCCTCTTCACTGAACACTCTTGTTTATTAACTCACAATTGTACTTACCTGGGAGGATAGCATTTGTGTAGTCTGTGCACTAAATAGAGTAACATGATTGCAACTTCCAACAGGCCCAGTTTCTGTAACTTCAACCACCAGCACAGTGTTCTCTTGTCCACTCTCGATGGAAGTGTACTCACCTGGAAGGATAACATTTGTATACTGTGTATAGTACATGGAGTAACATGACTGCAACTCCCAGGAGGTCCTGTTCCTGTAACTAGAGTGAGTGACATGACTGCAAAACTCAACGGGCCCTGTTTTACTAACTACAATCACCAGCCCAGTGTCCACTTGTCACAATGTATCTGTGGGTGAGCTCTCAAACGAAGTTTACTCACCTTGGAGGTTACCAATTGTCAAAGTGTTGGGACGTAGAGGGAGTGACATGACTGCAAATCCCAGGAGGCACTGTTCAAGTGACTCCAAACAGCAGAACAGTGGTCCTTTGTCCAACAACCCTTGCCTGCTAACTCTCAATGAACGTTTACTCACCTGGGAGGGACCAAAATACAGATCATGCTCAACTCAGAGATGTGTCTGACCACCTAGCTCCTTCTTGAACAGCTCACCCAAGATGAAACTACTGAGGACAGGAAGAACATCTTTCCCAGTGTGCATAAACATTATCCCAAAGGCCCCAAGATACAGCACCAGAATGGTTTTGGCAGCAGACACATTCACACTGCAATGACCACATGATGACTCCAATCACATATACAACAAAATCCTGGGTCGTCCTGCATGACAATCAACTAGACCCCAAAATTGTTAAAGCCACATCCTGCCCATCCACTGTTCTGCTTGCAATGGTGGCAAGAAGTACTCCTCAGTGCTTCCTCCCAAGTGCTAATGACCTACACAATTCAGCAGCTGCCTGACTTTAATGGAATTGGCATGCTTCACAGGCCGATACAACCAATAGCATGGGCACCTTTCACAATAGGGTAACCTGCAAATCAACTATGTACAAGGGCTTTGCAAAATGTCACTGTAAACAATGGGAGGTACATGTCACAATACAACCAGTAATATTGTATGTTTCACATTAACAGGATTGAGCTGCCACCGGGTAGAAAATGGCCACTAAAGAGACTGCCACTACCCCATGGATAAAGCCCTCAGTGAAGAAGACATTCCTGAACGTCTGGACGTGGAGGACAGGTCAGGCCCATCTGGACTACCTGGTCAGACCCCAACAGTAAGTCTCACTGTGGCTACATCATAACATCCCAGCCTGGTTGCCTCAACATCACAGGCAGCCATTCACTCCCCAACCTGTATCCCTAGTACAGTGTCTAGCATCTTGTGCCCCCCAGTTAAGGCTCCTGAGTTCCAGCACCACACCCTGGACAATGATGATCCTGGAACCAGTGGGGGGGGGGCACACTGTGGCAAGGGCACAGGCCTGTGTGGGTAGGGTGTGTGGAAGGGATGCTGTTGGCCAGCAGGATGCAGCCACTAGAGATGCTCCTGGCCAGGAGCCCATGAGCCACATCTTGGGGGTCTATCAGGAGTCCCAAGGCATGATGGGCCTGGTACTTGCAGGAGATCAAGCAGCTGCAGAGGGACATGTGTGAACAGTGGGAGGCCCACAATGCCAACATGACCTCTCTAACGGGGGTGTTGAGAGACATTAAAATTACCTTGATCAGGGATTGTCAACAACAATCTACCCCTCACTTTGGTGCAGCAACACCAGGCCCTTCATTGTTACATCCACTGGAAGGGAGGCCCTGTCAGGGGAAGAACACACCCCAGTCACCCCTGCCTCTGTAGCAGTAGATCCCCCCCACACATAAACAGGGACATCCAGAAAAGACTCCAGGAGATGTGGAAAGCAAGACACCCACCACTGCCAGCAAGTGACCTCTTCCTAAAGAACCTCCTTTGTGTGCCACATATTCACTCTGTTGACAGTTCTTCAACCACCTTCCATTTCCTATGGAAGGAGTACACTGGACTTTGGACTTACAGTTGTGTGACATCTACTCCAGTGATTTCATCCACCATGACTGAACCCTTCACTGTACTTTTCAACCATGTCCCAATTCAATTTTAAAGCACAAAGTTTCAATAAATCCACCTATCACAAAGTAATTGTCGGCTTGTTTCTGTTTCACATTTTACTATGTAGAGATGTAACACCATGTGAAACAATGAGGGAGACACAAGATACTAATGCAAGGAGGGTCATGCTAAGGATTACTAACACACACAAACACATTGCTACAAGTGCCTGGTCACACCAAACATTTATTGCACTGTACAGCACATAGGTGTCCATATGTCTGGACTGTCATATTGTGTCAGGGTACATATACCAAGGTAATGTCCCCCAGACCACGGAAGGAAGGACCTTATCAGATATTGTCCTGTAGAATAGGCTAACAGAAAAGTAAATGTTGTCACCAGCGTGAGCCTTATCACATATCAAACCAAAGTAATCCAATATCACATAAACCAAGGTACAGACAGAGAACAGTACAACAGTCCCTGATCCCAGGTCAGTCATGATTCAATGACCTTGCATCTGGTGGTAAGACGTAAACATATGTCAGTGTTGTGGCACAGGCACTGTGCCCTGCAATGATGACACACATCTACAACTACATACAGGTCATACAAGGATAGTGTTTAGCCTATGTGAAGGGTAAATGCCATGCTTGCACTTGATGACAACATATTTCATGCCCACATGATCACACAAATCATGCAATTGGCCCAACACAGCACAATGAACAAGCACAATGTGCACTTCTGACCTTCCACCCAAACACTGTTCAATCTACTTTGGCACAGGTCTCATACACCCCAGATCTGTGACCTACATTATCTGGAACAATCCATGTCCACTTCCCATGTCAGAAAAGCATCAGTTACCTGCCAATGTCACAACTCGGAAATACCCACATGAGAATGGCATGGCAAAGATACCTGTACAATGACAAAACAAGGAGTATAGGCTTGAAAAAAAGCCTACTACACAATTCATATGGCAAGCATCTGGAAAGGAAATTGCATTGCAATGAGACTGACACAAATAATGTAGCTACATCAAGTTGGGGATATGTCAAAGGCTAACCCTTCAAGTGTCCTATGTCTGAATATTTCAGGGTATTAGCTCTCAAGTGTTTGCTAGAACACTCCACTCCACACATTCTAACAACTACAGTTCTTTGTACAGTCACAGTAATTATGTCACATGACATACTTACACTCAAGAAAGTAGCTATTGAAGAGATCTTCCCGCAACTCAGCCCTTTCCTCTTCATCACTGTCATCTTCACTTGGCATTTCATGAGTCTCACCCACTGGCACTTCAGGCTGCACCTACTCTGGGATATGTAGGATATTCCTCCGCAGGACAATCTTGTGGCGCATGGAACATGGCACAGCGATCTGACACACTTTTCTGGGTGAGTAGAGAAGGGCTCCACCTGTCCAGTCCAGACACCTAAATCTGGCCTTCAGGAGCCCAAAAGCCCACTCACAACCTGCCTTGTTCTTACAGGGACCTTGTTGAAGCAGACTTCACCCTGATATAGTTGGATTTCTTATTGGCATCAACAACCAAGGACATTTGGATATGCAGAGTCTCCTGTAAAGGAACCTGACATATGTGCAACAATGAGTCACTCTCATTAGAATTGTGGCACCAGACATTGCACAAACACAAACAGGACAGATGTGACTTACCAACCAGCCCGGCCACCTCTGGGTAGAGTTGTGACATCAGCTCAGGGATAGTGGTGTTCTGCATAATGAAGGAATCATGGTCTGAACCTGGAGAACAGGCACAGACCTGTGAAATGTACAGATCCGCTAGACATACAACTTGAACATTGATAGAAGTTCTGTACACTTGTTCATTGGCATGTGGTGGAATCAAGCCAACATGTATGCCACCACATGTGGGATGTGTACAAAACCATAAAAGTCAGCCTTCGCATGGGCTAAATCATTATGTCGGGGAAACTGGATGTAGCTGCCCAGGTGTTTCAACATTGCTAAGAGGAAATCCTTCAAAACCAGACTGAACATAGGTTGCCTGCCAGCTCTCAGGGCCACTGTATGTTGGAAGGACTCTGTGGCAGGAAGCGCAATACTGACATGACTTGTACAATGGGTGGTATGCTAATTGGATAACTAAAAGCTGGCATCAGATCTGGCTCCAACTGATGACATAAGCCCACTATTATTTGCCATTCAGACAACATAGGAGTATGATGTGTCATTATTCCATGGTCTGAAGGTCTGGCAGTAGCCGGGAGACAGGTGGTTGAGGCATCCTCCCTCTCCCAGGGTACCCATATATGACAAGAAATGAGGTCCAACATTAGTCATTGTGTCCCCAGCTAAAAATATGATGCATGTCAATGACAACATGTGACAAGTCAATGTAGTTGAGATAGACATAGCAACCAGTACACATTACAGCTGCTAATAACACAAGGGTCACATGTGCCCCCGTGATTTGCCACACATGTGTCCACAATGTGTATCTGGATTAAACTCAGTGATGTGCATCACAAATGCCCCTCCAAATGTGACTGGCTATCCCGACCCCAGAAATGACCTTTGATGGGGGTGGACTGTGCCTCACTGTAAAATGCTACCTGTGCCTTGCAATATACTACAATGGTGTTTGAGTAGTAGGACCTACATGACAAGAGAGGATAAGCATGTTTGTGAGCTCCAAACAGCATATCCAGAGGTGTGACGCAGTTAGTGAAGCCCAATATCGCATTGCAGGCCTGTAAAATGGCTGATACCTGACCTACCCCACTGGACACTAAGAGCCACCCGCGACCGCTGGCAGAAGTCATCATGGCAGTAGGCGGTTGCAACGGCGGCAGACACAGCCATAGGCCAAAATTGTTGCCAGTGGTGGTTGCAAGCCAATGGCTGTGTCCACCAGCAGTGAGGACCGCGTACGTGGCCAACATGACCGCCATGTTCTGCAGAATCACTCACTTGACTCCTGACACTGCTTCCAGCAAGACCTTCACTATGGAGCTGCTGTGTACGCCCTCTGAGAGCAATCATGCCCCATCGAGCAAGTGATATGCCCCCTGACTTCT
This sequence comes from Pleurodeles waltl, assembly GCF_031143425.1. Taxonomy (NCBI): domain Eukaryota; kingdom Metazoa; phylum Chordata; class Amphibia; order Caudata; family Salamandridae; genus Pleurodeles; species Pleurodeles waltl. The sequence goes on from NC_090444.1 coordinate 1,173,582,508, forward strand.
CTCCATTGAAGCTAGAGAGGCTAGTGGAAGTGGTCCTACCCCCTGAAGTGACATGAGTCTTCATTTGTTAGGACACATGTCTACACATGGACAGAGTAGACACCTTCTGTACCCCCATGCCAGTCCTTCATTGTCACCCATGTGTGATGTTTGAGTTTGTACTCTGGCAGTAGCCTGTAGCGACTGTATGCAGAGTCATTCTCACATAGTGTGAATGTGTTGGTCTATTCATGCCCAAGGAGTTTACCCTTCAGAAGCCACAGAGGTGTGATGTGTCTCATAGTGACTCACATTTCAGTGAGTTTGCGAAAGCATGGCCCACATGACGTAAGTAACCTTGCTTAGTCATTGCGGGCCAGGGCAAGGTTGTGGGTGGGTCTGCAAATTGGGAAATTTATGTCTGTAGTCATGACCATGTACTTATTGGCTTGTATGTGTCACAATTGGGGAGTACTGACAAGTAGGAAAGTTCTAGCTTGATGTTCCTGACATGTATGTGACTCAACCATGTGTGATGAAACTTGTGAACATGATCTCTTGATTTGTCTTTTGCATCCATGCAGCTCAATACCCATCAAAAGAAGGGAATATGGAGAGCCACCGCCAAGGTGCGGACCATGGGGGTCCACAGCTGGCGGAGTGTCCACTGCAGAAAAAGGTGGGAGGACCTGAGATGCTGGGCCTGGAAGATCATGGAGGCTCATCTGGGGCTGTTCTCCCAACATGGGCAGGGTGCTCATTGGAGCATGACCCCCCTAATTGCCTGCATTCTGGCAGTGGCCTATCCAGAGCTTGATAGGCGTTTGAAGGCAGCAAAGCAGTCATAAGGGGGTGAGTGCAGGGCATATTCCTGCCTGTCTTATTGCCAAGTGATTGAGTCAGGTTCTGACTGCTCCCCCCGGCAATTAGGGATGAGTCATGTGTCACACAACAGATGAGTGATTGTTTGTGTACACATGTCATGTGTTGTATACCAATGTGCCTTGCCTATTGTCCCAGGGACCAAGAACACAACTGGGTGAAAACCGCAAACCACTTGCTTTTCAGGGACGACAAACAGCTGGGTATATTGATCAATCAAGTACTGTTTGTTGTTGTAGTGGGTGTAATTTCTATGCAATAGACCATTACTCCTAAATGTTCCAGGCCAAAGGTAAGTAGGTGATGGATCACTATCATCTGCCATGTGTCTGGGTAAATGTGTCTGTAGGTATCTGCCACGCAGAGGCTAATTGCCTTCAGCATATGATGGGTGCTGGTGCCTCACTGCAGTCTATAATGTGAAGATGCCCAACATACTTGTGACAGGGCTTACATTGTTCTTTGAATACATTTATTGATTACTATTTTACCTTGGTAAGTGGGGAAGGTCCATTGACATGATTTATGTGCCAGCATTGTTGCCAATATTCCCAGGGTCTACATGTCAGCATGTGTCCCTTTCTCTATATTGAACATTTATGAGTTGCAGTTTTATGCATGGCCTACCTATGTTGATGGGATGATGTCTGTATTCCCTCACATATATGCATGGCACACTGTTTGTGGAATTGGACATTACAATGTGGCTACATTTTATGTAGTGCCACATACAAGAGTGTGTCCCCATTATTTATTGGCAGACACAAACCCTACCTGTCATAGCATGTCATTTAGCATGTACAACTGCAGTACCAATGAGGGAGATGACAGGTAGGCCTAGAGTTTGGAGCCACAGTGTGTATATCTATGCCCTTGACGTTGCATCAGGTGGAAAGATGCACTGCACATGTGTAACAGACAGACAGCTGGTTTGCATCAACAAAATGTGGAGAGTGATGTGGCTTCCATTTGAGCAACATGTTAAGTGTCTTCAACAAGTACTTGAAAATCTGAAGGCCTCTCCAACATTCAAGGGACTAATGGTTTCTGCTAATGCACTAAGGGTAAGTCATAGTAAAGGGTGCCAGACATAAGTGGTGAATACCCTGGGGCTTGCTGATTCATTGTGTTGTGAATTGTGGGGACATCTCTCCCTGACATATTGCACATGATGTCTACAGTGTCCATTTTCATGCCACATGTGTGGCCTATCTGAGCAACAATAATACTACCGCCAAGACTCTACTGGGACAAATTTCAATTGGTGAAGTGTACATTGTTGACATGTTTCCAGTGTGACATGGGTATTTCCATGTCATTTTCTCCAGGATATTGTGCTATTTACATGAACATGGCATGATTTTGTATAATCAGTTCTCATTGTTGGGTCTTTATGTATGTGACAAATAGATGTCTGCCTTACATGGTGTGGTATCTGTGGAAATGCATTTTACATTGGCTCATTATTGTATGCCAACTGGTGACTGTGGTCTGCTCTATGGGGCAAAGCATTGAAGTTGATGATGTCTCCTAATGGTTGCACAGATTCTGCCATGGAACTGTAGTTGTTTGTGGTCCTGTTTTTCCTGTGGGCAACTGTTGACAGTTCAGATGGCACGCATGCATATGGTATGGCACATATGGGCCACTTAGGTGGAATTAGTTGCTGCGGCCTACTTGGCAACATGGTACTGTATTCTTATCAGAGCTGTTGGTCAAGTGTGATCATGGACATGTGATGACCTTATTTCTCTTTGTATTTGCAGCATCACGTACCAGCAAGTGAAGGAGATGGGGCACAGTAGAGTGGGGAAACATCTGGCCATGGGACCTCAGGTCATCACATAACCGACACGAGGGATCCAATGGCCGGGGTGGGAGGGGCGTGACACAGGAAATACTAAGATATCAACATCATCATTGGATTCTCCCTCCAGGGGACACTCCATACAGGTGACGCACCCATTGGGGCATCCCCCTGTACCATCCTTGTCCAGCACCCCAGTTCTAACATTGCCCTCCATGCTGCTCCCACCCAGTTGGCCGTGCCCACTCACCCAAGAGGGTGGGCACCTTCTTTGCCACAGTCAACTCTGCCCCAGCACCTGTTACCCCTGATGCCCTCAGTAAGGAGCTCTTGACCTCCTGATAAGTATCTCTGTGGGTCAGACAGCCATTGTGAATGGCATCCAGGGATTGGGAAGTCAGCTACAACAGACCAATGCCTTCCTGGGAGGCATTAATCATACAATGTCTGGCATACAGAGATCTTTTCAGACTCTGGCTGCTACACTGCTGGCAGCCAGTCACCCCCCACCTTCTGTTCCCCCTCCACCACCCTCATCCCACTCCAAATCCCCCTTCCCCTACCTAGCCAATGCACATAGACAGATCAGCATACATCCACATTAACACGCAAGAGGAACACAAGAAACACAAAACACACTGGCATGCATGCAAACAACAGCCACCCACAGACACAACAGTCACAACGTCCCTAAATACCCCCACCACCCATAGCATCACACACCACATCCAGCATACCCACAGGCACCACACCAGCAGTCAGTGACGCACCCACCACACACATCATACCCAAAGACACCACCCAAGCAGACCCCCAGACATCCACCACAAGCACAACACCTGCACACACTACAACTACCGACACACATTCATCCATCACAAAACACCCCACCACCCACATCATCACACACACCACATCCAGCATACCCACAGACACCACACCAACAGTCAGTGTCACACCAACCACACCCATCATACCCACAGACACCACTCCAGCAGACATCTACCACAAGCACAACACCTGCAGACACCACAACTGCAGACACACAGTCATCCACCACTTCCAGCATATCTACAGTCAACATCCCAACACACACACACACATCCACTACTCCATCCCCCAGCAGCTAAAAGACCCCCCAAGCCACATAAACGCACTCACTTACTTACCCAACAGACACCCACCAAACACAAGCGTACCTCCCAGAAGTAAGCACCCACAACATCCACATCAACACAGCAGACAACCACTCCCTTGACCTCCAAATCCCGACCCCCTTCTGATGACCTTCCTCATGTCCCTCAGAAAGTTTTTATGTTTGACCTTGCCCTTCCCCTGTTCCCTCTATCCCTGTCCCAAACCCAAGAGCCCCCCCACCCACTTCCCATCCCCTCCCCACCACCCTTGCCCCGCTGCAAGCACCCATGTATGAAGCTGGTTCTGTATATACTATACCAAAGTAAGGTATAGTGTGCTCAGAGTCCAGTGGATCCCCAGAGGCTTTACAGAGGCTAAAGTAGATAATACCAATGCTCTCTTTTGTGGTAGTGTGGTCGAGCAGTTAGGCTTATCAGAGGGTAGTGCTAGGCATTTGTTGTACACATGCCATCAAGAAGTGAGGCACACACTCAATGACTAACTCCAGGCCAATTGTTTTGTGAATCAAAAATATACTTTGTTACTTTATTTCTAGAACCAAAATAATCTTTGTTGCAGGTAAGTACAGTTTCAGGAATGTATCATTTTCAAGTACTAAATGCACTTTGTTTAGAATTCGCAGGGAGAACAATTTACAGGTATGTAATACTTTTCAATTTCAAACGTATACAGTGCAATTTCTCATAGAAAGCAACTCTGTCCTAGGGGAGAAAAAGTAACAACATAATTTGCAGGTAAGTTCTCGACCTACGATCATAGTCTTCGAGGGTTAAGGTGTCCACAGGGCAAAGATTAGGAAGACACTCAGTGTGCACCACCAGCAACACAGGCCGGCCAGGTGCAGAGGTCAAAGTTGGTATTGGTCTCCCAATGGAATCCTATGGAGATGTGGCACTTAGAAAGAAACAGCTTGCAGGTAGGTACCTGTGACTTAAGGGTGCAAACCTCGGGTTTTAGATCAGCACTGGTGGTGGGGAGTACAGGTCAGCACACTCTTAGCAGCACAGGGATGGCTGGGTGCAGGGTGCAAGCACAGCATTGGACGCCCAAAGCTTTTCAATGGGGGAGCCCCAGGGGTCAGAAAGATACTCCAGGTTTGGTCCAGGGATCCAGCTAAAGAAAACCAATGGCTGAACAGGTAAGTAGAGAGCCCACTGAAAGTTGCTGGAACATTGGTTGAGTTCCCTAAGGCCAGGGGGCTGCGGGTGAATCGGGAAATCTTCATCTGATCTGGTCACTGTCAGGGGGTTGTCTGGATTTCGGCTGTAGGTGTCGTTGTGTTGACCAGGAGGGGTCAACCCAGGGTGGACTCGAGGTTCAAATCACCTGGGGACCTTCTCTGAGGCGGTGGGCCACCTGGATACGGGCCGTGGGCATCGGGTGCAGAGTGGGCAGGACTTGCAGATCCAGGGCAGTTCTGGAGTCCTCCTTGGAGGTTACTTTGAGGACAGGGCTACTATCCTTGGGTGATCTTGTTCCTTGGGTAGACAGACAGTCCTCTGGGGGTTTGAGGAGGTCCCTGGTGCTTCAGCATGTCATCCTCTTGTAGCATGAGTCTTGAAGCTGCAGACAGGCATGTAGGGCTGGGGCCACGTCAGTTGTCATCTGGAGTCCTCTCTGCTGCTTCTGAGATTCAGGTCACTAGGAATCTGAAGAGCCAGGTTCAGGGTGCCACTAAATACTAGATTTAGGGACATTTCAGGGGTCAGAGGACAGTTGCCAATGGTTACTTTCCCTGAGGGTGACTACACCCTTCCTGTGTCCACTCCCTTTGGGGAGGGGGGCACATTCCTAACCCTATTGACTAGACTCCTCCAAAACAAGATGAGGGATTCTGCCAGGAGGGGGTCATCTCAGTCATGGGCACCCTAGGGGTAGCCCACTAGCTGGAGTACCCTGAGGCACTGCAACAAAAGGGCAGGAGCCTTTGAGGCTCACTGCCAAGTGTTGCAGGTCGTGCAGGGGGTAGGTGTGAAGCACCTCCACCAGAGCAAGCTTTGCCCCTGACCACAGAGAGCGCAAAGGCTCTTACCCCATGGAGCGGGAAACTTGTTTGCTAGTGGCAGGCTGGCACAGATGGGTCAGCCTTACACTACTGGGGACATCTCTAAGATGTTATCTGTGTGCATTTTTCAAAAAATCCAGCACTGGCATTAGTGTGGGTTTAGTGAGCTGAGATGTTTGATACCAAACTTCCCAGTCTTCAGTGAAGCCATAATGGAGCTGTGGAGTCTGTAATGACAAATTCCCAGTCCACATACTTAATATGGCCGCATTGCACATACAATGTCTAAGAATGGACTTAGACACTGTAGTGGCATATTACTCATGAGACTATGCCCTGACCTGTGATATAGTGCACCCTGTCTTAGGGCTGAAGGCCTGCTAGAGAGGTGACTTACCTATGCCACAGGCAGTGGTTTGTGGGCATGGCACCCAGGGAGGGGTAATATGTTGACTTTACCTTTTTCTCCCCACCAGCACAGACAAACTGCAATGACAGTGTGCATGTGTTTGTTGAGGGGTCCCTTAGCATTGCATAATTCATGCCACAGCCCTTAAGGACCCTCCCTGACCACAGGTACTACTGGTACCTTTTACAAGGGACATAACTGTGTGCCAGGTGTATGATAATTGTGCAAGCAATGGTGCAGTTTAGGGAAAGAACACAGATGCTGGGGCTTGGTTAGCAGGATCCCAGCATGCACTCAGTCAAGTTAGCATCAGATATCAGGCAAAGAATGGGGGAGCAACAATGCCAAAAAAGATACTTTCCTAAACCCATACCTCTCCCACCGAGAACATGTCCACATCTCCCAAAAAGAAGACCACCCCTTCCAAGCACAAGTCCAAACCTACTTCTCCTAACTTCACCCCCATGCCCCCAGTGATGATCCCTGAGGTGCCTGCCTATCCCCTTGATGGCCTTTACTGTGGATGTTCCATGACAGTTAGGAGTCACGTTTTGGCACAACACTGTGCTATTATAGATCAAAAATGGACTGTCCAATGGACTTTCTTCTAATTCCATTGGTTATAATAAACCCAAACTGTTGTTTTATTGGTTATACCTTTATCCTGCAATTCTTTTACTACTGGTATGTTGTTCCTGAGTGACTTGTGTTGTGTGCCTACTGTTGTGAGTGTTTCAGCCTGCTTGCTGTTCCTTTTGCTGTTGTTTGCAATATGTGACTTTGCGGGAAGTGATGTTGTCCCACTAGACAAGGGTATGTATTGTGTTTATGGATATGTGGGTGGTCATGCAATTTTGGTGTCATGACATATTGTACTGTTTGTTGTAATAAGTATTTCATCTTGTGTTGTCCAATGTGAGCATGTATGGTGTTAGACTTGTCCCCCTGACATGGCTTATGTGTTCATCTGATGTGTGTCCGCTTGAGTTTTGTTTGTGCAGGCATGGAGTGTGTTCAGTTGTGCTAGTTTTGTTTGCAGTTGCTTGTGCATGTATCTCTTTAGCACCGTGTACCTTGCAGCTAGTTCCTGTAGATGTATGTCCTATGCAGTTGGAGGTGTATGTGCTTTGTTGACTTGCACTTCCACATTGTGCAGATGGGCATGTCATTTGGGTCTAGTGCTGTTTGTCCCTTAGATGCATGTAGGGCAATTTCCTGTGCAGATGTTGTTTAAGGGGTGTGTGCAAAGTGATATGTGTCCCAGTGCAGGCTCCTTTCCTTGGTGCTCCTGATGACCCCATCTTTATTGGGCAGGTATTGTTAGCGTAGTGCTCTTTGTCTATTTGTCTCTCAGTCTATTGTGCATGCCATTGTCCTTCCATTGTGCTGTAGTGTGTGTGATGTGTGTGTCCACTGCAGGGCTGTTTACTGGGTGTGGTGTTTGTGTTCCATGCCACATCAATACATATGTGTGTTGTATGTGATGACATTCCATGGCCTGTGAGGAATATGAGTATGTGAGTTGTATTTGAATATGTGATGTTGGTGTGTTGTTTGTGATGTGTGAGAAAATGTGTAGCCTTCACTATACCTGTGCCTGAGATGTGTTGGCCATGTGTTGTGTAGTGTTACAGTGCAGTGTGAGTGACCTGATCAAAGGGGGAGTAGTGTGGCTGTGAATGTGTCCATCTTTATGTATGTTTCCGACCTAGGACACAATGAAACGTGTACATGGTGCTCATAGCGTGACCCCATATGATGTGAACAACGGCGCAACATGCTGCTGTTATGGTTAATCACACAGGTAGATGTGTGTATTTACGGTCAATTGTGCCCGTGGCGGTGTCGATTTTGTGCTCCATCGTTGATCAACAGTAGGGACGTGTATGATGGGTTCCATGATGGCATTGGACGTGTAAGGCTGCCTGCAGGTAAGAGTCCCCCTTTCTGCCTTCTGAGACATGGTGGTTGGACCACCACAGTCATATTGGCAGTGTGCAACCTCGTAATGTGTCCAGCAGCACCATCTGCTTGTGAGGCTTCGTGACCATGGCAGTCTGTGCTGCTTGGTGGTGCCGGCGGACTGTGGCCGTCTTTGCTCCATAGGCCCACATGACTCGTAATATGGCGGTCCGACCATCACCTCAACGACAGTCGACAGACCACCAAACTTGTAATGAGGCCCTTAGTTACTTGTGGTATCATGAATGTGAAGATTGCTCATGCACATCAACTACACAAACAGAATAGGAGTGGTTTTTTAAAATGTAATATTAACAGATTCCAAAAGTGCGACTTTTGAGAAACTAGTGAGGAAAGCTACACAAAATAAAAGGTGCCCAAATTGTCGAACAGATGTTGTATCAACATTAAGTGTAGCAAGAAGTGGGAAGTATGTCATTTTAATGCTACAGTGATACAGTAGAGATGATAGGTAATTACATACTGAGATTATTAACTTTAAAGCAGGACAAATATCTATTTCTGGTAAAACATACATTACTATTGCTATCATTTTTCAAGAAGGAGTTAGTATTAAATCTGGTCATTATACTATCTATTCAAAAATTAGAAGTGAGAAGTGGATGCACAGAAATTCAGACAAAGATTGCAGTGAAAGTTACCAAATTCTTATCTTTTGTTTTTGGAACCAAAATTCTAAAGAAGGTGACAGTTGTAAAAGTGGAATAGTCTAGTTACTGTAGATGCATTTTCAGGATTTATGAGAGCATGCAGCCTACTAAGGGTGATGTCCTTACAAAGCTTTGCCTATGCTGATGTGTCTTACATATCTAGTGGTTCTATGGTAGCACTTCTGACGATGTTTGCTCATTTTAAACATATGGTTCTTTAGATTAGTAATGCAAGTATAGTTAAAAATGATTATTTAAAAAACTGTAGGAGTGTAATGTGCAGTGTTGCTTATTTGAAGTGACATCCTGTGCAGTTTTGGTTTTTTTTATAAGTCTATATCACAGTTTTTTTTTTTTTCCCCTGTTCAAGGATGATTCTTTATACAGTACATTATTTAGCGTGTATAAGTATAAAAAGGGGGGAATGTCTGGTGATTTCTTGCTATTATGAAGGTATGGGTTGTTAAAATTTCTAAGTTGAATTCATAATATTATAAATTGTAATGCTAATTCAGATTTTTTTATGAAAATGAATGACACCATCTATTGGAGTAATGTGGTTTACAAATTAGTTGTAGTGTTGTAGACTACATTTAAAAGAAATTGTATCCCTGCTTGCAGTCAGACACCCACTTACAATCCCATACAGTCATGCACTTACTCACTCACACATACATACAGACACTAACATCTCTCATATCCACCTAGTCATTCTTATGCACACTTGCACATGCATACATATATTCACACAACTGCTCACACCCCCACACACTCACTTACAAACATACAAACAAACCCATACACGCACCCAGTTACAAACTCAGGCAGACACACACTTACTCAGATACCCACTCACTCACCCATAGAGCCACTGTGATACCCACTTGCAGAGACACTCACACACTCAGACACACACTTACACAGACATTTACATCCCAACCGAACACACCCATAGAATCACCTACACACTACTGACACACCCACTCACACTCCCATATAGTTACTCACACACCCATTTACACATGCACACACCTACTCACATGTACTCAGACGCCTATACAGAACTCACAAACCAACTCACACATTCACACAGCCACTCAGACACCCACTCACACACCCACACAGCCACTCTCACACCTACTCATAGACCCACACAGACACTCACACACCCACTCCTAACTCACAGATCCTCTTACACACCCACACAGATATTTACATCGCCACTAACACACCCATACAGTCACTCATACAACTACTGACACCCCCACACAGCCGCTCAGACACTCCCTCCCACATCCATGAAGCCACTCTCACACCCAGTCACAGATCCACACAGACACTCACACACCCGGTCACACACCCACTTACACATCCACACAGGTATTTACATCACCACAAACACACCCATACGCTCACTCACCCAGGTACTGACACAACCTCACAGACACTTTCAGACCCATTCACACGCCCATACAGTCAATCACACATCCATTTACACATGCACACACCTACTTACATAGACGCATACACCAATATAGACACTGACATACTCATTCACACATGTACACAGCCACTTACACACCCACTCATAGACCCATACAGCTACTCACACACCCTGAGAGCTACTGAACCTAACTATAACGTCCCTGTAACCTTTGTTTTTTCAGTTAATTTCTATGTTTTTTTTAAATGCTATATATATATATATATATATTTCCACAAGAAACACGATGCCTGCTGTTCACTAATGCTGGAAAAGTAGACAACGTCCCATAGCTCCAATTACTTTACAAGTGTTCTTTTATTCCAAATGGCAGAAACAACTCAACGCGTTTCGGAGCTCCTGCTCCTTGTTCACGAGTTTAGAAAATCAACATACTGTCGTAGTCCTTTTTCTCTCCTTATTATACTTCACTTGTAAACCAATACTTAACAATAGTAAAAGGACTAAAGTTGCAAACACATCATATTCCCACATAAACTATGTCGGTCATTTTGAAGTGTTGTATTTTAACAAGTAACCTCAATTTATTTAATATTTCCCTACCTTTTTGTTATAAGCTTTCATCTATTATTCAACCAATCATTCCCTAAATTATTTTCATTATTTTTCAACACTCTTGATACACTGTGATGTACAAGAAAAATAACATGCAAATAAAATGAAATAAAATAAAATAAAATTGAAATTAAGATTAAAATTAAGATTAAAATTAAATTTAATTTAAAAATCTGCTGAATTTACAGACTTGACTTTAGAAAACAAATAATATATTATACTTAACATTGTGATCCATGCAGCTGTTTCCTGTGAGGTACATGGAACAGGATATAAGAGCTCTCCTGCTTCCATCATACAGGGCTGCCATTGTAAATCGCCCCATGAACAAAACACAACAGTTCAATGACTTTTAATATTTCATACATTCTATAATAACTGTGTATCGCATGTCATATATACAATGTTGATAACTTATTGGATCTTTTTGTAAGCCCATTAACATAAAATAAATTAACCAATCGAGATGAAGCACTAATCTCACATACTAGAAAAAGCTTCGATACACAACAATCAGTTAGATTCATTACAAATTTCCATAATCAATCATGGGAATTAAGAAGAAGTTTAAATAAATATTGGACTATATTACGGGCAGATGAAGCAGTTAGAAATTTTGTGGATGAAAATGCTCAAATTACCTTTAGAAGGAGCCCCTCACTGAAAGACCAGTTGTGTAGAAATGTAGTTCAATCTCCAAAAGATGGTCAGAGGTCAATACAAGGTTTTTATACTTGTGGGACTTGTAAAGCATGCAGATACAGTATTAGTTGCAGAGAAATAGTATTATGCAAAGAAATGAAACCATTTGTAATAAGGAAACACTTAACCTGTAACACGGAATATTCAATTTATGCATTGTACTGCCCGTGTGATTTAGTTTACATAGGCAGCACAATTCACAGGCGAAAAAACAGGTACTGGAAAATTTTCTGGCTGTTAAGAATGAGGATAAACAATATCCAGTGGCGAGACATTTTGCCAGTTACCATGACAAGAATACAAATTTGTTGAAATTCTGTGTATTGAACAGTATTCCTGTTAGTATAAGAGGTGGTAATAGAGAATAAGAATTACGCAGGCTAGAATCAAAATTGATTATCAAGTATAGGACAATTCAACCGAAAGGATTGAATATGGATGAAGAACTTTCGGTTCATTTGGGTTAATTTAGTATTATGAAGTAGCAGCAGTATCATGGAACAGGTATATTTTATATTTCATATTTTTTAATTCAATGGGCTTACAAAAAGATCCAATAAGTTATCAACAGTGTATATATGACATGCAATACACAGTTATTATATTATGTATGAAATATTAAAAGTCATTGAACTGTAGTATCTTGTTCATAGGGCGATTTACGATGGCAGCCCTGTATGATGGAAGCAGGAGAGCTATTATATCTTGTTCCATGTACCTCACAGGAAACAGCTGCATGGATCACAATGTTAAGTATAATATAACATTTGTTTTCTAAAGTCAAGTTTGCGAATTCAGCAAATTTTTATATTAATTTAAATTGTAATCTTGATTTTAATCTAAATTTCAATTTTATTTTATTTAATTTTATTTGCATGTTATTTTTCTTGTACAGCACAGTGTTTCGAGAGTGTTGAAAAATAATGAAAAGAATTTAAGGAATGATTGGTTGAATAATAGATGAAAGCTTATAACAAAAAGGTGGGGAAATATTAAATAAATTGAGGTTACTTGTTAAAATACAACACTTCAAAATGGCCGACATAGTTTATGTGAGAATATGCTATGTTTGTAACTTTAGTCCTTTTACTATTGTTAAGTATTGGTTTACAAGTGAAGTATAATAAGGAGAGAAAAAGGACTACGAGAGTATGTTGATTTTCTAAACTCGTGAACAAGGAGCTGGAGCTCCGAAATGCGTTGAGTTGTTTCTGCCATTTGGAATAAAAGAACACTTGCCAAGTAATTGGAGCTATGGGACGTTGTCTACTTTCCCAGCATTAGTGAACAGCAGGCATCGTGTTTCTTGTGGAAGTATTTGGGGTTCGCCACCCTCCCATGAGCTAGCCGCATTTGAGGGCGACGATACGGTGAAGCTTTGGAGTGTCTTTATATATATATATATATATATATATACATATATATATATATACATATATATATGTATATATATATATATATATATTTATATATAAATAAATAAATGTATATACATATTTATGTGTTTATATATATATATAGACACACACACACACACACATATATATATATACGTATATATATATATATGTTTATATTTTATTATATATATATATATATATATATATATATATATATATATATATATATATTTTTTTTTTTTTTTTCTTCTTTTTTTTATTTCTTCTTTTTTTTTTTAACCTAGTTCCAGTGGCCACTAGATAGTTATGGTTAGGACCATGTTCCCAAACAAAAAGGGTTTTTTGACTTACCTATATCTTAGTCACCATTTGACAAATCTTTATGAAATTTTCCAAAAAAAGAGTTGCAATGATTCTTTTTGTGCACTAAAAGATCTGTGGTCAAACAGGGGCAGAGAAAACAGGGGGTGAATAAACTTGTGTTTTCCCTGCGAATTCCTATGGGACCTTCAGACACATCTATAGCCCGAACCGCTGGACGGAATTACACCGAATTTGGCAGAAAGCTAGCTTTTAGTATGCAGATCACACTTTCACTTATTTGGTGTAAATCCATTCAGTAGTTTTTGAGATATTAAAGGGAAAATAACTTTGTATATCTCTGACTGCGATGACTTTGCGGATTTCATGAAATTCGTGAATTTTTCATGAATGCGCGTGCAAAAAGAAGCTTTGCAATTGTCTGACCACAACCTGACTAGAAAGTTGCAGCAGCCATTTCATTTCACGGGACACGGACCCTGGGGTGAAAATCTAAATTGAAAGTCACATAAGGGGTTAGGGTCAAGGTACCCTGACCTCAGGGGTGTGATATAGGTGTGTTTTAGTGGAAAATTATGTGTTTAAAATCGTTTAAATCCCCATGCCTGATATTCATGAAAATTCACAAATTTGAAAGAAAAAAATACATTCATTCATACACTAAATTAGTCACTCATACATGCACTCAGAGACTCATACACCCATTCAGACTCACCCACCCACTCAAACCCACTAAAACACTCACGCTCCCACTCACAGAACCACTGACAGAGACAGGCCCTGTTGCCAACCTGCGCTGCCCACGGCCAAAGGACATGCATGGGTCGAGGTTGGGTGGTTATAAGGGCTTGGTTGCAAGGCCTGGCTGCAGGCCAGGCCTTCGAATAACGTATAGTAATTTAAATTGCTTTACATTAAAAAAAACATAGAAATTCACTGAAAAAACCCAAAGGTTACACGGACCTTACAGTTAGGTTCTAAATTTACTCGTACAAAACTATAGGAATTCAGCACTTATAGTTAGAGTTCTTTTAAGTAATTATAACTCACGCTCTGAGGTAACTATAATTCGCACTTCGCCATGCACAGCTAGTTACTCTACATATTATATCATTGATGAAATCTAGTATGGCATGTTTGATATTATCAGTGTAACATTTGCAATAAAATTATGGTAAGAAAACTGTGAATGGCAAGGTGGCAAGTTAAAGTTACCTTAGGCCACATCTATTGAAATGTTGTTTATAAAGTTGGGGTGATGGCCCACTTCAGCGGTACAGCAGCAGAACCGTAAGTGGAGATTGTTAATTTTATATTGTTTATAAAAATTCATACTTTTTTGTTTTTGTTTCTGTGGACTATTTTTATTTTGTGTGTGATGAAGATATTAGCCCATTTGTACTTTACTGAGTTGATGTATTTTCACATGTTGATATAAAGCATTTGGGAACAATGTGTTTTTTGGTAGCACCTTTGTGAACGTAGAAGATGAAACTATATTTTGTTATTGATCCACATTGTTGTTTGTGATCTTTGGGTCATTTACAAGTAGGAAAAAGAACTGCTCAGGATGATTACAAAAACAAGCTATTTCTATAGTTGTAAAAATGTATATAGCTCTGATTATGCTGCAGATGCATTGATTAAGGAAAATTGTTTGTTTGGTAACATTGCACATGTTTACTGGTTGGAGGAGGGGTCACATGATGAGTTTATAAGGGCAGGAAAAAAGGTAGATTGCAGGTTGACAAAGGCACTGAGTGCCAAAATGCATTCTGTTCTTTTAAGGCTGCAATAAATCTATCACATAGTGCTCACACAGAGTGTTTTCTGACAATCTCATCATGTCCTTTAGCTGCTATGGGAAGACCGTTTTTTTATTTTTTAGCACCAGCATAGCTTTTAGGTGAGAGCTGCACTTTATAAATAAATATATACATATATACATTTGCCATTTGGCTAGTAACGTCAAATCAGAGAGGCTTAATGGATTGAAAATATCATCCAACTAAATTCTCTATTCAGAGAATGGTCTAGACCCCTTGCCTGAGCAGAAGAGGATAATATTTAAAAGCACCTAGAAGATGTCAAGGGATAATCCACAAATCACACAGCCCTCATACTTTACTGATTGTGGTAGCCAACAAGAAAAACATTGAAGACTAGTGCACCTTGGACTGTAGAATATTCATTGGTTTTCAGTACTAGATATGAGGAATGGCTAGAGTCAGTTTCTAATAAAAAAAAGTTTCCATAATAAACAGCTTTCAGTACAGATGGTCATTGAGCTTCTACAGGTTCCAACAATTGACTGAAGACTTTTCTAGAGCACCAGAAGCATTTCAGTGACCTATAATAAAGACTGAGAGTGACATGAATTTGCAGGATAGTTTGGTGTACCTAGATGACAACACCCTCTTTGGAATAATGCTAACAGAACACACGCACAGGTTGATGAAATTTCTCAATCGCTTGAGGGAGCTAATGGTTAAGCTGTCCTTGGAGAAATATCAGTTCTGACAATCCAGTGTTACGTTTGTCAGCCATATTATATCCAAACACAAAATAGAATTAGACCGTGCAAAGGTGAAGGCCCTCAGGACGTGGCTGCCACTAATGATCCTGAAACAGCTACAGAGTTCCCTGGTTTCTTCAACAATTACCTTTGGTGTGTCTGTGGATTTGGCATCATCTTCAGGCCTCTTTTGAAACTTGCAAAGGGGTATCTACCAGCCACAGAGAACAAACAGAAAACCAATCCACAAGTGCAAACCTAAAATAAGCTCTGAATAACATTTTGACTCAGATGGATGTCTTTTTGTGCAAAGGTCTTTTTCACTCTGACTGACAAATTATTTCAAGATCAGTCCTGAATTAATGACCAGGTAAACCCATGCGCCTATATTTGAATGCCAGTTTTTAAGGACTGGGACCGGTTTTGCAATGAAGAGATAAGCAAAGCTGCAAGACTCATCACCTACACTACTAGAGATCTGTCCATGGCCGAGTAACTTCTCCTGTGCACTCACTGGAATGTTTTTACTTGAAATGCATTGTCACAGAGAAATTCCATGACTGTCTATATGACACTAAATTCAGCGTAATAACAGTCCCTTAACATACATGAGAAAATCATCCAAAGTGGATGTGACAGGGCACAGATAACTAGAAGCACTCTCCATCTACAGCTAAACATTTCGTTATAGGCTTATGAAGACCAACATTGAATTTACTTCCTGGATTGCACAACTAAGAGGTAGGAGCAGCAGAACTGGATGAAAGTCAAGAGGTTAGAGTAATTGGTGTCATCAGAGAGCTTTATCACAGAAGATGCATTGCTTATCTCAGACACTGTGCCACACTAACACAGGGTTCTCTTGATGTACTGTATATACTGACATACACTGGCCTGCTCCATGCACTACTGACTCACTATTCACTACTCAGAACTCCCAAAAATTACCTTTATCATTATTCAACATTCCCTAATATCTCAATACTGAAACATTTCCAAACTGCACATCTATTCGGACCTGCAAGAGGCATAGCTATTCCATTACCAACATTTCTGTAATGTTTTCAAAATGCACGACTGCCAGTGGGTAAAATCTTACATTGGAGAGCAAGGGATGTGAATGAGTCAGACCTTCTCTAAATAGATTAGTAGTCCATTTCTTGAAAACAAATTGAAACGTGGCCACATTTTACAGTTTATAGCAGTCATTTAAATTAGCTAAACACAAGGTTATGAAGAGTCATTCATAATATTTCAGTTCTTTCATGGGATGCCACACAAGCTTGACCCTGCCAGTGTGTTGAGGTTCATAATCTATAAAAGTATTGAAAATGAAAAAGTGATGGTAAAATACTATTTCAGAAAACTGGGTAAACCCTCAGGATAATTGCCAGCCACTAAAAACATATGGGTATTTAATTCAGATGACCTATAATTTTTCAAAATCAATTATGGATCTTTTACACATTCTTTACTTTCTATCCTACCCTTTCTAAGAAGATTTTCATTCATAAATTATGGCTGAGGGTGTACATCAAGGTGTGAGGATCATTTGTTGCAGATGGTTCTAACCAGGACTAAATTGCTTTTGAGGCTTGGAAGGAGTCCTGCTGTTGGGTTGGCCATTCATGCTTATCGCCTAATGTACACGTCACCCAGCCTTGAATCTTACATGTGCAGGGCACAGACACAGATCCAAAGGATAGCAGACAAAATATGTGCCCTCAGAGATTAGCATATATAGAATGAAGCAAGGTAGTTATGCACGGTCAGCCTGCCAAAAAAAATCAGACTTGCTTCTTTAATGCCCCATGATGGAAAATTACAAGTGATTCTGATGTCACAATAGCAGGCCAAAGACAGCAGAGCTTGCAGAGAGCTAGCAGAGAGGCTCATATAGAAGTGTTGGTGGTCAGGTAACCTTAAAAGTTGAGACAGCAGAGTGGTGGCATCAATTTAGATGACAAACCGATAAGAAACAAGTTGTGAATCAAAATCTGTAGCACCAGGTGGTCTCCTGCACCAAGAAAACATCAGCAATATGAATTTGTACCTTTAAGTATATTTGCTCACAAACAACATACAATCACCAGCATGTCAAATTTTGAAAGTACAGGCTTTTGCTACTAAAATAAGCAAAATGTTTCATGTAAAGAAATTCAATTCCCCCAAACAAAAGCTTGTTATTTACATGATAAAACAGTATTTGTGTTCCAAAATAACACCTTTTAAAATTATTTTATACATAGTTGGCCCCAAGATATCTGTTTGTCAAGTTCCCCATTTATTTGCATGCAATACAGAAACATTAATCTTAAAGAGAAGTCATACCAGTCGGCAGAAATACCACCATTACCTATATTCACCACATGAGAGTGTGAATTTTCTAATATGTTATTAATGACTTTTATACTAAAATGTGTAATGAATTAATGTGCAAAACAAGTGACTTTTGAAAAAGTTTGCTTTTCAGTTCTTAGCTGAGCGAAATTCTAACTAGACGCTGTGGTTATTTTCCATGATTCAAAAGCTTATATAAAAGTGTCTTCCAAGTCTGTGTAGATATGCTCACAGCTACCTCTAGTGGGTTGCTGCGTTAATCTTACAAGGTCATGTTTTAACCAAGCATTGCATAAGTTGAAATGTCCTATTGTTTGAGAATGTTACTAATATCTAGCCTTTCCTCGAGGCTGGAAGTGAGTTGAAACAGTAAGAGTTTCTTCAGGAGACAAGATATTCGAGAGGCAATGAAACAAGAGAGCTACAGACAAGACGGAAGAGGAAATGTTATTTTTGAAGAAAATGTTATAGTTAGCGTAGATTTGTTGTGTTTTCCGTCATTAATTTAGTTGTTGTTTGGCTGAAATGAAACCAGCCCAAAGCTTATCAGGATTTAGTATAACAACTTGGGTAGAATTCTCTGGGAATTATTATTATTATGATTAGTGATTTGTAGAGCAGACTAGAGCAGATGAGCTTCGACTTTGATGGTTCGAGACATATTGGCTGAGTGGGTTTAGCTGTTGTTAGGCCATAACTGATGGTGTCACCTGGCTGAAGCAAGCTACTTGCTGTTTCTACTTTTCTATTGGTAATGTATGTCATAGTAGTGTTACTTGTGTCTCTTTTGCTTTCTAAGTACCAGCTGCAATGTACGACTTAATTGCTGCATATTAATAATATTTCTTTATCATTAACTGAGATGAAGAGATTTTTCTAAATTTGTGTTGTTAAATTCTTTTCACATGAAGCCCAACATGTTGATGCTAATTTGAGGTTAGAGAGGAAACTCATTTGAAATGCTCATGACATATATTTGAAATCATTTGATTCTGAAATAATGTATACTTTGTCATTATTACCTGTTTTTGCATTATTAATAAGTGTGATTCTTTTTGAGATAATTTGTTTAATTGTCTTGATCAAATTTAGATATATAAGATGCTCTAATCAACTGCTATTGATCTTTTATGCTTATCATTTGTGTTTAAGAGTTATTTTCGTGACTTTAGCATTGTTAATATAGGGAAATAAATCTATGAATTCTTCTTAATAAACTGGTGTGGTTATTGATTAGCTCACGTTGTTTATTGATGACATCCCCTCAAACCAATGTCGCTTCGATCCGTCGTCCTCTAGCGCAGAATCCACTATTTACTGTAAATAATAGCTAGGATTCCATGGCGCATTAGCAACCAAAACACATCATTCTTATTTTTAAAAAGGACTCTCACCTGGAATCCTACATCCAGCACCACTACTGTTGCTGAACAGTCTCGATCACACTTTTGAAGGGAGCACTTTGATGGTAGTCCTAAAGACTGTGTCAGTGGTCAAGGAATAGTGCAAAGTTAAAGTAGTCTGCGTGGAAACCAAAAGGCTAACTTTCATAATAGGGCAGCGTTGGCTATATTAAAAACAGGGTGGAATGTCACAGGGAGTTTGCTTATTGATTCCAACATCCTTGTGTCAAAATGTTTAAGCCAGTTAATATATGCCAGAAGCATGTCCCGGCTTTCATCATGATCTAAGCGACACCCTTGTGACCTCATACATTTTTCTATTAATAATCACTATGTCAGGTGTACCACTCATTCACTCTGATCATACCCAATCATACATTACTTCACCATCAAAAGTCTGGTATCAAGTTCCTATGGAGATGAAGATTGCCCTCCAGGTCTGTAGAAATAGGTAATACACATCATTAGATTGATTATGCCATCAAAAAGTGCTTTAATATTCTTGTGTTGCACTGCATGCTCTATATATTCATGTTGAAGGAAATATAATTGCATACACACAATTGGTCAACTGTGTTGCGCCGACTGTGAGAGAAAAATCCTGTTCATTCACATTAACTGTGACATTAAGTAGTGATAGCACACATATTGCAAGTGATGTTTACACTGAAGACTAATCACATAATGTAATATAGCTTGGATGAGCCAAACACCAAATTAGAGTTGGGAGACCTCATACTAAACATACTTAAAATGGACTAAACTCGCCCCGTGTGAAAAATGTAGAGGCAGGTGGAGCCTCTGTCACACTATAAATAAAGAGAAAACAAGACACCTAAGTTGACTTTTCCCCAAAAACCACTGTCTAAAAATGTGGTTGGAATAACCATCAGAAGTGTAGTACTTACTACTCCCTGGCGACTTCCACACCTACTTAGGTCTCTCAGCTCCCAAATTGTACTCCTCCGGGTGAAAACACAGCCTTTGTAGTCACCCATGTGGGGTTCTGGAAGCGTGTGTGACGTATGAGGGTCGTGTTCTGTGGTTGGACGATGTGGGAACATCACACACAGGGCGTGTTCTACACAGCACTTTGTGCATCCTATCAGCCTCGCTATCTCAGCAATAGACCTGTTCTTCTTTGGAAAATATATCCGGTCTGACCTAATTCTAAAGGTTCTATACTGCAAGTGATATGTGGAAGTATAAATTACTAGGCTCAAATTCTCATGATTTATATTGATAGAGGCTAAAAAATAGAAATTTCAAGTATCGAGACAGCTGTATTGGTACTCCTTTCGCTATCAAAAGAAGTGAATTATTTCATGTAAATAAATTCAATTCCCCCAAACAAAGCTTGTTATTTTCATGATAAAACATTATGGGGGTCATTACAACATTGGCGCTAAAAGCCGCTTACCGCCGTGCAGAAGACTGCCAATACACCGCCGCGGCCGCGGAATTCCGCCACAGCAATTATGACACACATCTCGGAATCCGCCGATATACAGACACCCACACAAGTCCGCCACACCAAAGGTTAGTGATAAACTGGCGAAAACAAAACCTCCACCTCCACACCAACAGAAACACGCCCATGCTATTACGACACACGAATCCACGCGGCGGTCTTTCAACCGCGGTATTCCATTGGCGGTACACACCGCCGCGCTCAAAATACACACACATCTCCAAAACACCGCCACATTGGACAATTCAAAATACACACACCTGATACACATACACATACCACTCCCACACACCCAACACAATATAAAACACACACCCACATCACCCACAACCCCCTACGACCAAAAATACATAAAGAAGGCCAGAGAGAGAGCACAGAATAGACAATAGCACCACACAGAGGCACACAACACCATCACCCACACAACATCCACACACAAAACACCACACACCACTACACATCACTACACTCATCACCACATACACCACCTCACACATCACACACACCACCCCATGGCACGCCAAAGACACCCCCGCTTTTCGGACGAGGAGCTCAGGGTCATGGTGGAGGAAATCCTACGGGTAGAGCCACATCTATTTGGCTCACAGGTGCAGCACACATCCATAGCCAGGAAGATGGAGCTATGGCGCAGAATAGTCGACAGGGTCAATGCAGTGGGACAACACCCAAGAAATCGGAAGGACATCAGGAAGAGGTGGAACGACCTACGGGGGAAGGTGCGTTCAGCGGTCTCCAGGCACAACATCGCGGTACAGCAGACTAGCGGCGGACCCCCACCTCCTCCCCCACAACTAACAACATGGGAGGAGCAAGTCTTGACCATCATGCATCCAGAGGGCCTCGGAGGAGTCGGTGGAGGAATGGACACTGGTAAGTCAAATCTTAACTATCAGATCCCCCACCCTACCTACATGCTATCACACCCCCCCATCCTCACACCCTCCCCTATCACTCCAACTCCACACTAATGTTCTAAGAACACAAACCACACATCCCAACAACAAGCCCTGTATGACACAACTAAGCATGGTCACCCCTCACCAAAGCATGCTCACTGCACATACCCAGAACAGCCCCCTAACCATCATCACACAAGCCCCCACACAGGAATGCTAGCACTGGGGTACACGCTCACCCACCCATTGCACACCATGACACACACACATGCAATAATCATGCTCTTATGCCCCTGCAGGATCACCAAGGACCGTCACCACACCGGAGGGTCCAGACATCTCCACTCCACCCACAGAAGAGGCCCACAGAGACGATAGCAGCTCTGCCCTACTGGAGCCTGATGACCAGCCCGGACCATCGTGGGCCTCGGGACAGTCGGTTCCCCTTGCACAGGCACAGCCCAACACTGACCTTCCACCCTCTGGTAACACCAGCACAGCACCCACCCAGCGGGCCCAAACCTCCCTACCCAGGACAGGTCAATCAGCTGTGTGTCCACCACTACAGGGAACCCAGGATAACCCACCACCCCAACAACAACAGGGACCTGGGGGCAGTGGTAGTGGGCACACGGTCCAGGGGACGAAGGCACAGGAACACAGGGGAACTGAGAGGGCTGCTGTGCGACAGGGGGCGGACAGGCCAAGGGAACCCACTCTCCACGAGGCCCTATCCTTCATCATGGGAGCATACCACCACTCCTATGAGACGATGGCGACGGTCCTGGTCAAGTTTCAGGAGACCCAGCACCTGCAGGAGGAACAGTATTTGGGCTTCAGGGAGGAGCTCAAGACCATCAGCTCCACCTTGGGCACCATCGTAGGGGTGCTGAAGGACATACAGCAGACCTTGAGGGACACCGTGGCACTCCAAGGGGCCCCTGACACTAGCCAGGACGATGAACTGCCCACCTCCTCCGCCGGCGCTAGTGGACAGGACGCCCCGCCACAGGACCACCACACCAGCACCCCACCCCCTGCAGATGGACAACCACCACGGAAGCGGTCCCTGAGATCCAGGAACAGGACAGAGCAAGATGGCAAGACACCCGCCAGCAAATGAGACCACCCTGATTGTCCCCCCAACGTCCCACTTTGTTACCCTGTCCATACTTTAACTGCCCCAGCTCCACTTCCTATGCCCAGATGGGCAGTGCACCTGTGAGACTAAAAGACTGGACTCTGCCATGGACATTCCTCCACCATCACCCATCACCATTTTACAACCCCCCTCCATTTTTGAGCACTTAAATAAACACCCTTGAACCACAAAACATTCTGGAGTCAGTCTATGATTTTGTAAAATGTATGATCAATGACAGTGTCAAAATGCTTTTTTAGTTGTTAAGGCAACATACCAATGTCACACATCACAAGTCCTTGAAGGATGCTTTCAGATGACACACGTTGGTAACCACACCTCTGAAACCGTAATGGAAAGGAACAACTCAGTTACCAAATAATCCCATTAAATTACACACTGGATAGAGTAAGACGTGTGACAGTGAATGTAATGTTAAAAAAGAAAATGTTCTCACCTGTGTGTCACTGGAAATATTGCTGTATGACTGACTCCCTGTTGTCGTTGTCTTCTTCCTCAGCATCCCCCTCATCACTGTCCACAGGCTCCACAGGCTTCACAGGCTCCACAGCTGGCACAACACCGTCATCTGGACCATCCTCCTGCAGAAAAGGCACCTGGCGTCACAAAGCAAGATTGTGAAGCATCGAGCAGGAGATGATGATCTGGCACACCTTCTTCGGTGAGTAGAATAGGGAACCACCTGTCATATGGAGGCACCTGAACCTGGCCTTCAGGAGGCCGAAGGTGCGTTCGATCACCCTCCTAGCCCGCCCATGGGCCTCATTGTAGCGTTCCTCTGCCCTGGTCCTGGGATTCCTCACTGAGGTCAATAGCCAGGAAAGGTTGGGGTAACCAGAGTCCCCTAATAGCCACACACGGTGCCTCTGGAGTTGACCCATCACATCAGGGATGCTGCTATTCCGCAGGATGTAGGCGTCATGCACTGGGCCAGGGAACTTTGCATTTACCTGCGAGATGTACTGGTCTGCCAAACAGACCATCTGTACATTCATCGAATGGTAACTCTTCTGGTTTCTGTACACCTGTTCACTCCTGTGGGGGGGTACCAAAGCCACATGGGTCCCATCAATAGCACCTATGACATTGGGGATATGTCCAAGGGCATAGAAGTCACCTTTCACTGTAGCCAAATCTTCCCCCTCAGGGAATATGATGTATCTCCTTACGTGTTTCAGCAGGGCAGACAACACTCTGGACAGCACGTTGGAAAACATAGGCTGGGACATTCCTGATGCCATGGCCACTGTTGTCTGAAAAGACCCACTAGCAAGGAAATGGAGCACTGACAGCACCTGCACGTCAGGGGGGATTCCAGTGGGATGGCGGATTGGTGACATTAGGTCTGGCTCCAACTGGGTACATAGTTCCTGGATAGTGGCACGGTCAAACCTGTAGGTGACGATTAAATGTCCCTCCTCCATTGTCAACAGGTCCACCAGCGGTCGGTACACCGGAGGATTCCGCCATCTTCTCAATTGTCCCAGCCGATGGCGCCTAGGAAGGACAACAGCGAGGATCGAGTCAACTTTTTTCCAGGTATGTACCCACAGTTACACAGAACACGACACCAAACACAAAACCCTTCCTGTATGTGTGTTGAGTGGAGGCCTAGCTATGTGTGACGCAGAAGTAAATGGAGCCATGTGGGCCCCTGAAATGGCGGCTGCCTGACCTCTAAACAGGGACAATGGGATTGTGTGGAAACTGCGTTGGCGTTGCACACCGGCGCGGTAGGCGGTCGTAGACCGCGGCGCAATGCGCCGGCGGTGATGATACGCAGCGCCGCGGACGTCACCGCCATTTTCTATCTGTTCAATCACTAGATACCTGATCTTCGACAGGAGAGGACCTACACTGCAAGTGCTGCTGTGACCTCGGTCTGGAAGCGACGATGGCTGCTGCGTCTGGGGAAAGGGCCCCTGACTTCACTGCTCAGGAGTTGGAGAAACTGGTAGATGGGGTCCTCCCCCAGTACACGCTACTCTAAGGTCCTCCAGACCAACAGGCAAGTACACTGGGAGAACGTTGTATGGGCTAGGCCTGGGTGGAGAGGGCTGGTTGGAAGAGGGAAGGGGGCAGAGTTCAGGGAACATTAATGCATGTGAATGTGCCACATGGCTAGGGTAGGGAGGGGGGCCACGCACATTGAGGGTTCGGTTGCTAATGACTTCTCTTCTTCCCTTGTGCATGTCATGTAGGTCAGCGCCCACCAGAAGAAGGACATTTGGCGTGCCATCGCCAAGGACATCCGGACCCTGGGGGTCCACCAGAGACGGGACACCCACTGCCGTAAACGATGGGAGGATATTCGCCGCTGGAGCAAGAAGACGGCGGAGGCTCAGCTGGGGATGGCCTCCCAATGTGGGAGGGGTGCCCATCGCCCCATGACCCCCCTGATGTTCCGGATCCTGGTGGTGGCCTCCCCTGAGTTGGATGGGCGCTTGAGGGCATCACAGCAGACACAAGGGGGTGAGTACAACATCATTCTGCGGACTTTGCGCGCAGTGGAGGGGTTTGGGTGGGGGAGGAGTCCTTTGGGTGTACCTAGGCCAGGCAGACATAGGTAGACTAGGCCCCTCCGAAATGCAGGCCATGTGGCTCCCTACCCCGCCGCAGTAGAGTGCCAAGTACAGGTATAGATGCCCCTGTGGCATCCATGTGTGCACCATAGCCATGTAGGCTAGATCCCAGGAATTGCATCTGTAGAGGCCATGAGCACGGCGTAGTGCAGGGGGCTGCTGTGTCTGTAGTGTCCACCAACGGTCGCGGTATGCCATGCACTCAACCTGTCTTTCTTCTGTCTTCCCCCCCCCCTTTTTGTGCTCTCCATGTTCTTTTGTGCATCAGCATCATCAGGCGGAGGTACAGTGGCACCGGAGCACGAGGGAGCTGCATCCCACATGGCCTTGGAGGGCCACACCACGGACTCTGAATGCACCAGTGGGACGGAGGGCGAGGGGAGCTTCACGTCGGCCACCGGATCACCAACCAGCGACACAGACTCGTCGGACGATGGGATCTCCCTTGTGGTGGCGGCACCATCTGTGCGCCCCACTTCTACAGGTACAGCTGCCACCTCCCCTACCAGCGCCGCCCTCCCAGCAGCCCCTCAGCGTTCACCCCTTGCCCGCTCACCCAGGAGGGTGGGCATCACCTTCGCCCCAGGCACCTCAGGCCCTGCCCCAGTCACCCCTGCTGCCCTCAGTGAGAAGGCCATTGACCTCCTCAGGTCCCTCACTGTTGGGCAGTCTACCATTGTGAATGCCATCCAGGGTGTAGAAAGGGAGTTGCAACACGGTAATGCATTCCTGGAGGGCATTCATTCTGTTCAGGCTGCCCTTCAGCGAACCCTGCAATCTCTGGCCTCAGAACTGATGGCAGCCATTGTCCCTGTGTCTAGCCTGCCCCCTCCAACCTCCTCCACCCAGACCCAATCCCCTGTACTCCAGCCTATCCCAAGCACACCATCAGACCAGCATGCACACCTCTACACACAAAAGTAGCTCAGGCAAACATAGACACCACACAACCCACAGGCACACACGCAAGCATCACCCACGTGCAGACACAGCAACATCCACTGCCTCCACTGTGTCCCCCTCCTCGTCGTCTCCCTCCTCCCTCCCAGTCTTGTCTACACTCACACCTGCATGCACTACATCTACAGGCACCAGGACTCGCACCAGAACACCCAGCACCACACCCCGCTCACCTGCACTCACCACCTCAACTCCCATTTACACGTCCCCTGTGTCCTCTCCCAGTGTGTCTGTGACGCCCACTCCCAAAGTACACAAACGCGGGCACCCACACACCCAACATCCATCCAACTCACGACAGCCTCCAGTACCTGCACCCGCACCCAAAACACCTAAGGTGACACCTCCCACAACCACCTCCTCTTCCTCCACTCCCAGACCCCTCCAACTACCTATCCCAGTGTTCGTCAGAAACTGTCCCTGTGTAAAGTTGACCTTTTTGCCCCCCCCCCTCGAATTCATCAGTCCCGTCGTAGCGCCTCAGCCAAAAAGCCTCCAATACCAGTGGTGCCTGTTAAAGGTGTGTGGAGTGCACCGGCCACCAGGACTGGCAGTGTGACCCGGAGCCACTGGCAGCCCACCCCTGTAAAGGCTCTGAAATTGGAAAGAGGCCGACAGGACCCTGTGAAGACTCCTGGTGGCAAAACAACTCACAGGGGTTCCAGGGGGATTGCAGAGTCAGCTGTGACTCCTCCAAAGGTGGGGAAGGGCCAGAGGAAGTCTGCACAGCCTAGAGTGAGCAGCACAGCGGAGAAGGGCGGCATCCTTCCCGGCGGTCGGGAAATCAGGAGACCACCGCCAGAGTCAGTGCCCAGGAGGGCCCAAGTATTGTCACTGGTCAGGAGACCACCGCCAGAGTCAGTGCCCATGAGGGCCCAAGTATTGTCACTGGTCAGGAGACCACCGCCGAAGTCAGTGCCCAGGAGGGCCCAAGTATCGTCACTGGTCAGGAGACCACCGCCAGAGTCAGTGCCCAGGAGGGCCCAAGTATCGTCACTGGTCAGGAGACCAAGGCCAAAGTCAGTGCCCTGGACGGCCCAAGTATCGTCACTGGTCAGGAGACCACCGCCAGAGTCAGTGCCCAGGAGGGCCCAAGTATCGTCACTGGTCAGGAGACCACCGCCGAAGTCAGTGCCCAGGAGGGCCCCGGCTGCCATAGCTCCGCTGGGCAATGAGGGAACGTCATGCCACACACCAATGCCCAGTCCAGAGACCGCCATGGCAAAGCACCGCAGAACAGTCCAGACACCACCATGGCAAAGCACCGCTGAACTGTCCAGACACCGCCATGGCAAAGCACAGCTGAACTGTCCAGAACCGCCATGGCAAGGCACCGCTGAACTGTCCAGAACCGCCATGGCAAGGCACCGCAGAACAGTCCAGACACCGCCATGGCAGAGCACAGCTGAACTGTCCAGAACCGCCATGGCAAGGCACCGCTGAACTGTCCAGAACCGCCATGGCAAGGCACCGCAGAACAGTCCAGACACTGCCATGGCAAAGCACCGCTGAACTGTCCAGAACCGCCATGGCAAGGCACTGCAGAACAGTCCAGACACCGCCATGGCAGAGCACCGCTGAACTGTCCAGAACCGCCATGGCAAGGCACCGCTGAACTGTCCAGAACCGCCATGGCAAGGCACCGCAGAACTGTCCAGACACCGCCATGGCAAAGCACCGCTGAACTGTCCAGAACCGCCATGACAAGGCACCGCAGAACAGTCCAGACACCGCCATGGCAGAGCACCGCTGAACTGTCCAGAACCGCCATGGCAAGGCACCGCAGAACAGTCCAGACACCGCCATGGCAGAGCACCGCTAAACTGTCCAGAACCGCCATGGCAAGGCACCGCAGAACAGTCCAGACACCGCCATGGCAAAGCACCGCTGAACAGGGCATGCACCGGGGAAGAATGAAATGTCCGCCACATCAAGCATCGTTATCCCATATGCGGGTGGGAGAGGGATGGTACAGGAACTTCCACGGGGAGACTAATCCAGTCTGGGCACCAGTCCCCCTCCAGTACCAGTGGAGGCTGTTATCTACTTTAGAAACTGTGGCTTTGCACTCCCCAGGTTGGAATAGTGGGCAAGCCACCCACTGTAGAGACTTGAGAGACTGTGGCTTTGCACTCCCCAGGATGGTACAGTGGGCAAGCCACCCACTGTAGAGACTTGAGAGACTGTGGCTTTGCACTCCCCAGGATGGAACAGTGGGCATGGATCCCCGTCGTGGATCTGACTTTGCACTCCTCCGGCTGAGGTGCCCCCCCTTCCCTTCCCCCTGAGGTGCCTGTAGTATTTCTATCTGATGCCCCGGCAGTGTTCTCTCCGTGTGTGGACAGGTATCTTTTGTGGGCCTCGCCCATGCATTTTTGGACTAGTGGTGCACGGACATTTATATGTGCATATCTGCACTACTTCTCGGAATGTATATACTTTTGTATGGTTAGCTAATATATCTGTATATTTTTGAGACATGTATATTGATACATTACAATGTTTTGACTGATATCGTTTTGTCTTTGCTTTCTTCCGGGGGAGTTGTGGGTTGTTGATGTGATTTTTGTGAATGCTTTGGTGTGTGTGTTGTAATATGCAAGGGTGGGGTGGGTGTGTTGCGTGTGTGTCCCCTAACTTTTGCCTCCCCTATGTCATAGGTGCAGTACTCACCGTTGTCGTCGCCGGCGCTGGCGTTGGTCTTCGTAGGTGAGTAGGAAGAGAAGGGCCAGTAGGATTTGGAGTTCAGGCTCCATGGAGTCCTCCTTCCTCGTGGGATGTGTTCAGGTGAGCGTTTTCCCATTGCAGAAACTGTTTCCGCCATGTTTTTATCCACGGAGAATCCGCCCCGGAAAAGGTGGCGGATTGGCTGGTTGTGATACTATGGGAGGTACATTGTCTCCCGCCTGTCTGTTGGCGGTGACCGCCGCGCTGCTTGTCTGTACCGCCGTGGCGGTCGGAGTGTTAAAGTGGCTGTCTTTGTTGGCGGTTTCCGCCACGGTCATAATTCCAACATTTTTACCGCCGGCCTGTTTGCGGTCTTCCCGCCGCTTTAACCCCGTCCGCCAGGGTTGTAATGACCACCTATGTTTGTTCCAAGATAACAACTTTTAATGTTAGTACGTACATATTTGGCCTCCAGATATCGGTTTGTTAGTTTCCCCAAGTACTTGCATACAGTACAGCATCACCAAACTAGTGTGGGTTCTGCTTTACATGTCCATATAACACTAAAGCATCTCCCATGCATGTTTGTCATTTGCAATAAATGTCACCATTAAGTTACTGATGGTAATGATAATGTAAAAATGCACTCAGTATGCCACGGATGGAATACATTTAACCTCAGGCACTAGAATGGCAGGATTGAACTCCATACTGCAAAGGATACCACAGTATGCTAAGAATGGCCACCATTATTTCAAGAATTGCCCCATCATGCCAGACATGACCCCTGAATGCTGTGTTGACAGTAGATGCCAAAGATAGTCTGAGATGTCAGGAGTCCAGGGACACCCAGGGACACTGTGGTCTGGCCGGCCACAGTGATAGCTATCGATGCACACAAATACACATATGTACGAAGACACACCCACACCCCAATGGGCCCAGCTGCAAATAAAGGTTTTGTTTTCATTTTCCAGACTTCTGGGCTACTGTGGTGCTCCTATGATGCTCTGAGGTTGTTCATGCAATGCATTTGCTTTTACGTCTTCATGACATGGGTTAATCTCACAAAGCGTTTTACAATTGTATTGTTAAACCAATCACAGAAACTTGGATTAAATAAATTGCACCCTTTAACATTCCATCTCAGAACAACAACATGGTTTTGCTTTCAGTGATACAATGACCTATTAGGAATTTAAGTCAACTTTATCAAAAAGCTATTTATTTTATTTTTGTCTAGTCTTTGATTGTTTATGTCAAAATGTTATAGTTAACACTGAACATGTTTTTAATTTTTGTTTAAGACCGCTCTCTATCAACAAACCGATTAAGGTTCTCAAGAAACGTAATTGGTTACCCAGTTCATGTGTATTATCTCTTTGATTGTCCATGTTCTTATGCTTTGAACAAAATACAATTCTCTGTCACCTATCATTGTTTACCCTTATGTTTAGATTATTGACAATAGACGTACATGTTTATATCTCCTACATAGACTAGCAACATTGTCTTCATGCAAAAGTCTAGCTTGCCTAAATATTGCTTATTTCACATATTGTGCATTGACATATCGCATCTTATGTGATTTAAAAATATGAAGAATTTCTCTACCCACTGTATGTTTGTGTTATGTAAAATGTGCCAGTGCACGGGGTACACAGTCACTCCTCATCTATACACTTCTTCAAAGAGTTTATGAATGTGCAAATGAGAGCTCACTACAGACAAAAGGATCAGCAGCTCAAAACATCACTCTGTGGGTCGATCACAAAACGTTTTGGACTAGCGCTATTCTATGGCCTTGGCGTTGAGTGAGGCAGTGCCTGGACAAAAAACGTTTACAATTGTATTATGAAAACAGATTTATAGAGGTGGTAATGTATGACAAGGACATACATGAATATTTGTGATGCATTTTTTTGTGCTCGTGTGTTGTTATTTATGATGTGTTTTGTGCTTTGTGCTGCATCATTGCATTCTTTTATTTTTGTGTTGGACTGTGCTTCTTGCGTTGGATTCTGTTTGACGGGTTCTGTTTTGTTGTTGCTTTGTTATTTTGCTTCGGGATTTGTTGTTTCATTTTCAGCCAAATAAAGCACACTCCTTTAAAGTCCTTTGCTTTTCAGTAGTCCTCTGTGATGGCAGCAGCTGTTTGTTCAATTTAACAAGAACCCAGCAGTTCTCAGACTGCCGAGGCATCGCTTTTTCATACTTTTGTAAAAATAACATTCTTGATGTCCTCATTTCACCCGGTTCTACTGTTTGCTTTGGTTCAGGTATGCCATGGTACTCCTACAGCTGCCAAATACATAGAACAGAAGCTGACATAAGTGAGGCCTAGTGTAACTATTCACCTCACAAAAAAGCAGATCAGGGGAGGATACCACAAGTGGATAACTGTTGAATGCTACATGGGGACAAAATAATAGCTAAAGCAGATGTTCACATTGTCTGCGTGAAATATTATTGGACGTCAAATATTAGCATAATTAAGCTACTCGATTAACCAGTCAATTGTTTTGTATTTCCATCAGTCCTTTCCTTGCAAGACCCCATTTCTCACTTGAAACTCAAGAACAAAGCCATTCAAATCGTGCTTAAAAGCTTTAGTCTACAACTGATAACTGCCCAAGAAGTCTGTGGTGGTTTACAGTGTGCTGCCGGAGAGGGGAAACGCATTAGCTCCTCTCAAATGTCAAAGGAAAAAGATTAGTCTCATCTGGTAGACTCGTTTTCTGCTAATTGAAAACATATTTATTCATCTAAGTAGTTGCGTGCCCAATGACTTTTTTTGTAACCAAGCTATCATGCAAAATACTTGCTACCTACCACATTTCCAAGTTCTGCTTCTGCTACTGTACATCTGTGACCCTAGCTGCAACCACAGACAAACATATTGCACCCAGATCAATTTTAGGTCATTTTCAGTCAGAATGTGTACTTCACAATCTACGTTTTCTGTATCGAAACACCTTCTTGTAGATATTTGTTCCTGTAATACTCTGCTCAAAATTCATATATTTGACCCACAAATTCGATGTATGACTTTATTTTCTTAGATGTTGATGAATACGCTGTTTTTAACATGCATGTACTGTTTTTAACTGTATGTTCTGAAATGTGTTGTACTGCAGTATTTGCATAATGACTTACACTCACCAAGACCACAAAATGCTTTGCAGATGATCTTTTGGAATTGACGCAGAAGTTCAAAGCTCCCTGAATTTGAGGAGGGCCATACTCAAGGGACGTGGCTTGTATGCCACTCAAGATGGCCACCTAGACGCGGGGTGCTGTGAACCACTGGAGTTGTGTTCTTAAAAATTTGTGGTGTTAATACTTTTTTCAACCCTGCATCGTTGGTACTGAGTGGAGGATAATCTAAAGAGCCTGCATTTCTTTCTTTCATCGGATGGCACTGCTCAGGATGATACACCCGCCATTTTAGGTATACAGCTGTGCTGTAAAGAAGCCACACTGTCACACTATAAAGTCGTGTCAGGAAAAATGCAATTCTTTGAATTAGAGTCACTTGTTATATCCGGCAAATTACTTTCTGCTGCGTGCTATGTTGTCAGTGTGTGGCAAATACTTAATTAATATGCCAATTAAGCATGAAAACTTATTGAGCGAGTCCTTCTGAATGACATAGGTGCACTTTTTCTGTGTGCCAGATAAAGCAAACTGAGTAGTCCCACAGGAGTAACTATTTATTTTTGTAAATATTGTCCTCCACCAGATTATGTTAGTATGCTGTTTACTGTGTGGATATACATAGGCAGGCTACTAAGAGTCTTTGCTGAGTAACTTTTTTGTGAAGCATTGTCATCAGTTGTTGTGTGGGCAAGTTAAATAAGTCACATTTGATAAGTAAAGCATAGTCCATCACCATAATAGATTCCGGATTGTCTTCTTGGGGGTCTTTCATAGACCAGCCATTTTCTTGTACTGACATACCTCATTCTGTTACCTCTTGTTCTACAAGTGCAGCAGTTGCTGCTTTGAAAACTCATTCACTAGCCTCTGCAAATAAAAGGCTTAAACACGACACATCCTCTCTAGAGAAAGATCTTTCCCCCATTTCATTAGAGACTTTTTAACAGAAAATCTGTGCTCTATGCAGTTTGTTGAGGAAAAGAACAAGCAAATCCAACACCTTGCTGACAAATGGTCAAACATTGTGTCAAGAATGACTTTGATTGAACAGCATGTCAGTGATATAAAGGATGAATCCAACAAGATTGCTGTACTAGAAAAAGAGGTTCTTCTTTTAAAGAAACACTCAGAAGACTTTGAAAACAGAAACAGAAGCAACAATCTGCATATTTATGGTCTTCCTGAGGGTATTGAAGGGGAAGATCCTGTAGTTTTTATTTTACTTCACTATTGTCGCAATTGGTAGAATTGCCTCCATCTACGAAATTTAACAACCAAAGAGCACACAGACTGTGTTGTCGCCTCTAACTGTCTATGTCTGGCAAACCTTGAGGACTGACTATCTTATTCCTGGAGTTCATTTCTACAGCTAACAGACAGAAGGACTTTCTCAAACTTTGCCCTGTGCTACATTCTTAAGGTGTTTGTTTTGCCCTGTTTCATCCCTGCGTTTTCAAGGTGACTTACCAAAATACGACTAAATCATTCGAAGATCCCTCAGATCTCAGAAAATGTATAAATGCCAATATAGCAAATTCAATGGACACAGCTGGTCCCTCTACACACTAACGTTTTTTGCAATGTCTTGATATGTTACTAAGTTTTTTGATTGCTTGACAGGATTGTTTTACTGGCTGTTGTGCATCTGTTCATCCTCCCATTCTTTCAGTTTTTTTCTTGCAAGTATTCAATACTTTTTTCACCCTTTCAGTGTACTTATGTAACATTCCGGTGCTGTAAGTTGTCTCTTGTTGGTTTGGTCCATCTTCACCTGTGTCACCATCTCAGTACCCTTCTTCTTGTTATACAGCAAGGTACTTGTTATCAGTCATCAGTTCCTGACATGTACTGTCTTCTTTTGTTATATCCTCTATTTTGTACTCTTTTTTCTCTCTCCCCTCTTGTCCTATCCCCCTTCTCTCTTATGTGCTATCTTCACAATCTCTTTCTTTTCTTTGGCTTATTTTCTATCCCCTGTGATTTACATTTTGTTAATATTGTAGTAAGTTTGTGTATTTGTGTTATATATTCAATTCAGTGTTATTTCTTGGATTGTGAAAGATTTTGTTATTCCTATAAAAAGGCAGAGAATATGAACCAGATTTAGTTCTGCTTCAAGAAACTCACCTTTCAGAATTGGAGGCCTTTAAGCTTCAGCAGAGCTGGGTGAGTTCAGTTTCAGTATCCCCCTCATCTAATAAAAAAATGGAGCAATTCTAGTGTGTCATAAAAAAATAAAGTGTACAACCGTTACTCAAAAAATTGATGCTGAAGGTAGATGACTTATTGTTAAATTTCTTATAAATTATACTTCTTTAACGGCTTTTAATGTTTCTGGTCCTACTCAACCAGACTACTTTTTTGGACCAACATTTCTAAGAAATGTCTTCAGTACGACAATGACTTTTTCATTTTAGGAGGTGATTACTGTCAAATTATGGACCCTATTATACATCCCCAATCTCAGGTTAGAAATACACCTCATAAAACACATAAGCAATTTCACTCTACCATATCCCAAAGACACCTGGTAGATTCACGGAGAATCTGTAACCTGTCAACTAGAAAGTTTTCTTTTTATTCCCCGCCTCATGGGTCTCTTACACGACTCGACCACATTTGTGTTAGCAAACCTTTATCCCAAAATCTTATCAGCTCTACTATTGAACCTATAGTGATTTCGGAACATGCTCCAGTTGATAAAGATCCTGATTTACTCCTGGTACATCCCAAGTCCAGTAGATGGATATTCAATAATATTATTTTATTGGATGCAAATTTCTCCTCTTCCCTTTGTTCTTTTGCCGGGGAGTTCCTTAAGATACACACAGGTTCCAATACATCTCCCCAATTATTATGGGACACATTTACGGCTGCAGCTCGGGCCATATAATGCATTTTGTTGAAAAATAAGAGAGACAATTTGCCCAAAAGCTTGAATCATTACTTTTAACTATAAAACACTTAGAACATAAGTTGTCTTCCTAACCCGTTGGGACTAATTTGCAGAACTCATTACAGCTAAGCTTCACTTTGATAAAATATCTACAGATCATGCGTCATCTTTTTTACTCTGTCGTAATAAAGTGGGAAAACTTCTTGCCAATTATTTGAAGGTCCGAAAGCAAGGCTCTATTATCAAGTCCATATACTCTTCCACAGGGAATAAGGATCATGATATCTTTGAGGAATTTACAATGTTCTATCAAAATCTATATACTCTGGAAACTCCTGCTCATCCTTCTCTTATTGATGCTTATTTAGCAAACACTATTAGTCCTAACCACGATGAACTAAATTTTGATTCTCTTGAGATTGGTTTATCTATCTCAGAGCTTCTCAAAGCACTCCAATCTCGTAAAACAGGCAAAACTCTACTACTGTAGAGTTTTATTTGTACTTATGTAATTTACTACTTCTTAAACTTCTACAGATTTTTACACTTTTCGACAGCACCCTTATGGCTGGAGGCACTTTTCAAGAAGCAAGCATATGTCTTATCCATAAGGAAGGTTGTGATCCTACACAGTGCAAAAATTATCGGCCTGTTTCTCTTGTTAATGTGAACTATAATATCTTCCCCAAAATACTAACTCTTTGGCTTGAAGCATTTTTACCTAAGTTTCTAGCCAAGGAACAATCTGGTTTTATCAAAGGTAGACTCTGTTCAGATAACTCTAGATTGATTAGACCTTTTTACTGAAATCCCTTATTTGACATGGATTTGGTCCCAATCTCATTTCACTTATTTCCCAACTTTATAAATCCCCACAAGCTTCTGTTTTGGTCAAGGGGAAAGTTTCCAAATATTTTCAACTATAACGAGGAGTTCGACATAGATGCCCGTTATCACCTCTTTTATTTTATTTAGACTTTGAACCCTTCCTTTCACGAATTCGTGAGAATACTTTAATTACAGGTTTCAAGTAAGGAGGTAAACATCTGATACTTTCTGCGTATGCAGAGGATATTCTTTTTTTTATAATCCTGATCAAACTATTCCAGTTTTACTCCATGACATTTCTGAATTCTCTTTTGTTTCAGAATATCAGATTAACTCGGACAAAACTGAAGTTTTACTGATCACAAAATGATGTCTTAAATTGTCTTTTAATTCTACTTGTTTCCATAGGAACACTTCTAAAACGAAATATCTCAGAATTTGGATCGCCAACTCTATTAAGGAATCTGTTACAATAAATTTGAAAGAAGGTCTTAACAAAATTGACAAACTCGTATCTTCTTGGAATCCATTATTCCTCTTGTGGTGGGGACATCTTGATTCCATAAAAAAGATGGTAACTCCTATTCTGCTTTATGTCTTATCTATGATCCCAGGTTGTAGACCTTCTACATATTTCAAAACAATGTGCTACATACTTTCTAAATTTCTGTGGAACCATGAAAAAATCCAGATTATCCTTGACACAACTCAAAAAGACGAAGATAGAAGTTGGTATTAATTTTCTAGACTTTCAGACATATCATGAAGCCTTTTGTTTTAAGAAAGCCTGTAAGTGGCTTTCCACATCACCTTTCTTATATACTCCCTTATGACTTGATATTGAATACTATTCCTGGTCCTTTTTACCTAAGGAAGTTCTCTCTTTTTCCTAATAGAATAATATTACATCTCTACCACTATTTAAAAATACTTGCTCCCTATTGGAAACTTGTTACAAACCGCAAAATTGTTTTTTTATAGTCTCCCTTATGGAATAATCATCTTATTACTATTAATAATAAACCTGTCTATTGGAAAACTTGGAGCCAAAAAGTTATAATATGGGTTCAGAATTTATTTGATGGTAATTACACCACGCACATTCCCCCAATATCAAGCATCATTCAATTGTCTACGTATATTTTTCCGTCAGTTTTCCCTTCTCATATATATCATCCTAGAAATGTTTAATTTACTACCGACAGACCCTATCACACTTACACCTGAATTTCCTGTATATACTCTTCTGCCTCCTACTCCTAAAGCTTCTCTTATTTACAAGAACTTAATTTCACCAGATATATCTTGAGTTAAAACCAAAACAGAACTTAGTTGGGAAGCAGAATTGGCATGCGCTTAGCCAATCTGCTTCTGGAATAAAGTGTGGTCTAGACTTCACAGGGTTTCTAGAGCAGCCATCACTACTCAGTTTTTATACTTTTTGTATCACTGGCTTTTTATACTCCTATTTTTATATCCAAATTCTCAAAGACCAATGATAGTGCCTGTTGGTCATGCAGTCACCCTAATGGAGACCTGATGCACCTTCTTTTTCAGTGTACACCTACTTCATCCTTTTAGAGGAAAGATTGGTCTCAATTCACAACAATATTTAATATCCAGGGTTCCATCTCATCTTTAAACCTTGTTTAGGAAGCCTCTTTGATAACACCTCCTTAGAAATACAAAAAAATAAACTATTAGATTTAATGTTGGCCTTAACCTTTCAGCAAGTCACAATTAATTGGAAATGCTCTTGTGATATTTTTTACAAAGCTTAGTGGTATAATGTCTGTCACTATCATAAGTTGGATACAGCTTCTTCAAATTTATCTCTTCCATATAGAGATTTATATTGATTGCCACTAGTGAATTACTTAGATTCCAATGTAGCAAAATCCAGTTATGAATGTTCAGAGAACTTTAAACCGCTCTAAGATGTTACATTCTCTTAATACTCTTCTTTTTGCTATGTTTATCAATCATTTATCTCTACTATTTCTATTGTTATGGCATATTTATTCTTATTATTTGGTATCCAATACTGACTTTTTTCATATATCCCTTTCCCTCCCCCTCTCATAAACTACAAAACTTCAAAAGCTTTATATCTGTTTTACGTATG
This sequence comes from Pleurodeles waltl, assembly GCF_031143425.1. Taxonomy (NCBI): domain Eukaryota; kingdom Metazoa; phylum Chordata; class Amphibia; order Caudata; family Salamandridae; genus Pleurodeles; species Pleurodeles waltl. The sequence goes on from NC_090444.1 coordinate 1,173,620,888, forward strand.
AGTTTTAAAGTATATTTATATTGCCATTATACTTTATTATTATGACTTTTTACTTTGAATAAAGCAACTTAAACTTGAGTAGGGTCATAGTCAAACTCTACACATTCTCTGCAGCCACAAGTCCTGTATAAAATATAAGACATCAGGTTGCAGGGATTTGTTCTGGTAGGTCCACCCTCCTTCTCAGTTTCCCGATCCTGTTTACTTCAGGGTGTGATTTCTGGGATTGGGGAAAGGAGATAATAGGACCTTGTGGCTGTCTTAGTGTTTCCACACTGTCACCAAGGTGACACATTACAAGTCATTCAGTCACAAGGCCTCCTTTCGCAAATAGAAAAACAATTTGTGTGGCTGACATTCATTAGTTTTACAATTGGCAAATTTGATGACACTTATTTAAAAACTAACCTGAGTTGCTATCAGTCAAAATTCACATCTTTGCACAGCCCTAATTCAAACCTTTTACCTCTCAGTACATAGTGGAGCTCCTAGTTTGATGGGAATGCATTTTACTGTAGTACTAATCAACTGTCAGAAAGCATTAACCTTGTACTGTGAACCAAACTGAAGCAATGTCTCTCATAGCCACCACATATGATCTTGTATACAGGAAGTTGAAGGCCAATAGTAAAAAAGTTAAAGGAGAAAGGGAGACAACAGAGTCATTAGCACTCTGACTTATACCTTCTGATGGGCACGGATGTCTGCATACGGAAGTGCATCTAACTAGGTTATAATGAAAGGATATGCTGCAGCTGGGTCTATGTGTGACTTTCTTTTTTTGATATAAAGCTTGCTTTTCCTTAAATTAAAGCATAAAGGAGATGATTATCTTATACATATGTTCATAAACCTTCTTCCCTCATAGTAAAATAACTTCCTTGAGCTTCATAACTTTGTGCTCTCTGATGAAGATGAGCTCAGCTAATGCTTTACTTTTTATACCACTGAAAAAGTAGTTATCAGTCACTAATATTCAGTGTTGTCTATAATAAACTGGTCATATATCACTTTCTAAGAACTCTGCATACTTTTTGCTAAATCATATATACAACTCGTGTGTGATATATTTTGACATTATAATATTTTCTGTTCCATCACAAGATCAAACCCTCAAGTTTAAACAAAGCAATTTATAAAGTCTTTAGAAATGCCCAAACTCAAATTTTCAATATATTACAAAGTTCTTTTTCTGAACACAAATTAACAGACTAATTCTCAGCATTCAGAAAAGCCCTCCAACAACTCCAAGGGAAACAATTATCTCTTTAAAGGAAATCATGAATTATATTGACCTAGACTTATGGTTTGTCAGTCTGTTTTTACTTGAATATAATACAATAAATGGAGGCTACAAACAATTATGGCTATACCAAAATAGTTTATGGAAATACTATGCATGTAAACATCCCCTGAACTGACCTCTCTTCTGCTCACAAACTCGTTTCGTAAATGTAGTCACGATCTGAGAAAATATAAAAACGTGCTTCTGGTTAATATAGTCGAATACCGTTTATACACTTAATGTTAGTGTATTACATTTCCAAAACATTTTAATACGAAACTATATATGGCATAGATTTATGACATCTATTTTGGACAACGCACCAATATTTGCATTTATACATGTAATATATGCTGGGTGCTTATGGTGTAGATTTTAGGTTACACAATTTAAGCAAACATGGAGGTATGGTATTTCAATTTTCACCACTCCCACAAGAGTGTATGTAATAATACCCGCCATCATTTTTCTATTATTGTTACCACTTTCCAAGAACCAGAGTGATATTCTATTGATGACGTGTTTAGTTTCAGTACGTGTTTCTTTGTGTGATTGGTTTCATGCATGTACTCTAATTCTGAATGAAAGGAGCACTTTCTAAATAACATTTCTTTGTATTATTTAGTTGGTGTGTGCTTGTTCCACTCTACTATGCTGTCTCCTTGTTGTAAAGATATTGGCCTTTACAATCCCTTTACCATATGTTACTGGCTGATTTGGAATACTCACCAACAGCACTTGATAAATCCTTGATATGAGCTCAGTTGGGTAAAAAACATGACAGGAAAGTAAAAAACAGTTTAAATATTTTTAAAATTGAAATATCAACGTGCTTCATGCCTCCAAAACCTTGTAAGTTCTCATGAATTGCTATCTACTGGTATGTGAATCAGCAGCATTGTCCAAGCAAATATTTAACATGATATTTCGAGTAGCATGCTTTTAACTAACTAAAAGGTTTCTCATCAGAAAAAAAATCCATCCAGGTTTTATGCCAGTGCTGATGATCATTGGGACTTAGAATGTAACACATCTTTCTTTTCTAAAACTTAGATCAGACCGGAAAAGATAGCAATTTCAAACAAATTACTTCAGCCACCAGGTCAGAGTGTCTGCATAGCCACTTGAAGTCACAGGTAATGCAATGGCAGGAAGGTGATGCTTTATGATGGAAGGAAGCATTTGCAGTCTATGTCTGTGAAACTTCATCTCAGCCACTAGAGGGCACCAGGAGTGAAAGAGCAGGTTTTTCCTCGTGGGCCACTGACTCTGGTAAGGGAAACATTGCATGTGTTACACTAACACATAGCATAGCATATGAATTAATGCGATCTTTCTCACAAGATGTCCATACTTTCCCTGAGATCAGTGACTTGACTCTAGATCACATGTTGGTCAAGGGAGACCCTGAACATTTATTTAATTAGAAAAAAGTTGATTAAAAAAAAAAAAAAGCTCAAATAAGGTGAAATATCAATAATAACACGCTGGAGAAGCTAATAATTGTTGGCAGGGCTGTCTCGTAATACAATAGCAATCAGGGAAAGGATGTATCAGCAGAATTTATTGCTTGACTAGCATAAATTGAGGTCCACGGTTTACTGGAAACACAAAATAATTTTTATTATTGTACCAGTAGTAAACATTAAAATTGTTTAAAATAGTGCATAGATTTTATTACATAGAGAACAAAAACTGTCACTTCAATAAATTGCACATGTCAACAAACAGCATATGAAAATGTCCGGGACTGTAAATAGAGTCTGGACAACTTAATCCAAGCCAATTCATTATTTAAGGAAAGGCAATCCAGATTAGCTAGGATACATTTCAACACATGTTAAAGTTAATTTAAATGTTTTTTTCTAGAGCGCTCGATTACCCGAGGATGTTCATGAAAGGAAGGTCCAGAGACACCACTGTGCCTATCTAGGATGGTGACAAGACCATGTCAACTCACCAGAATTCCAGGTTCTGCGGGATCAAAGAGAATAAAACCCTCACCCGTAAACACTATTCTCTTGTATCTGAAATGAACAGGGAATTAGCGAGTAGCCTGTGGGGGAAAGGGATAGGGAATAGGGATTTGGGAAGGGAAGAGAAACAAAACAACACACACTGGTTCATAAAGGAGCGTCACTGTTGTTCTAAGAAAGTTGCCTCAGGGCTTGGTGCAGGAATTCTAAGACCAAAAATAAATTTACAAAAAAAAAGAAATACAAATATCACAGAGTCTTATAGCAAAATAACAATAATTATTATGATTCGATTGGGCAATCACCTAGTCTTTCCAAAGCAAAGTCACAATAATTATTAGTGCTCGATTGCTCAACTATTAAGCACGCTTTTGTAAGTCACAACAAGATCATTATAAAATCAAACTTATGAATTTGTCTTTTGTTATTCATTTTCTCACTATAGACTTGCTCCAAAACAATCAGAATAAACATTTAAGTTTGCATAGATATTGACCGATGCTTTCAGGAGTTCACAGCACTTAACTTCAATGCTGCCTTTAAAAATACTTCTCGAGCTGTCTTTGGAAAATAGTCTTGTATCATGGGTTTCTCGGCATCAACAAATGTCTTTCCTTATGCACCAAAAGGTCACTAACCTCAAGAAGGCTAAAAACAGGGAGAGAGGGGAATTACTCACAAACGGATTTCTACTAGAATGTTTTGATTATTTGAGGGAGATGGAATACTGCTTGTTATTTTCCAGCTGCTGCAAAAGTAATCCACTCCGGAGAGGGAAGCTACGATGAAGCCTCGCACTGAAGACTCCTGAAAGAATCATGGAACTCCAGCGGAACCAGGAACACCTGCGAGCGAAGGAAGACTCAAAGCCAAGCACAGGAAACACCTTGGCAGTTCTATTTATAGACTGCTGATGAGTCATCAGACACATGCTGGTGATGAGTCATCAATCACTTCTGATGATTCAGATGAAGGAATTCTGGTGATGAGTCATCAGACACATGCTGATGATGAGTCATCAAGCACTTCTGATGATTTATATGAAGGAATTTGATGTCTCCATAAACCACTTGACACACAGTTCATAAATGGAACAGCACTTACTTTTATCACTATAAACAAAGATGCAATGTAGTGTTCCTCAGAAGTTACAGGGAAGTGCAGTGTTGTAAACACATTCATGACATGTTTCATTGTTCTTCATACAAGCTGATTTATTTTGTGGGAGTGCATCAAGAAGCGCACGTGTGTAAGTGCGAGTCCCAACAGATGGCCATTTACCTTGCTGCACAGCCTTCTTAGAGGAGTTTGGAAATCTTCTTTACCACATAGAGCGTTTGTCACTACTCGCTTTAAAAGAAAGTATCTCAGTACTGTTTACTTATTCTTCCAATACACAGCATTCATACACAGAAAAAGGAATAACCACCAGCTGGGTGAGGCAACTTTCCAGGAATGAGAAAGATACAATACTCATAAGGGTTCAAAATCGGGTTATTTTTTTTCTATTTACAACTTTATTCATCAATCATACCTCAGACAATTCATTTAGGCCCTGATTTTAAAAAACCTAGGGCCTCCTTGAGCCACATTAGCATCATTATTTTATGCTAATGTGGCCCCAACAAGGCCAAGTTCGCCGTGCCATATTTACAAAGTGGCGCAATGCAGTGCACCACCCTGTAACCTCTTGCTTCACATTATGACTTCACCAGGCATAACGTATGCAAGGGGGGCGTTCCACCATTGGGGGTACTGAAAAAATGGTGCAAAGAAATCTAAAAGATTTCTTTGCAACATTTTTTTCAGCATTTTTAAGACCTGCTCAGACCAGGCATTAAAAGGGGGCACACCACTGGTTACAATGGGCCCATATGTATTGTTCAAGGTTAGTGCCAAAATGTTGGCACTAACCCTGAACTGTATATCAATAGCGTCAAAACTTCTGACGCTATTGCCCCCCTACCACATAATTTGCTCAAGTAACCGACAGTGAACTTCTACTTTGCACATGTTTGGTTTCTCCAGGCTGATATGACCGACTTGGCCTGAAACAAATATAATCAAAAGGGTGGGTTTCAACTAGAGTGTTTAATGTGAACAATCATATAGCCAGTCTCTCGGTCTGATTTAAGAAAAGTGCGCTGCACCCTGTGGATCGCCACTTTTCTTGCGTCCCTTAGCGCCCCCCCCCTAACGCCACCATATGTGCGCCGTACCTAAATCCGCAGAGTAAGATGGTCAGGAACAATTTCTAAACAAACAGAAACTCACAGCCATTAGGGAAATTCATATAAATAATAATTACTTGGATGCACACATCACCACCATATTAGACTCCTGTCCCTTGTACCACTTTGGCACCAATATGCGAAGCTTGCACGTACTTTGCTCTTTGTCAGAGAAAAAGTGAGAATCGGATTAAACACAGTTCAGAAAAAACATACTTTTTGACGTAAATGCAATATGAGAACTGCGCTTTTCTGCGACTCTGGGAAATCTGTGTAGATATGCGAGATTCATTATGGTGAAATATATTTTGGAAAGCCACTGCCAAGCGTTCTTTTGATGTCCTTAATGTGTTACATATACTAATGCCAGAGGACCAAAGACAGTCAGCTATAGGTGAGAAAGTATTAGGGGAATATGTTTCAAGCTGCGCAATGTGATATAGAGAAAAAAAGAATACAACCTTTGTATAAACGCTTAGCTAAGAAACTGGTAGTAATTGTGTCGAACAAGTTAGATGTGTCTTTAATAATGTACACAGAGTTGGTTTTCCTTAAAAATATCTATACAGCAAAGCCGTCAATCTGTGAATCGCACGTCTGATATGAAATGGTGTGAAATATAAATAAGCCTATTTATTGAGCCAAGCTTCTAGCAAAGGAGTACGAGCTCCATCAGCCTAGTAGATACAATTAATGACAAAGTTGTCAATACACGAAACAAGCACCAAGAATATGTAAGATTTACATTCCCAGAAGTGCTCCTTGAAATATTGAGAAACTTTCAGGATGGAACATTTTTTGTAAAGCAGACATTCTTCATTTTGTCATTTGAAAGGAACATTGTTAGTGAGCCAAATAACGAGCCTCTGTACATCAGTAACTTACTATTTGAAATAATTTTAGGTGCGTTTGAGTTTTATTTAAAGTTTGAGTTTTTATTTAAAGTTGACTATAGATTTCCTAGTGTTGCATAAACTTTGTAGCTGTAGTATTCTAATTCTAATTGCAACTCCCTTGTCAAAAGCTCCATCACAGAAGGTTTGCCGGTCCTAAAATTCTCTCTGATCCTTTTCTTCCCTACCGACCACTAAGAAAGTTGAGATCTGCCTGAACTAATCTTTTAGCTATCCTGAAATTCAGGTTGCAAACTAGAGGGGGAAGGAGGGCCACCAGATTTATATCTGTCATTGGGGCAAAGGGATGGAAGCTGCTAAACTTGCTACTTTCAGATAGATTCTGAAAACATGGCTGTCCACTCAATCTTAAATGTTTTTTTAAAGGTGGGACATGTTTCTTTCTTTTGTTTCAGTGTTGTTAGTGCCGAGATGCCTCTTGAAGGGGTGGTTGCACTTTACAACTTCCAAGTTCATTCATTCCTCACTCATAACACAACTGTGTGAACTTCATGATTTGAGTCCTGAGTGTAGGGCAAAACCTTGATAATGAACGCAGGATGGGTGACCTGGGGCCGATACTGATCAAACACTCATAAGATTCAACAGGCGTCCTCAGCCTACTAAAATATTATAGGCTGACCAAGCCTCTCTAACATCAAATGAACTAACATAAAATGAATCAACATCAAATGAAAACAGGTGAAATAAAATGTTCAGAAGTTTCTGTGGGTGACTTTGGATGATTTTTCAATCCATGTCTCCACCCCCTGAGAACTTGGGGTGGAGCCTCCTAGAACAGAAATTAGCAGTGTAAAGTTACCACCAGCAACTTTGCACACGTAGTTGGACCTTTGCCACTGGGGCAAGATATACCCACGGTGAAAAATAATAAAGCTTAAAAACCAATGAAACAAAATATTAAAAATATGCTAATGTAAAATAAAAATGTTAATTAACTTAAAATAATTTTATTGCCTTAGAACTGAGAACAGATAATGTTACAGCATAGGAACTCATCCAGTTAAATGTTCAAGAAATAATTAAATAAATAAAATATCTTAATTTACTGTTAAAACAAATCCCACCCCTATTATTTTTCATTTAATTATTATTTAGCAGAGTTTAGTAAAACATTGTCTAATTGTTTTATACCATCTTTATTCCATCATCCACAATATGAACTGTTCACGAAAACCAGTCATAATCAGTACATTGAATGAAGATCACCGTTTACATTGGTCCATCTCTTTCTTTCATCTATTCAAATTAGGGTTGAAAATCTTTACATCCTGATCTCTTTCCATTCAAGATGAACTTCCTTCCAAAAAGATCTGAGGAGACCTTCTAGGAAATAAACTCCTCCTGGTGAGGGTCAGGTATACTCTAGATGACTGCAAAGAAAGTGGGTTATTAAATGGGGTTGATTGGAGTCCCCAACAAAAACAAAGAGCACAGACTTGTGTAAAGTATTTAGCAGTAACAAAATAGTTAAAAAGTCACAACACAGCACGACTGAAATCCCACAAACAATTTAGAAATATAGAGAAATATTTAATGAGTACAAATTACACTGAAACAACAAAAATCCAATATGGGAAACCAGAAATGTGAATTTTAAAGTTTTAAGAGAAAAATCACCAAGAAAAAGTAAAACACTGTTGCAAAATAGGTTCTGCCCATTGAATTCACCCACATTTTGTGTTTTTTAGATCACCTGGTTTTGGAATATTTACTATGGGTGAGTCTCACTACATGTGTCTCACCCTTGGTAATCATGTAGCAAATAGACTGCACATGTTTACCACAAGTGTTTGCATTTTAGGATAAGGCTGCTGCCACAGTTAGGGTAAGGGGATCTTGACTGGTTACATGCGAACATGTACACAAGCATGCACATGTTGTGCTGTACGTTTGAGATTATTGTCATGTGCAGCCCAGTAACTGCACACAGTTCACCTGGCACAGAGGGAACCCTACAGGGTTAAATAATTACCTGGAATGGGCCTTATAAATATAAATAATGTGATTTGCTGTGTTGTCTGCAGTGACACTATATTATAGACAAGGGGGAAATCTGCAGTAGAGTGCACTTTGCTTCCCCTATGCCTACAAATTTCCATGAGGTATGCAAAGTGAGAGGAAAAGGTGCACCCAATTCATATTTGCAGGTCCTAAGGCCATACATGCACATCTTATGGGTCATTTGTGATTGTCAAATTTCTCTGGCTCAGCTCACAATCAGAATCTAGACCTCTTGTCACTCTGCTGGGCCAAGGTAATTTCTCTGCTCTCCAACAGCAGGAACAAAGACCTCCCTACACAAAAGTAGTAATTAACAGTGCTGCCCTCAGACCCTAAGGACGGAGGGGTGAGGATGAAAATCTGCATCTGTTAATCACCTGTGAATTACCTGTCACACTATACCAAGACTGTGGACAACCCAGGGCCACTGAACAAAGGAGGAAGCACAGACAACTGGATTCAACACAGGAGGGGGCTCCACATTGAAGTTTTGGTGGGAAAGCCCTAGCAGTGATGTCAGCAAGGGGTGGAGCTGACCCCAAAAGCAGATGTGACTTGTGACTCCTGGATGATGTAATCTTGATTTGTCCCAGCAGTTTGTGCAGGAGTATTAGGACAGGAATAGAGAGGTGATGAATCACCTTAGTATTGGCCTGGGTTACCTGGATTCTAGAACCTTCCATCCACTTTTTAAAAAAAATTCATAAGAGACAGAAAGAGTTTTTTTGTGCAGTTTGTACTTTTTGCTGCTTGACTCTGGAACTTCCGCAGCCGTGGACAACTGGAAGGACAAACCCCCTGTCTTATCCAGGTGACTGATTGACACCTGATCTGTTCGATGTAAGTCAATAAGGATGCTCAATGAAGGACCACACGCCAATTATGAACACAATTTAGCTTTACTAGAATTTCAGGTAAATGTATGCATTTGGCACATCAACACTTCCAACTCCACCTAGTTCTGCTACACGTACTTACACCTCATCCTCCCAATTCCAGTCTTCATCATTATCCGAGACTGTTCCATCCCAAGTATAAGGATCCCAGTTTTCTTTGCGTACCAATGCCCTCACTTGCACAGCTGAGGGTATTTTAGGCTTCTGCCTACTCTTCTGTTTTGCTACTCGTACTGCTAGTGTGGTGCACCTTGCCTCCATTTGATCACCCCGAGTCACTGCACTTTCTATAGTCTCTTTCATAAGTAACTGCCTTTCCTGCAAGGCTGCAACCTCATCCTGCAGCTTTCTTATTTCTTCATCTTGTGTTAATGTTTTCCTGTATACCGTACGGAGTGCAGACAGGAAAAGCCAATCCACTTGCCCTGCTGCTTTCAGCTCCAGCTTCGCCCCTCTTAGCTTCACACTCTCGACCGCATCTTCCACTAAGAGAGGAGTCACTTTCTCATCTAGTGCTTCCCATAAAACCGGCGCTGCCCAGCAGTTCAGGAGTCCTGCCACACCAGAGAACGGGTCAGTTGCTAACCACCCGGGAATGGATCTGGCTTCTGCCCCATGCTGCCTTCGGCTCTCTGCCCCACTTTTCTTACGTCCCCAAAGAGGCATTATTGACTTATATTCCACTTCTGACACCAAAATGTCTCATCCAGGTGACTGATTGACATAAGTCAATAAGGACGCTCAATGAAGGATGACACTCCAATTATGAACACAATTTAGCTTTACTAGAATTTCAGGTAAATGTATGCATTTGCCACATCAACGAAGTAGAATAAAAATAGCAATAAAGAGCTTCTAGTTATATATGAGCACACTACAAAGAGCATCTATTTATATATGAGCAAAGAGTTAATTGACAGATATCAGCTTTGATTAACTGTATACAAAAATGCGTATTTCAATTACTGCAGCAAGCTCACACTACGATGTTCAGGAAGCAAAATATAAACAAGCTGAATACTTCAGATTATAAACACAGTGCAAGCATAATAATCAATCATAACAATAGAGCAGAGAAACAAAAGCCTTTCATCCCTGGGTTTAACTTAACTTAGTCCACAAAATGCTGGGAAGCCCTCTACCGCCGGCTTGGACCTCTCTCTCCCTTGAGCGTCACGGTCTCTGAACAGCAAAACAGGGAGGCAGCGCTGTGGGCCTGGCGATGGCAGCTTTCACAACCCCATCTGCGAGCTTCAATCCCCTCACCCGCACTTCAGTGCTTAAGTAACCTGAAGCTTGGATTCTATCCCTTTCTCGCATTTTCTAGCTATGTTATCAGCACGTGTCCCTTGGCTTCGCTGCCATTCCCTGGCCATTGTTTTCATTCCATGGTTGAGACGACCTCCGTCTCATGCAGCTGCAAATAATTTTATCTATGGAATGTTGGGAAACAAGCTTGAAAACAACATTGTGAACTTTTCCACGTTGTTCGGGTTTCAGCAGGCATCACGCTCATCTATACTGTTCAAGCTAATTAACCCTTCGCGTCACAATGTCTTCCACACCTTTCCCTAAACTGATCACCCCCTGATGCCCAAAGGACTACGGATTCTGCACCCAGTTGACACCAGGACCAATGGGTCTCTCCAAGGGCCAGTGAGGCTGGCCCTCTTATTCCCCTTGAGAACCGGTTGGGGGAAAGATCTGGACTCATGTGCCCAGAGACAGACCAGGGGAAGAGCTGATGCAGGGAGCCAGTGGAAGCAGCTTCCTGAGGAATACACCACTTTGGAGGTGAGGAGGTCTACTAAAACTGCTCCTGGTCGCTGGGGTGTGCTAGCGGAGGTGTCTTTAATAAAATTTATTAATGACTGTTCATCTATTTTGAATAATGAGTTTATGTAGAAAATGAAATAACATAGAAAAATAATGCACACGTTTGAAAATGTGACCTCGAAGAATGGCCATCAATGTTCACGAAATGTACAAATTAATGATTAATACATATGAAATGTTGAAAGAGTAATAGATTATTGCAGTAATAGACTACATTAAGGGTTATGAAGTATGCTTTAGCTTAATTAATTGTAGGCCTTAACTTAGTGAGTGTCTTGGCCTACTTTGCCAGGCCTCATGCAGAAGCTGTATTTCTTAGATTTTAATAAAAATGCTGACTGAGTGAATTAAACTGTGAAATGTCTATTGTCTTGTTAAAAGTGTTTAACTGAAGCTTTTCGTGAGAACCGCCTGCTAGGAGATGATGTTCCTGCTAGTGTAACATTTTATGTGTAATGTGTGTGAGACTGACTTTCCCAGGGCAAGAACAATGAAGATTCTGACTGGAGTTGAAGCTGCAACAACATTGTTACCTGACAAGCTGGATGATGAGAACATCGTAAGGCGGACCAACCAACTGTATGTGAATGGTGAAATATTAGAATTCATATTTTTGACATAGAAATATTATTGGATAAAGTATAAACATACGATTAACTGACCAATAAGGAATTAGGGGATAGTTTAGGTGACTTTCAGATAACAACGCCGCAGAGGGAAGAGACTTATCGAGATCTGGGGAGAAGACACTTTAGGAGAGGGAGAGACGTTGTGAGAGAAGACAGCCATTACTCTCATTACTCTTGTGTGTCTTTACTAGAGACATACTTATCTTTAATGCTAAATGACTTTGCCCATACTTTCCTGACCAAGACCTGATGCCTTGCTGATCGACTGATGACCTGAAGACGAAGACTGATTCTGCTTTGCTAACCCATACTGAGGATAGGTATAAATGATAAACTGTAACTTTTATGCATATTTTGCTTTTTCGTTCTAGGTACCAACTGCACTGTTTTGATAGAATCATAGTTAGATGTTTTTCAAATTGGTGTTTCTAAATTGTTTTGCATGAAGCCCAACATGCTGATGCTAATCTGAGGTTAGTTGAGGATTCTGACTTATGATGGAAAATACTAATACTTGATGGATTTCTCTGCTTAACTACATGTATTACATTTCATTAACGCAGCTGACTCTGATATTGATTTGCACTGTAACTTTAGAATGTGTCGTAATCCAAGCATTGATTAGATTGTGTTTCTTCCGCCGCTTTGGACAACCAGTGTTGTTTTTATATGTGTTTCATTTGATATTGAGATTAATCTACATGACCTTAGCCTTGTTAATAAACTTACTAAACTTTTACTAAAGGTGTGGTTATTCATGGCTAAAAGGTCATGGTGCGTGACATTTACTGACTCCATTGATTCTTGATTTTATTGATTACTAATGATTATTGGCTATTGTGTATTGATTATTGATTATGTACTGGAGCTATGGTAAGAACTTCTTAATTGCGAGTCAAAAGGTTCATCGACCTATTTGCGTCCCCTTGTAAGTATACTTATTAAGGTCTGACGCACTAACAGTTATGGTAGCAGACTGATGGTTAGTCTCCTTAAGGGCTTGCCATAGATGTCCGGCACAGAGTGATAACAGAGAAGGTAAGAAACCGATGGTACGTCTCATTAGGAGCTTACCATAGACGTGCAATATACAGAGTGACAGGTGTCCCCAGAGATGGTAGCAGTTTGATGAGCTGCTCCATTTGAGAGTCATTATTATTGAAATTTGGATTTTAATTTGCGGGTCAAATTTTGCTTGCGAATCTGGGAGACTGAGAAAGAGGAATAGCTGTAAGTGCGGAAAGAGCCATCAGTGAAAATCCATAAGGTTTCTGAAGCGTCTGTGTTACCTTTCCTGTAGTAAACCAGCAGATTTGTTTTTGTTTTTTGGTTTATGGTTAGTGCTCACATTATTTTGCATTAATTTTGCTAAGGAGGACGAGCTGTGGGACTTTGTCAGCCACAGTACGTGTGAGTGTGATATCATTGGAGCCATTCTGGGATAGGTCGGTTAGTGAAAGGGGTCGCACACGGATTGGCAGCCGTCCGTGAGTGGCAATTGGCTGAAAACGTGGGTGAAAGGAATCTTGGGATTAAAGGTAATTTCTTAATTTGATTGTGAATAAACAAAAGTTGAAAAGATTACATTTTTCTAAATGTTGAGAAGTGCCCTAAGGGGTGATACGTATGTCACAGCGAGTGTAAGCGCACCTACACCACCAGAGAATACACCGGCTTACATTTTAATGGAAGAGAGAGGTGTTGTGCCATGTCTTTGGCTAAAGCAATGGTGCAACTTGACAGAGAAAGATGGTAACTTAGTATTTCCTACAAATGGGACGTTCAATTTGAAGGTTTTAGAGCATTTACGGATGGCGCTATATGAATTGAAGCCCCTTCCAAGACCAGCACAGTTTGAGGCATTAGCAATCTGGGAAATAATGGCCAGGCAGCAACAGCAATTGAAATTCGAGAGAAGGATGAGAAAGGCAGAAAAGACTCTAGCAGAGGCTAACTGGGATTGGGATCAGAAGGTATGGAGAACAGAGGCTTTGCAGGGAATTAAGTTGTTTCTGGCAATTACGCAGGAGGATGAGAAGGAAGGAAGCAAAGCGACTAGGAAGACGAATAGAAGTCCGTCCAAAAGTAAGGGAGGTAGAAAGTCTTCAAGAGTAGTGGAGGAATCGGCCAATGATGAGTTCCTTACACAGTTGATGAAGGGATCGACCACCACCATATACAGTATGAGAGAGTGGTCCAAGTACTAGTGTTGATCCGACAGCCCCGACACAGGTTAATGGGACAGCGAGTCCGGTGTAGGTTAATGCTAACCTGACAATGAATGTGGTGCAAAGTGGTCTTAATGTGCCAACTACTCCTGAAGTTCAGACTCAGATGCAGCCGCCACAGATACAGAGAATATATCCTGATGTGCCCATTTTAGAAAAAACTTCGAAATTAGTGGTGCCCATGAAGCAGGTGGCTCCGAGACCAGTACTGATCCAGACTGAGCTGACTCCGATTTTGTTGCCCCAAGTGCAGCCACAGGTAATGCCGAGATTTACACCAGTGACAGCGACACAGTCAGACTTGACTCCGATGATGAATCGGAATATGGGAGTTACTCTCTCGCAGAGTGTAAGTGCCAGAGCAGCCCCAGATAATATATCGCTACCAATTACTGTTGGTCCAGCTGTACCATTATTTGCACAAAAGAAATCAACTGTGAACAGAGAGCAATGACCCAGAACCTAATGAGGAGAAGGCATAACGAACATGTTCAGGCAGTTTCTCCTTTGGGTCAGACATTTGACGGATCAAGAGCATTGTTAGATTTTAGTCCACTTGTTGCACTGCCAGATGCAAAGGACCAAAGGTAAGCCAGAGCTTGAAATTATTAACACTGCAGAATCCGAATGCAGTGGCACAGCAGGTGCCTCCGATTCAAGCGAGTAACATTTCATTACAGGGACTGACAGCTCAGCAATTAAATAAATGGTTGGACAAGCTGAATACCCCACAGAATGCCTCTAAAGAAGAGGAGTATTTGAATTGTGCTCGGCTAAGCATGGAAGCGGGTGAACTCATTGAGGGATCAACGGGGGTGAATAGGTAAGAATCCACAGAGGCAGAATTTAGAAATTTGTGCCCAAAGATTACGGGAGAAGTGAGCAGAGTGCATAAGAGATTATCAGATTTGGCAGAGAAGTACAGTATAGAGACTGAGAAAACAAAGCATTTGAAAAGGAGCTACCGATTAGATTTCGAGGCAAAAGGTTTTGAACACGAGGTTGGCCGGAATGAAGGTACACCTCAAAGAATTGCTGCACAGTGCTCAGACCTGGGGAGCATCAGACAAATGGGAAGGCAGATGGGTAAAGAAAAGAGACAAGAGAAAAAGTGATTCTTTGGAGCTGACTGAAAATGTGAAGTCAGATAAAGATCCAGTAAAGATTTTACCAATGAGGGAAATTCCAGGGGGAAATTTTGTTCACGTCCCTTGGAGCAGAAGTGACATTCTGTAATTTACAAATGATTATCCAAAATTGAGAGAAAAGCCAGTAGAGTGGTATCAGCAGACAGACAGGTTTGTGAAACTTGCAAAGTGTTTATGGGAGGACTTGAACACCTTACTAGACATAGTGGTTCCAGCTGACTTATGGGTCGAGTGTAAGAGGAGTGTAGACTGGCCAACAAGTGAACCGGAGAAAGATAAGAATACAGGTGCACCGTCTCCTGAGGTAATGAAATATCACTATAAGGTGATTGAATTTCTGAAATCGAGGATTTCGCCCAAGAATTTTGATTGGCAGAGAATTGACAGGATAGCCCAGGAAGCGAAAGAGTCAATACATGCATATTATGAGAGATTGTTGCAGGCATTCAAGTATTACAGTGGTACAGAAACAATTGAGATGAAAGACATGCTACATTTTGTGTTCAGATTTGTGGAAGGATTGAGACCTGAAATTAGCCAGATGATTAGGAATCATTTGATTTGCTGGCAATTGAAGCAGATTGATGAAGTGTTGCAGTACGCAAAATACTGCAGTGATGAGATCGAGATGAAGCAGAAAAAGTTGAAAGAGAAAGCGATGGTGATGCAGATCAAAGCAGCTCAAACTGGAGTGCCAGGAAATTTTGTGCAGCAGATGCCGCAGCAGTAGGGAAATGTCATGTTTCAGCCACAGATGAGAGGTAGAGGTATTGGGGTAATATGAATTGTGGTCCAGATTTGAATACTGTAGTGGTTCAGAATGATGTGCAGGGAATGAAGAAGCTATTGCCGTGTCACATTTGCGGAGCCGTGGGACAATGGAAATGGGAGTGTCTGATGATGGTGCAGGAAGGTGTTGTTCAGCAGAGTAATGACATTAGTTCATTCCAGAATGTTGAAGGACCAAGACTAAGGGGTCCTAATCCAAATTTTCAGAAAAATTTGAATCAAGTGCAACATTTTCAGCCCATGCAGCAGGTGCAAATGCCACATGCACAAGTGTCACAATTGCAGCCGATGCAGCAGCAGGTTCCCATGGTACTTAGATAGCAAATGCAAATACCTCAATCCCCAATGGAGCAGCAACAGATGATGCTTTCTCAACAGGTCACAGGACAGAGGCAAAACAGAAGTAGTAACACAGTGCACCAATTCCCGTTACACAGTGAAGATGGAATAAATGGTGAATGGACGATTGATAGTTCAGATGAGGAGCCATGTGTTGTTGCGACTTCTTTAGAAGTAGATCAAAGAGGACCCTATGTGAGGGGAAACGTTGTGGGTCACAGGGTTTCATTCTTGGTGGACACAGGAGATACATGCTCAACAGTGAGAAGTGCAGAGGTTTCAAATTTGCCCCTTTCAGGAAGAACAGTTCAGGTTGTGGGGGTAGCAAACCAGTACTTGACAAACCCGATTACAGACCCACTTCAATTCGAGATTGGCAATTTTCAGGGATTGCATAAATTTGTGGTCTGCGATTCATGTCTGATATCCCTACTGGGAAGAGACTTGCCGTGTAAAACGAAATGTTTGATTACTTGCTCAAATGACGGAATTGAGATTCAGACAAATAGTGAAGATGAGGAAGACCAAGCCCCAGAAACACAGTGTGAAACTACAAATGAGGAGTACCCTTTGATGGAGTTTTCCCGATGTTCACAGTGAAAGAGCTCCAACCTGATTTACAGAGAACAGTGCAAGAGAAGGTTTGGGATTTGACAGGAAAAGAAGTAGGTTTGATCAACGGAGTGGAGCCAGTCAAAGTTACCATAAAACCGAATTCAGTTTTTCCCCAACTTCCACAGTACCACATGCCACAAGATGTCCTGATGAAAGTGGCTCAGGTAATTGCAGACTTTGTGAAGCAAGGAGTTCTGAAAGAAGTGTTGAGCAGTCCATGTAACTCACCAATAATGGGTTTAATGAAGCCCTGTGGGAAGGTTCAGATTGTTCAGGATTTGAGAAAACTAAATGAGATTGTGGTCAAATGTTGTCCCATAGTGTCCAATCCAGCGGTGATAATGTTCCAAATTCCATGTGATGCAGAGTGGTTCACGGTCATTTATCTATCACAAGCGTTCCTTTCCATGCCTCCTCACGAGGATAGACAATTTCTCTTTTGTTTTAAATTCCTGGATCAAGTCTATTGCTGGTGCAGGATTCCTCAAGGGTATTCAGAGTCACCTTCCATATTCAATCAGACATTGAAAAAGAATTTGGAGTCGTTGGAATTGCCTTTTCGATCAACTTTGGTGCAGCACATTGATGACTTACTGATTACATCCAAAAGGATTGCCCTGTTGAACCAGTTGGGAAAGAGTGGTCATAAAGTATCTCCACTGAAATTGCAGTATTGTCAGAAGGTAGTGAAATATTTGGATCACCAGATTGAGAAAGGGTTGAGAAAGATGTCCAGAGAAAGGATTATAACGATATTGCAGATAAGTCCCTCAACCACCCAGAGAGATGTCAGGATGTTCTTGGGAATGGTGGGCTATTGTCGCCAATGGTCCCAAATTTTTCAGTCATTTCAAGACCATTGCAGAAGCTGACTCATAAGGAGGTCACTGCTCTCATAGTGTTAGACCAGGATGAAATGAGAGCATTTAATGAGTTGAGAGATAGTTTCTGCAGGGCTCCAGCGTTGGGTATGCCTGAATGCGCGAAGCCTTTCACATTGTTTTGTCACGAGAGTGATGCATGTTCAATGTCTGTCTTGACTCAAGTCCATGGAGGCACACATCACCTAGTAACATATATTTCAGCTACTTTGGACCCAGTTGCAGCAGCCTTACCAGGTTGTTTGAGTGCAGTTGCCGCAGTTGGTCAAAGTCTTTCACAGTGTGAAGGCATGGTGATGGGATATCCCCTGACTGTAATGGTCACTCACTCTATTGAGATTTTACTGACAAGGACGAAAATCCAATACTTGACTGGTGCAAGGTTGACTAGATGGGAAATGAGTATTTTGGGGTCGTCAAACGTGACATTGAAAAGGTGTACTGCTACACCCGGCAACTTTACTTCCGAGTAAAAATGCTGAAATTGAAAAAGAGGAAGATGTTGAACATGACTATCTCAAAGTAACTGATTTGTGCACAAAACCGAAACCTGACATTGGAGATACCCGATTGGAAGAAAAAGACCAAATTATCTTTGTAGATGGTTCTTGTCTAAGAGACAATACAGGGACACTTAGAGCAGGATATGCGGTGTGCACAATTACAGGTACCTTGGAAACTTATTGGCTTCGAGGAGTGTATTCTGCTCAAGTAGCGGAACTGGTAGCCCTTACTAGAGCATGCCTTGTTTCTGCTCAACTGAGAGTTACTATCTATACGGATAGCCAGTACGGATTTGGAATAGTTCATGATTTTGGTCAATTGTAGCCCAAAGAGTTTCCTGACCTCTTCTTGTTCACCAGTGAGAAATGGTGAAAGAATTAAAGAACTGTTATTTGCGATCCAAATGCCTGAAAAGATTGCTGTGATGAAATGCAGTGCACATCTGAAGTCACAGGACTATGTATTATTGGGAAATGGATATGCAGATCAAGTCGCAAGGTTTTGCGCATTGAACTGTAGATCATTCAAAGACAAGTGGGAACTCTTAACTGAAGAAGATGAAACTTGTACAAGTTATGCATTGAAAATAATTGACACTTTGGAAGAATTAAAGTCTTTGCAGAATAATGTTGACAAGGAGGAAAAACGTTCATGGAGCAAACTGAAATGTGTACAAAGACAAGATGAATTGTGGGTTTCTGAGGAGGGTCAATTGGTTTTGCCAAATAGCCTGTTGTCTCAAATGGCAAGGTACTATCATGGTCAAGGACATATTGGGAGGGATGCTATGGTTCGTCTGTTCAAACATGATTGGTTCAACCCAAAGTTTAGACAAGTTGCTAAAGCAGTTTGCCATCGTTGTGTCATTTGCCAACAGTTAAATGCGGGGAAAGGGACAGTGGTTAATTTGAGCCACATTAGAAGAGCAGGAGGTCCATTCAGCAGAATGCAAATGGATTTTATTGAGATGCCTGTGTGTGGATGTTTGAGATATGTGTTGGGGATTGTATATATCTTTAGTCATTGGATTGAAGCGTTGAGAGAAAATGTTTGAGGAAAGAGACTGTTGAAAGTAACCAGAAGAGACATTGATAACCTGATTTGGCTTTTGAAACCTGATTTTGGCAAGGGTTCCTGGAAGTGAAACTGAATTGCTGAATCTTGAAAACTTGCAGCAAAAATCAAAAATAGACACTCTTCTTATTTTTGATTTTTGCTGCAAGTTTTCCCAAATTTCTTCTGTTTTCTGATTCTTTACAGATCATGGCTGACTTTAATCAACAAGGTAGAGGTGCTAGGTGCTGTGAATATATGAGCATTGGTTTGGCAATTATGTGTGGGATATTGTTTGTGGTGTTGATAGTAGGTATGTCTATTCCGGATACAAGAGGAGCCAACTATACTTCTGCTTTTTAGACAACTACTGCACTAACAGCATTAGAGAAGTTTAGGTTAGATGAGAAATATTTGCATGATTATACCAATGTGCAGGGAGAACTTTTGTCATAGTTTGACTCTTGCTCTAGGCAAGACTGCTGGTTTAAGTATGACAGTACTTATGTTTGTAGGCGAGCATGCCAATCCAACAACAAAACGCAACTGTCATCCCAACCCTTCTGGCTCACAAGCAGTACCTCGCCAAAAACCCAAAACAGTTAAAGGTGATTTGTGGCAGCATTTACGCATGGACTCAAAGGTGTGACATCTCAGGGAGCGTTGTGGTTAAACGGAGATTACCCCTTTCTCACATCAATAACATATCTCAATCACACACATGCAATGAAGAAAATGCAGTGAAGTTTCAACAAGGTTTATTTTAGTAAAACTGCAATCTGTGATGAGTTGCATGGCCTGCAATGATTAAGATAATAAACAATGCAAGGAATAGAATGGTAAAAGAAGAGAGTCATTAATACAAAGACCCCCACCTTCTTGCAATATCACAAAACAACATAGAGTGTGCGATATGTCCCACTACCCTAGCATGTAGGCCTAACCCCTAACCTAGAAGAGAGTTAGGTGTATTAAACCTCAATCTGCCAATGTCATGTCAATGAGAAGAGCCCCCAACCCTCGTTACCTTGGAATGAGGTCTCTAGCTCATACTCCGCAGGAACACGAAGACTGGGTCAGTGTCAAGGTGACGTGCCGCATCAATAGCGGTGATGGCATCTGGTCGGAATCCCTCTGCCTATCTGATAAAGTGAGGAGTATATATACAGATCTGCCTGGACCCCTGACGTGGGTTAGTTCCCAAACAATAGATAACAAGGCATGCTTGGGACAGTAATAATTATAAGCAACTCCCTTGAAAGCGTGAAGAGGGAAAGTGCCTAAAGCAGACACCTTCAGTTTGATTGTATTTGTCGCCTGATCTTGACCCCTTAGCACTGTGGCACTGAAAAGGAAATTCAAAACATGGGCCTAAGTCAAAACAAGGCAGCCATCTTAAAAGAATTAATTAAATAAATGTGCTAAAACAGAGCAGGCTAAGTAGGGTAAAAGTCACAAGGTGATGGGGGCATGAGTCTGCAAGCCAATGGCTAAGCTAACTGCTGTATCCCTATAAAAACAAACTAGGATTCACCACACTTTCTTCTAATGTTTTCTATCGCTTATTGAGTGAGTATTTTGAGACAATGGATACGAAGAATTGTTTTGTATGTACGCAGATTCCTTTAGAAGTCGAGGAAGGAGTCACATATCATAGTTTATCTCTAATCTACAGGATAAGTTGTAGTCTGTTACTAAAAAGGTTTTATAACCAGAAGTACATCCAGTACTTCTACTCAAATCATGACATGGTGTTTTTGTTTGTTCCTATAATTAGGTATTTGAGTAAAGTAGCTAAGGATAATGACATAGTACTAGTTAGAGGATTCTTTGAGCCTACTTTAATGTTTGGCACAGCATATGCACATTGCAACAATCTGACATGCTTACTTACACCTTTAGAGAAGAGCTTTTTAGATCCCACAGATGACAGGAGAAAGGCGTTGAAGGAAAATTAGAAAAAGGCTTAGGGAAAAGGACTTACAAGAATGATTATGCTTATAGTGCAATTAAAACGCAGGGGAAATTAGCTTTGGATGCATAACACGTAGCGGAGCTTTGTGTATATATAGGCCTGAATCGTGCACTGACACATTTGTTTCAGAGTAAATGGACTTTTATGTTGAATGGGCAGGACCCTGCAATTCCAGGGATATACTATATTTGTGGACTTAATGCTTATTACCGTCTTCCAAGAGGATGGTATGGGACATGTTATTTGGGGATAGTTTTCCCAAAGATTTATCAGATGGAGGATTTGAAAAAGTTTCCGAAAGTGACTGAATGACATCATAAGAGACAGAGAAGGGAGTCCTCTTCTGCGATAGTGGGAGATATATTTGGAGCAGTGATTCCTTCAGTGGGAGTCATCCTGAATTCGATTAAGATTCAAAAGTTGTCTACTATTATGGATAACATGCTGACAATTTTTTTAGGGGCCATACTCCTGACAGATACTGAATTAGCTGCTGATAGAGCTATGACTCTTCAAAATAGTCTTGCTTTAGACATTCTTTTAGCAAAGGATGGAGGAGGCTGTAGAATGATTAATTCTAGGCATTGTTGTTCGTATATACTAGATGATAAGAGACTTACATACCAATCTGACTAATGCAAGTGCCGATATGAAAGAATTGAAAGAACAAGCTGTATGGGAAAAGGTTGGCAAAGGGTTTGCTTCAGTAGGAAATTGGCTAAGGAACATTTGGAATGGGGTTTTATTGAAAATATTACCAGGGATGTTAATTATTGTGGTTTGTCTAATTGGGATATGCCGATTATGCAAATTATGTAAAAGGATTGAATTGAAAAGGTCTAAGAATAATCAGAGGAGGGAAGAAAGAAAAGGGAAAAAGTTTACTGAGAAAATGCAAGGGGAAGACAAAATTATGAAGAAATTGAATTGTAAGAGTTTTAGCTGATGTGAAATTGTGGGTAATAGTTAGTGAGATGACACATTTAGTCATCAGAGGAGGGATTGCTAGCACAGGTGTCTTTAATAAAATGGATTAATGAGTGTTTATGTATTTTTAATAATGAGTTTATTTAGAAAATGAAATAACGTAGAAAAATAATACACGCGTTTGAAAATGTGACCTCGAAGAATGGCCATCAATGTTCACGAAATGTACAAATTAATGATTAATACATATGAAATGTTGAGAGAGTTATAGATTAATGCAGTAATAGACTATATTAAGGGTTATGAAGTATGCTTTGGCTTTATTAATTGTAGGCCTTAACTTAGCGAGTGTCATGGCATACTTCACCACGCCTCATGCTGTATTTCTTAGCATTTAATAAAAATGCTGACCGAGTGAATTAAACTGTGAAATGTCTATTGTCTTGGTAAAAGTGCTTAGCGGAAGCTTTTCGTGAGAACCGACTGCTAGGAGATGATGTTCCTGCTAGTGGAACATTTTATGTGTAATGTGTGTGAGACTGATTTCCCAGGACAAGTACAATGAAGATAGTGACTGGAGTTGAAGCTGCAACAATATTGTTACCTGACAAGCCGGATGATGAGAACATCATAAGGCGGACCAATCAACTGTATGTGAATGGTGAAATATTCGAATTTATAGATTTGACATAGAAATATTATTGGATAAAATATGATTACCTGACCAATAGGGAATTAGGGGATAGTTTAGGTGACTTTGATATAACAACGCAGCAGGGGGAAGAGACTTGTCAAGATTTGGGCAGAAGACACTTTAGGAGAGGTAGAGATGTTTTGAGAGAAGACGGCCATTACTCTTATTACTCTTGTGGGTCTTTACTAGAGACGTGCTTAACTTTAATGCTAAATGACTTTGCCAATATTTTCCTGACCAAGACCTGATGCCTTGCTGATCGACTGATGAACTGAAGACGAAGACCGATTCTGCTTTGCTGACCCATACCGAGGATAGGTATAAATGATAAACTGCAACTGTTTTGCATATTTTGCTTTTTCTTTCTAGGTACCAACTGCTCTGTTTTGTTAGAATCATAGTTAGATGTTTTCCAAATTTGTGTTTCTAAATTGTTTTGCATGAAGTCCAACATGCTGATGCTAATCTGAGGTTAGTTAAGGATTCTGACCTATAACCAAAAAGACTAATGTTTGATGGATTTCTCTGCTTAACTACATGTATTACATTTCATTAACGGAGCAACTCTGCTATTGATTTGCACTGTAACTTTAGACTGTGTTGTAATCCAAACTTTGATTAGATTGCTTTTCTTCTGCTGTTTTGTACAACCAGTGTTGTTTTTATATGTGTTTCATTTGATATTGAGATTGACCTTAGCATTGTTAATATAGGGAAATAAACTTACTAAACTTTTACTAAAGGTGTGGTTATTCATGGCTGAAAGGTCATGGTGCGTGACATTTACTGTCTCCATTGAGTATTGATTTTGTTGATTACTAATGATTATTGACTATTGTGTATTGATTATTGGTTATGTACTGGAGCTATGGTGAGAACTTCTTAATTACGAGTCAAAAGGTTCATCGACCTATTTGCGTGCCCTTGTAAGTATACATATTAAGGTCTGGCGCGGTAACAAGTGCACCAGCAGGAGTAAAATGATCCCCAAGATCCTCCAAATTGGTCCAGCAGGGCCAGTGTTATGGCCTTTTAAGGTTGGGAACTGTGGTAGTCTCCAGGTCAGGCCATGGTTACCAGATCTGGTAACCATGCCCTGATGCTTCAGGTTACCATGGTTGTATGCAATAAGAGTTCGAGAATGTGAAGAGACGGGATGAAGAAACTGTAGCTGGATGGGTGGGATGTCTTACACGGAGCTTCGTACTGCCTAATAATTCCTTTGAACTCTAAAACAGTCTGGCCTATGTTTCCTGAAGGGATCCTACAGGAACCCTTAAACCATTTCAACAGACAGAGTATATGGGGTTTCACCATCTTCAAAAATTACTCCCCTGGACAACCAGGACCAGGTGGTTGGTGCAAGAGTGGCTAATTTATTTCTTCAGGGAGAAGGCTTGTGTTGGGTCCCCTCACCAGATGCTCTGTTGGCCCAGTGACCCACATTCCTAGGATGTATACACTGAAAAGGAGGCTGGGACCCCATCCCCGACCCCCTGAAGCCAAGCAGGAGAGGGAGTGCTGTTGCAGCCCCCAGTACTGGTGAGCTCACCCCCACTCCCTGTGCCTGTGTCAGGGGGTTTGGGAGTACACCAAAAGAAGCACACCCCGCCCTGCAGGAGAGAAGAGCTGCCAGCTCCCACAGCAGCATGAAAGATGCTGCTTCAGCATGGAGCAGGCTTGGGCAGCTGGGGGTAGTCTCCCCACACTGCCCCCAATGAATTCAGTAATATGGGGTGTCTGGATGGGATCAGGCAACCCCAAAAATAGAAATAAAAGAAGGCATGCGGCATGCGCCATGGGCCATGCACCATATATAAAAAGGCAGCTTTCCCCAGCGCAGCAAGAATGCTGCACATAGCTTATTCACTGGTCCAAAGGCTAGAGCACCCCTTAATGCCCTGGGAAGAGCTGTTTGTTTAGATTTTCTCCTCTCATGGTGTAGCCAGGAGGACAGGGGCCCCTCCAACCCTGTTAAAACAATGCTTAGGGGCTGCTAAAGTGCTGCACTCAATGAAAACTGACCATTCGACCATTCATTTGCGCAGACAATGAATCCATGACCTGCCAATATTTTCACATATTTTTAAAAGCACTTCTAATGCTGTACCTTTTGGCTTACAGATAGGAGTGCAGCGTATCCTGGGGCTGTTTCTATGAGAGCATTTTATGTGGCCCGAAGGTGTAAAAAGAAGATACATGGAGTGTAGCGCTCTTTAAGGGATGTTTCTATCTCTGCATTTTATGTGGTCAGCCTTTTGAGGCTGTTTTTCTGGTTGCATGTTATCTGGACTTAAAGTATATATAAAAGGACACAGACTTGTTATGTTCATTTTAAAATGATTTCAAATATTGACAGAGATTACTGATCAAGGTTGATATACTTTATTGATATTAATAATTCCATTTACAAAAGGTTGTTAATGATTGTTGCATTTGTTCACAAAAGGATGGTGTTTTAATGTGTGGTTTGTTGTTCTAGTAATATGGTGAACCTTTAATAAAGCCAATGGACCTGTTTGTTTAGAGTGCTATCCCTCTATATTTCGGGTTGTTGCTTGGTTTAAGTTGGGGGCGCTGTGATTTTGAGGGCCCTGACCCTTTGAAGTCAAATGTGATGTCATAATGTAATCCAAGGCATTTTTGGATCTGCCAAATGTATATATTTGTAAATTATGCATAGTATTTAGTAGTGTGTGTGTTTTTCCTTTTCTAAGGAAAACGCACTGACTGGACAATCATTTATTGAGTGTTATTCGGGCGTGGTAGTGAACGGTGATTAATAGCCCACGCCACCTCTTCTAGGTAGGCCTTTGACTGCTTTGCTTCACTACCTTGAGAAAGTCAAGCACTACAATGGAGTGCTGGGTTCCAAGTAAGGGGAAATTGTGGACCTATTACTTGCATGAGCCTCACATCCTGCACCGCTGTTAAAGCCAATTTCCTAGAAGCACTAATACAAAGTACGGTTTATGTGTGACTGGGACATAGGCACAATTTCAGTCTGACCGCAATGGAGGGTAGGAAGGAAACAACCATTAGGTTCTTCTGGTCAAAGATTTTACCTGCTGACTTAGTCTACCTTCAAACTTCAGGCCTAATCATACTTTGACAGGCTTTGGTAGGCAACAGAGTTATGTACTTTGTTTTGTTACTTTGTTGGAGTGCCCGCCCATCAAACTTAGAGATGTCTGTTATCCTAGGGGACATCTATTGCATTGGCAGCAACTGCTGTTACAGTGGTTCCTGTCAATGCATTACAAGTTTGCCAGATGGCTCTACCACCATGACAGAGTCATATTGCAAACTTTCAATATTTTGTTTTCAAAAACAAAATCTAAAACTATGACTTTGTTTTTGAGAATTAAAAAAAACAAATGACCCCTTGGCATGGGAGTGTTCTCCCACGCATGGGGGTCATTTTGAAGTTTTCAATGGCCTTTACCACCAGGTTTTACCTGGCAGTTACGGGCAGTGAAAAATTGACATTTGTTTGTCCACTCCAAATAGGATGGGCAGACAAATCGCAAAACTTCCAATTGCACTCACCCTGTCGGGCCGTCAGAGTCATACATCAGTAGTCTCCACCATCAACATACTGATGTTTAGCCTGACTCAAATTAAGTGGGCAGACCTTCAGTTTGATGAAGAGTGTTCTCCTTTGCCTTTGCGACAAAGTCCCCTCTCAGCCAAACTGTGAATCGGGTCTTAGGTCTCTTTTTGGAACTCATATTCTGCCAGTGGGGCAAGACAACAGGCTATATCTGTGTGAACGTCACACCAAAGTCACATAGGCTCTCATTATGACATTGGCGGTAAGTCCTGTTTACCGCAATGCCGACTGCTGCCAACATACCGCTGCCGCGGTGGTTTACCACTACCCATATTATGACCCACACATAGTAATCCGTCACTATACAGCCACACACACAAGTCCGCCAGCCCAAAGGTTGGTGATAAACTGGCGGTAGCAAAACCCACACCGTTACACCAACAGAACTACGCCCACAGCATTATGACCCTCGAATCATCAGGGCGGGCATTCAACTGCGCTAAACCATTGGCTCAAAATACACACACTAACAAAACAGCACTACATTGGACAATTCAAACTAAACATACCTGACACACTTACACACACCACACCCACAACACTATAAAACACACACACACACACACTACCCACAACCCTTTATGACTCAAATAAATTGACAACAGAGAGAGAAAGACAACGAAGAGCACCCACAGAACCAGAGCCACAGAACACCATCACCCATACACCAACCACGCACCTTACAGCACACACCCCAACACATTACCCCACACACCCTCACACACACCACACACACTACACCCATGGCACCAATAAAACACCCAGGTTCTCAGCCGAGAAGCTAAGGGTTATGGTGGAGGAAATCATCCGGGTACAGCCACAGCTATTCGGATCACAGGTGCAGCAGACATTCATTGATAGGAAGATGGAGCTAAGGCGGAGAATCGTGGAGAGGGTCAACACCGTGGGACAGCACCCAAAAACAAGGGATGACATCTGGAAGATGTGGAACGGCCTACGGGGGAAGGTGCGTTCCGTGGTTGCAAGACACAAGATAGCTGTACAGAGGACTGGCGGTGGACCCCCACCTCTTTGCCCACAACTAACAACTTGGGAGGAGCAAGTCTTGGCAATACTGCATCCTGAGTGCCTGGCAGGAGCAGCAGGAGGACTGGACTCCGGTAAGTCAAATCTCTATTACTATCACCCCCCTACCTGCATGCCATCACAAACCCTAACCCCTACCCTCACTCCATCACCCCCTCACCTCACATACACCCCACCATCACAACCCAATACCAAGCCCTGCATGCAACACCAATGCATGGACATCACTCACAGTCTTGCAAGACACCTATCACTAAAGCATGCACATTAGAGAGAATCACCTAGCCCACAAAATCAGTACTCACACAAGGCAAAGCTGACAGGGCAATCACAACCATACAGGGCAACACATCATGCACAAGATGTCAAATGCAGAAACAATAATGCTGCATTTACATCCCCACAGGTCCCCCACAAAACGTCACCAGAGAGGAAGTAGCAGCAACATCCAGTCCCTCCATAGACGAGACCCATAGTGATGACAGCAGCTCTGGATGCCTGGATCTGGATGACCAACCTGGGCCATCAGGGATCTTCGGACAGTCGGTTACCCAGGCACAGCCCCATTCCACCACAGCGCCTCGCCCCTCCAGAAACAACACCACAGTAACCACCCAGCGGGCCCATACCTCTGTCCCCAGGACACATCAATCAGCAGTGTGTCCACCACTACAGGGACCCCAGGCAACCCCACAAACAGAGGATGATCAGGGACCTGGGGTCATTGGCAGTGGGCACACGGTTCAAGGGACAGAGGCACAGGACAACAGGGAAGCTGGGAGGACTGGGAGGACTGGGAGGACAGGCCCAGGGAACCGACTCCCCAGTGTGCACTCACCAACATCCTGGGAGCACACCACCATTCCCCAGAAACAATGGGCAGTATACTGGACAAGTTGCAGGAGACCCAGCGGCTGCAAGAGGGACAGTACCAGGGGATCAGAAAGGACTTGAAGAACATCCACACACCCTGGTCACCATTGCAGGGGTGCTGGCAGACATGGCCAACACCATGAGGGAGGCAGTGGCACACCACCGGGCCCCTGATACTAGCCAAGCCGATGAACAGCAATCTACTTCTGCTTCAGCTACTGGACAGGAGGCCTCGCCACAGGACCAACAGGCCACCAGCACCCATCCCCCTACAATAGGAGA
The DNA here is from genome assembly GCF_031143425.1 of Pleurodeles waltl. NCBI lineage: Eukaryota > Metazoa > Chordata > Amphibia > Caudata > Salamandridae > Pleurodeles > Pleurodeles waltl. The sequence goes on from NC_090444.1 coordinate 1,173,649,627, forward strand.
ACCACCCTGCAAATGGTCCCTGCGATCCAGGCAGAAGCCAGAGACACATTGCCAAGACCCCCACCAGGAAATAAGACTATCCTGATTGTCACCCTTCTGTCCCACTCTGTCACCCTGTCCACCTTGAAATGCCATTGCTCCACTTCCCATGCCCTCTTTGACAATGCACCTGTGATACCAATAGACTGGACTCTATCCTGGACTTTCCTCCACCATCAACCCAGCCCATTCCACTACCCCCTCTACTTCTTAGAACTTAAATAAACACCATATTAAAAATACAAGTATGGAGTCTGTCAAATGGTTGAACAAAGTATTCGTTTATCAAGCTTTAAACACTGCAATAAAACTGTACAGGAATAAATACATAGGAATGACCTGTAGTAGGCTGCAGTCAACACACCAGGTGCCAGAGTGGGGCACAGATATCTGAAAATAGAGATGCCAAAGGGTACAGTAAGTGGCCATAGAATTGGAAGACTCTGCCTGCCATGTACAATGTCTAATACAAAACTGTCAATGCAAAGTGAATTTACAGTGTCTTACCTGTGTGGCACTGGAAGTACTGTCATATAATAGTTGTTCTGTTGTCCTCATCCTCTGCCTCCTCATCTTCACTGTCCACAGGGTCCACTACTCCCATACGTCCATCTCCAGCCTCGTCCTCATGCAGAAAAGGCACCTGGCGTCTCAATGCAAGGTTATGCAACATGCAGCATGCCACAATGATCTGGCACACCTTCTTGGGCGAGTAGGACAGGGATCCACCTGTTAGATGGAGGCAATGAAACCTGGCCTCTATGAGGCCAAATGTCCTCTATATTATTCTTCGTGTTCGCCCATGTGCCTCATTGTAACGTTCCTCTGCCCTTGTCCTGGGATTCCTCACAGGAGTCAGGAGCCATGAGAGGTTGGGGTAACCAGAGTCACCTGCACATATCGAGGGATACCTGTTAGCGAAACACTAACCCTTAAGGCCAACACCATACCCATACATCAACATATACTGGGTGGGAACCATGGGCTCACCTATTAGCCACACCTGGTGCCTCTGCAGTTGAACCATCACATATGGGATGCTGCTATTCCTCAGGATGAAGGCATCTTGCACAGACCCAGGATACTTTGCAGTGGCATGGGAGATGTACTGGTCCACCAGGCACACTATCTGCACATTCAGAGAGTGAAAGCTCTTTCGATTTCTGAACACCTGTTCATTTCTCCGGGGGAGGGGGACAAATGCAATATGTGTACCATCAATAGCCCCAATAATGTTGGGGATATATCCCATGGCATAGAAGTCAGCTTTTACAGTAGCCAAATTCTCCACCTAGGGGAAAACAATGTAGCTGTGCATGTGTTTAATCAGGGCAGACAACACTCTGGTCAGCACTATTGAGAACATTGGCTGAGACATTCCTGCTGCCAAGCCCACTGCCACTTGGAAGGAGCCACTTGCCAAGAAATGGAACACTGATAGGACTTGCACCAGAGGGGGGATCCCAGTGGGGTGACGGATAGCAGATATCAGGTCAGGTTCCAATTGGGCACACAGCTCTGTGATTGTGGCCCTGTCCAGTTTATAGGTGAGGATAATGTGCCTGTCCTCCATTGTTGCCAAGTCCACAAGGGGTCTGTACACGGGGGGATGTCTCCATCTCCTATTCATCTGCAGCGGTGCTAATCTAGGGGGCAAAACGATGAGCAGCTGGTCAGTGTTCCACATTTCCAAACACTACACTGCATTGCATGTTGTGACTGTAACAGGATGTTGTTGGATAGGCCCAAACAGTGCCTATGTGTACTGTGACGCAGTTAGGTGCCATGGCCTGCCCCCCCCCCTTTGAAATGGCGTCCGCCTGTCCTGTGTGGATGGACATGTGGAAATGAGGTAATGTTGCTGACGTTGTGTGCCGTTGCGGGAGGAGGTCGAGTACCGTTGTGCAACACCTAATTGATTGTCATTGGGCCCTATGGGTTACAGTGGCCAATGGTGATGTACGCCGGCGGTGACAGTACGCACTGCCACAGAGGTGACTGCCATTTTCTATCTGTTCACTCACTTGCTACCTGACCTTCAGCAGGAGAGGACCTTCACTGCAAGTGCTGCTGTGACCTGTGTCTGGAACCGACCATGGCTCGTGTCACTGGGGAAAGGGCCCCTGCCTTCACCGCTGCGGAGTTGGAGAGTCTGGTGGATGGGGTCCTACCCCAGTACCGAATGCTGTATGGGCTTCCAGACTAAAAGGTGAGTACACTGTGAGCACAATGCATGGGACATGAATGCATGGAGTGCTGTGTGTGAGGGCCACGTGTAGGGGGGTTGGTGGAAGGAATCTGGGCAGCGTGATGCATGTATGGTGGGCAATGTCTGTGCGTAATGGGATGTGAGGGCTTTGGTGGGCCATGAGTATAACAGGCCGGACGATATGACTGATACCTTTTTTTCTGCAGGTCATCACCCATCAGAAAAAGGGTATATGGCGTGCCATCATCAAGGACGTGAGGACCCTGGGGGTGTACGGCAGGCGGAGTACCCACTGTTCCAAACGGTGGGAGGACCTGAGACGCTGGGCAAGGAAGACGGCAGAGGCCCAGCTGGGGATGGCCTTCCAATGAGGAAGTGCTGCCCGTCGAACCCTGACCTCCCTGATGGCCCGCATACTGGTGGTGGCCTATCCGGAGCTAGATGGGCGCTTGAGGGCATAACAGCTGCCACAAGGGGGTGAGTACAGTTTCCCAATATACTACTTGCGCGTGGTGGGGTGGTCACCGGGTGGGGTATGTGGGCATGTGGGTCCCCCTAGGCCAGGCCGGACATTGCAGGGTAGGTCCCATGTTGGGCAGGGTTCTGATGTAAAATACCTCCAACCAAGCTAGTAGGCATCCACTACTGGGCAGGGGTCTGTGGGACTCAGGAATGCTGCTATTGGCGTTAGCTATTCTTGTCCATGTGCTGGTGACTAGCATTGTGACTTGTAGTGCATTGCCTAGTGCGTAGGGCTGTTCCCTGTGTGTGTGTGTGTGTGTGTGTGTGTGTGTCGTGTACGCCAACGGTGGTGTTGCTGCTGCCATTGACCAAGTGTATCCTATGTCTCTTCCCCCCCATTTTTGTTTTGTCACCCTGTCCTTATGTGCATTAGTATCATCTGGTGGAGGAGCAGAGGAACCAGCGACAGAGGGAGCTGCATCCCACAGGGGCCAGGAGGCCGAATCCACCGACGGTGAGGGCACCAGTGGGACGGAGGGCGAGAGGAGCACCATGGCGGAAGCAGGTGGGGGCAGTTCGGACAGTGATACCTCTTCCGATGGAAGCTCCCTGGTGGTGGCGGACACCTCTGTTCCCATCCCAACTAAAGGTACAGCTGCCACTCCCGTACCAGCACCGCCCTCCCAGCAGCCCCTCAGCGAGTTTCCAATGCCCGCTCACCCAGGAGGGTGGGCATCTCCTTCGCCCTAGGCACCTCAGGCCCTGCCCCAGTTAGCCCTGCTGCCCTGAGTGAGGAGGCTATTGACCTCCTGCGATCCATCTCTGTTGGGCAATCAACCATAGTGAATGCCATCCAGGGACTGGCAGGCCATTTGCAACAAACAAATGCATTCTTGGAGGGCATTCACTTTGGCATGGCAACCCAATAGAGATCAATCCAGGCTCTGGCATCCTCCCTGATGGCAGTCTTTGTCCCTGTCTCTAGCCTCCCCCCTCCAACTTCCTCTACCCAGTCCAAATCCCCTCATCTCCAACCTATCCCAAGCACACATTCAGACCTGCATGCACCCAAGACAACACACAGGAGTAGCTCAGGCAAACACAAGCACCACACATCATCCCACAGGCACTCACACAAACACCATTCAGATGCAGACATAACAACATCCACTGCCTCCACCGTGTCCCCCTCCTCCTCATCCTCCACCACCCACCCAGTAGCGTCTCCACTCACACCTGCATGACTACATCCTCATCCACTACCCCCATCACCATCATGCCTATCACTGCACACCCCTCACTGGCAGTCACCACCCCACATCCATGCATACGTCCCCTGTGTCCTCTCCCACTGTGTCTGTGCCCCCTCCTCCCAAAGTACACAAACGCAAGCACTCAGACACCCAACAGCCATCCACCTCACAATAGCATCCAGCCCATGCACCTGCACCCAAACACAGCAGACAGACACCTCCTACAACCACTCCCAAACCTTCACCCGCTTCCCTCCCCAGTGTCCCTAAGAAGCTTTTCCTCTCCACCGTTGACCTCTTCCCTACCCCTCCCCCCGTCCTTCACGTCAGGCCAGGGTGGTCAGAACCCAGGCGAGCACCTCAGCCACCCAGTCCACGGCCACAGTAATGTCGGCAGCTACTGCAGGTGGGGAAGGGTCCAGGGAACCAGCCATCAGCACTGACAGTGTGCCTGCACCAGCTGCCAAAGAGAAGGAGGCACCACCAGCTGCCAAGGGGAAGATCAAGGAGGCACTGCCAGCTGCCAAGGAGAAGGGCAAGGAGGCACCACCAGCTGCGAAAGGGAAGGACATGGGGCCTGCACCTGCAGGCAGGAAGGACAGGAGGCCTGGTGCTGGGATTGATCCTAAGCTGCCACCACCAACCATGGTGGTACATACGTCCGAGGCTGCAGGGGGAGGGCTGGAGCCTCCCCCACCACTGGCATCCCCGACATCAGCACCGCCACCAGCACCACTGCCAGCAGCAGCAGCCTGAGTGGGCACCTGTCCAAGGCTGCAGGGGAAGTTCTGGAGCCTCCCCCCACCACCACCAGTAACGCCAGCAGCACCACTGCCAGCAGGAGCAGCCCCAGTGGTCAGCCGTCTGAGGCTGCAGGGGAAGGGCTGGAGCCTCCCTTCACCACTGCCAGCACCGTCATCAGCACCACTGCCAACAGCAGCAGCCCCACTGGGCAGTCGTCTCAGGCTGCAGGGGAAGGGCTGGAGCCTCCCACCACCACTGGCATCCCCGACACCAGCACCGCCACTGCCACAAATGAGCAGCCGTCACCGCCGGCGGGCAGTGTGTAGTCCTGCCTCCATGGGCTGAAGTGCATCCTGGACCCTGCAAATCCTGTAGGTGTGACACCCAGGTGAGAGACTGTGACCTGACTCTCCCCAAGGGCTGCATCACAGGGCACAATACCCCCTCCAGAACCAGTGGAAGAAGCATCCACTCACCCCCTCCTTGCCAGGATGAAACACACTGGGCAGAAGGCCCCCTCCAGAACCAGTTTAAGAAGCCATTCACTCACACCCTCCTTGCCAGGATGAAGCACACTGGGCACAAGGCCCCCTCCAGAACCAGTGGGCAAACCACCCACTTGAGAGACTGTGGCTTTGCACTCCCCAGGAACAAGCAGTGGGCAAGCCACCCACTTGAGAGACTGTGGCTTTGCACTCCCCAGGACCAAACAGTGTGCAAACCACCCACTAGAGAGACTGTGGCTTTGCACTCCCTAGGACCAAGCAGTGGGCAAACCACCCACTTGAGAGACTGTGGCTCTGCACTCCCCAGGACCAAGCAGTGGGCAAACCACCCACTTGAGAGACTGTGGCCTTGCACTCCCCAGGACATCGCACAGGGCATGTTGCCCCTCCAGGACCAGTGTTGTTGTACCATCTTCCGGCTGAGGTGCCCCCCGTTCCCTGTCCCCCTGAGGTGCCTGTGTATTTTCAACCTGATGCCCCTGCAGTGTTCTCTCCGTGTTGTTACAGGAGTCAAGTGGGGCCTTGGCCTATGTGTAGTGGCCCTGTGGCCCACGAACATAGAGGACTGAGCAGTGTCCCTCTATTTGTATATATGTATATACTGTTTTGATTTTGAAGCACGAATTTCTACTATTTTATCTTATTACACTCACTTTAATCTATTCCTTTTGTCCTTGCATTATTCCTGAGGGGTAAGGGGTAGATATGTGATGTTATTGCATCTGTTCGTGTGTATGGCATTGGGGGTGGTGGTGGGGGTGTTGAGTGTGTGTGTCACTCTCTTTTTCCTCCTCCCTCCCTTGTGTGCTAGGCGGCAGTACTCACCGTGGTTGTCTTCCCCGGTGTTGCTGTTCGTAATGCATGAAGAGGTATACAATCATATGGAAGATGTGCAACCCGGGCTCCATGGCGTCATGGTTGTTCCCTGAGTCTCCAGAGGTGAGCCCTTTGCCTTCTGTGTACTGTTTCTGCCGTGCTTTTGATGTTGTTGGTACCGCCCCAGAAAAGGTGGCGGATAGGCCTCTTGTAATAGTGTGGGCCGGACATTGTCTTCCGCCTAGCTTTTGGCGGTTACCGCCGCGGTCCTTGTTGCTACCGCCGGGGCAGTCGGTGTGTTAAAGTAGCTGTCTGTGTTGGCGGTTTCCGCCGTGGTCATAATTCCATTTTTGTTACCACCGGCCTATTGGCGGTATTACCGCCGCTTTATCACCGACCACCAGGCTTGTAATGAGGGCCATAGTCTTGCTGTGAGGGTCTGGTGAATTGGATTTTCAGGTGTTAAAAGTTCTGAGTGGGACGAACCTTATTTTGTTGCCCAATGAGATCGCACCATGGGTGGACTAGATTGGGTGCTTGTTCTCAGTCCTCTGGAGGTATGAAAGACTACATTTCTTCTAAGTTCACATTTCTCAGACATTTCAGAATAGGACCTTCTGAATGCCACTCAATCTTCCTGAACCTTAGGGACGGCACTTATTGTCAGGATTCACTCTAAGACTGGCTGCCAGCAAGGTCCACTGCTCTTTCAGTTGCTTCTTGTAGCTTTTGATGTCATGATAGTGAGAGAAGAGACTAAGCAACTGACCCCTGGAGTCATGTTTTTCAATCTGTCTAGAAAGTGTTTGGATGAGCTGGGCATGTAGTGCCACTTTTGTAGGATTTACTAGCCAGTTGTTGGGGGTGACTCTGAGACATTCCCTAATCAAAGAGGAAAATGTTCACAAGGGCAAACCTTCTCAATTTTGAAGCACATCCAGTTTGTCTTGCTGCCAATTGACCCATGGTGCACTATTCTCAGGTAAATTCAATATAACACGATCATACTATCCCTGAAAGGAGCTTTTGTCTGAGTCAAGGTTGTCTTTAGGAAAATGAGCAGTCCTCTCCTCTTCAGCTACTGGAACCACCACCCTTTCCCACAGGGCTGGTGCCAAACTGGCCTCAGAGGGCCAACAGAACAAAGCCTTCTCTTCCCCAGGTGTTCCTTTACACATAACTATAAATGGACAGGCCTCCTGTAGTCCCTTTCAACTTAAGGAAGTTTTTGAACCTTCCACAGCTGTCTCTTCTCAAGTGTCATCAGTCGCAAACCTCATATCTAGATCTCCCTGTGAAAAAGGCCTAGGCCATTGCTTCTGCTCTGAGAGCAGTTTTCACACCCATAGGAAGAAGTAGAGGTGCTTGGGTGCTGCAGCACCCCCAAAGTAACCATGCTGGAGTTCAGAAGGTGACTTAGCAATCAAGATGCATTTAAGTTTTATTTTTATCTTGTCACATTTGCTGTGCCCTTAATAGCAGAGGTCAAATGTCAGGCTATGTCTGCTGACAAATTGATGCTTATTCTTTTAAGATGGAAATTGGTATTTACTTTCCTTTCTGGGCTGCAGAGTTAGAGGATTTTGTAAAATGAACTATATGAAAATCGGGTTACCGGCAGTGTGAACAGAGAGGAGATAGGGTTTCAGTTTTTTTTTTCTAACACACAACATTTAAACAGTTGTGAAATATTTGTTGAAATATTCCAAAATGTGTCAGCAGCTAGGAAAGCACAAATAAAGCACATTTTTGCAATTCTGAAGTGTGATGAAACAAAGATTTTAATGTGATCAAAACAAATCAGGATACTTTTTTTAGTGATTTTCAAATGGTAATTATTTGCTGAAAACTGTTTTTTACACATTATCATTGGTGCACTCTATAGTTTTTTCAGTAGAACTGCATATCAGTGTGAATTCTGTGGCCTTTTCTGCAGAAAATATGCTATCTGTGATGATGCGCTACCACACCATGCTTCAATAATATATTTGCAACAGTGTTTTCCAACAATGCACCACAGACTACATACCACACCCTTACCACTCTCCTTTTAAATGGCAGTGACTCATTAGATACCCTTGGTTTTTGTGTGATGCTCAGATTTTTTACAGTCCCTATAACTTCAGTGATGTTTCATTGAAGCCAGCACCCCATTCCGAAAATTGCCCCAGCACCACTATTCACACCTCCTTAAGGGGAGGCACTGACTGGGCCACCTGCCAGTAGGCTAATGGTAATTAGCCTACTGCAAGCTCGGGCAGGTAAAGTGTAACGTTTTAAAGTCACTCTTCCAAAATATTTATTAAAAATCTGACTTCACATTTGAATTAGATTTTTAATAAACATTTAACTCGTGTTTGGAATATTCCAGGAGCTTGTCCTGAACTGGAGAAAGCAGGCTTATGATTGTATTCAGAACTCTATATTTTCTCACAGGACAGCTCCAGCCCTTAGCATTGTTTTTGGGACTTATCAGTGTAGGTACATGCCAACATGAAATTCTTACATGTACAAACTTTTAAATACTAGGCCCCAGTGCTTAATTTGTAAATAAAAATGTGCCTGTGCCCAAAGTCCTCATCTTAAACATATGGCTGCTGCAATCAAGGGGCATATTTATACTCCGTTTGCGCCGAATTTGCGTCGTTTTTTTCGACGCAAATTCCACGCAAAACTAACTCCATATTTATACTTTGGCGTTAGACGCGTCTAGCGCCAAAGTTCATGGAGTTAGCGTCATTTTTTTGCGTGAACACCTTCCTTGCGTTAATGAGATGCAAGGTAGGCGTTCCCGTCTTAAAAAATGACTGCGATGCATATGCGTCGTATTTATACTCCCGGGCAAAAATGACGCCCGGGAGTGGGCGGGACTAAAAAACCCGCTTTTGCGCCGGATTTTAGCGCCTGGGTCAGGGCAGGCGTTAAGGGACCTGTGGGCTCAGAATGAGCCCAGAGGTGCCCTCCCAAGCCCCCAGGGACACCCCCTGCCACCCTTGCCCACCCCAGGAGGACACCCAAGGATGGAGGGACCCATCCCAGGGAAGAAAAGGTAAGTTGTGGTAAGTATTTTTTTTTTTTTTTTTTTGTGGCATAGGGGGGCCTGATTTGTGCCCCCCTACATGCCACTATGCCCAATGACAATGCCCAGGGGACAGAAGTCCCCTGGGCATGGCCATTGGGCAAGGGGGCATGACTCCTGTCTTTGCTAAGACAGGAGTCATGTTAATGGCGTCTGGGCGCCAAAAAAAAATGGCGCAAATCGGGTTAAGACGATTTTTTTGCCTCAGCCTGACTTGCCCCATTTTTGGACGCCCAAACGCCATTTTTCCCTACGCCGGCGCTGCCTGGTGTACGTGGTTTTTTTTCACGCACACCAGGCAGCGCCGGTCGGCTAACACCGGCTAACGCCATTCAATAAATACGGCACCCGCATGGCGCTTCAGAATGGCGTTAGCCGGCGCTAATTTTTTTGGCGCAAAACTGCGTTAGCGCAGTTTTGCGTCAAAAAGTATAAATATGGCCCCAAATGTGTGAACATGGAATACTGAGGCAGCATAATCCTGGAGCCATCTGGGGCCTCTTCAACCCACTTAAAGCCACTCCCTGCACTTTTAACTCACTCTTGCAGCTTTCTGCTTTCTCCCATTGTGATGCTTTTTTGTTTTTCTCTTTCTCCGTCTTTCCCATATGTGTCTTTTGCTTGCAGTAAATACTTGAGGCAGAAAAATAAGTGCCAGTGCGCCATACCGGAAACAACAAGCACAAATTAAGCACTGTTAGTCACCCTACCTTGTGGGCTGCAAGGTCCACTTAGAGGTCCCTTATTTAAGATTTAAAAGTAGAGTTTTTACAGTCAAAACTATTGTTTGTACAGGTTGTCCTGCAGGTTAACAGTCTGGAAGAGTGAGGCTACACAGGTAGTCCTGAAGCCAAGTTTTCTTTGTCAGCAAAATGAATAGTACATCATATGATGCAGTTCACAGATGTCTTGTAATTTTTCCATTCCATTGGTGTATTTCTTGCACCATATACTAAGGCGTTACTGGGAAGCTATATATGCCTGCTAGAAGTTAGACACTTTTACCATGTAGATCAAAACACATACAATTATAAGAAGACAGTAACTGAGCAGTTTAAATCCAACATCAGTCGAAGAAAACGGGGGTGACCAAATAGACACTGCCTCACAATGGCCATTTACACAGGTTAAACCCGAATGTTTTTTCGGCAGTGAGATGGAGTAGCAACCCTATTAGGACAACCACTGACCTTCTAGGAATTCTCATCTTTTTGACATCTGAGACATAAGGACAATCACGCGTGAGGTGGGATTATTTCTCTGTGAGCGTCCATTGGTTTCACGGCACCCTACTGCAGTGAAGCCAGGGCTGATTCCTCCTGCCAAAAGGAGGTGGAACTCACTTTCAGAAAATGGCCTGTAGTGGAGGAAGACATGCGTATACAGCTGTGTGTCTCTAGCATGTTGATCCCCTCTACCGGGTTATTTTTTCGTAAATTACAGGTGTGGAGTTATCCTTTTTTCGTAAATTACAGGTGTGGAGTTATCCCTCCACAATTACAAAGCTACTCTTCCTACATAAAACCGCCAATGTTTTCATAAGCTACATTTAACATATTCATACTAGTACTCTGTATAGGATGCGGAGATACTGATGTTTGTCTTTCAGATTTTTTACATTCAGACTATTCTACTTCATTGAGTGAAATCTATGAACTATATTGGTTGGTATTGACGTCCTGGGCGTGTGTTAAACACTAGTAATGCTCCCAAGTTGCAATATCACATAAAAGAATGGGGAGTCGCGCTTCACGGGAGGAAGTACACATGAGAAAATGATGTTGTCTGGGCCGATGCATGTACGACTGGCATGATTGTTATTGCTCCAAGCTGCAGACACTACCCAGGCTTCAAATACTACCCTCTTGATAAGACGACAAGCGGTCATTTTAATTCCGGTTCCATAATTTTGGAATGAAAACAGAGGCTATGCAGCAGGTACACAAAACCACAGTAAATAATTTTTCATACGAACAAAATCCCACCAAGAACCAGACGAGAAAGTCCCTTTAATTTTAATTTTTAACATTTTACTCTTTCAATTTATCGAATCTGGCCACGTGTGAGGCTAAAGGACACTCAGTGATTAAGGCAATATACCGTTATTAAAGAGACCATTCCCATCTATCTTCGCCCGCGCACACGCACTAATTATATCCATCAAACAAAAAAAGAGCAACTGCTCCTGGAAACCTTCCAGAATGTCCTTTATTAAAACAGCAGCCATTTTATTTAAGAAATGGCCTGTCAGCATACGGCCCTGAGTGTCGGGTGCACAGTCAGCGTTTCACAGGTTGTAAATAACTTGGCATAGAGAAGGCGCCTTTTTGGAGTGGTCGCTCTGGTCCAGGTTATGTGCGTTCGCGTTGGGCCAGCAACATAATTAGAATCTTCCCTGCGTGCTGGAGGACACATGGAAAGCCCACAAAACAGGAACATGCCTTTTTCAAACGCGATGGCCTTTTAACACCCTTCCTTCACGCCGATGCACACAAAGGGCTTGGAATGGCTGCTCATATATTTTCATCACTGTATCCCTACACAGCTTATAAAAAGAGCGAAAGTATAGAAGAACTGAGCAAGGACCACCTGGACGTGAGATTTTACGGTTCTTTCGGTGAGCTACGAGCGGTGCCTTTCAGTCTGATTTCCCGGTAGCACTTGGCTTCCGAGAGCCAATAAAGTAGGCACCCTGACGTTATTTTCCAAGAGCTGACCGAGTGCTGGTTCTACCAGACACAAGTGACTGAGAACACCATTCCTGGACTTTCATCAACTTTGCGTTGCCAGCAGCAACATACCCGCCGGGGCATAAAATGGTTGCATACAAAGCAATGACTATCCTTTTATGGGCTGGCAACACAACTATTCATTCAGATGTCAATGACTGAATAATGCAATTCAATCAAAATGTATGTAAATACATTGGTGTGGTGTGGCCTGGAAACAGGACTCCAATTCAGTTTGGGTTATTACAGTCTTGTTTCCTGTCTGCTGATGCTACCACATTGTGTTCCATATATCACTTCTGTCGTTTTTATGCTGTGTAAACAACGTGTGTCTAGTACCCATTTTATGGTACTTACAGGCACACTTACAAGAAAGTGGCACATCAGTCCCGATGCACCACTTTTCTTGGGTCGCCCCTGCCCCATCTAACAACACCATGGTTGCATCATATTTACAATACAGCGCACAATGGCGGTCGTCAGGACAATAGCATCAACATTTTTTATGCTGTTGTGGCGTTTTGTGGCAACATTTTTTACACTAGTGCAGCAAAGCACAGGAACATGCATTGGTTCTGCTGGATCCACAGATGGTCTGGCAGAGCACTTTCAGACCCAGTTCCAAGGGTTCCAATGTTATCCTATGGGAGAGGTAGGCCTTGCAGTAGTGAAAAAAATAATAAGAGTTTTTCACTACCAGGACGTAGAAAACCTAAAGGTACATGTTCAGTTTTTTAAATGCACTTCACCCTGCCCTCTGGGAAGTCTAAAGGAAGGTGTGGGCCCAGCTAAGTTTTGCCAGGTCGAATGAGCAGTTTAAAACTGCCCACACAAGCTGCAATGGCAGGCCTGATACATATTTAAAGGGCTACTTAAGTGGGTGGCACAGTCAATGCTGCAGGCCCACTAGTAGCATATAATTCACAGACCCTGGGAACACAGAGTACCCCTTTACTAGGGACTTAGAAGTAAACTAAATATGCTAATTGGCTATAAGCCAACTTACCATGTTTCAGGGAGAGAGCACTTCAGCACTAGTTAGCAGTGAGACCAGCAAAAACGAGAATAGCAAAAATAAGAGGTGTGAAGGCAAAAAGTTTGTGGGAAGTCCACCCTAAGGCTGGCAGATCTAACATATCTATAACTGAAAGGGGGAGGACATTCCATTGTATAAATAAAGATTTAATCTTATCTATTAATGATCTATAGTTGAACTCATATAAATCCTCAACAGTACAAGTTAAATAGATTCCCAAATGCTGCTTCGGACTTCAATTGCTCTGGAGCTTAAGTGCCTATAGTTCAATTACAGATGGTTTTCAATGTATTTATTTTATATTCTCTCTCCACCGAAAAATACAAAAACATATGAAAAGCTGTTTCCTGTATGCCTACCTCAGATCTTAAAAAAAGCATGATGCCATCTGCATATAATTTAATACTTGACATGTTATCAATGGGGGCTTAAATAACATGTCTTCTCCGGTAGCGATAGCAAGGGGGTCTTTAAAAAACACGAATAAGGTAGGGAATAATGGGCATCCCCACCTGGTTCCCTGCTTAACTTTGCAAACAACAATATCGGTGGAGTTCACAACTAATCAAGCCCTTTCTCATTCATAAAGATTAGCTAACACTCTTATGAGTTGGGGAGGAAACCCAAACGTTCTGCCAGGACCTGCTTACTAATAAACAAAATCAAGGGTTTCAATTAAATAATTTGTGTTGATGGATATCTGCCTTCCAACTATAAAACTATTTTGACCCTTATTTATTAGCAAACTTGCCACCTGATTTAGTCTATTGGCCAGTCATCTTCACTACACGTCTTCCCATTCGACAGACTTACCGCTTCTTCCACTTCCTCCAGTGTAAACTGTTTAATCAGGATTTGCCCTGAATGCGGAGCTAATTGTGTAATCAGAAAATTTGATTAAAAAGATTGCAACACGGGTTAGTGAGCAATCTGTTTCTGGTTCAAAAGAAAGAAAAGGTTTCAGGCCAGTCATCAACATAAAAGAGTTCAATGACATTTCAGCATGGTGGGCATTCATCTCCTGAGGGACATGCTTCTGATGGGTGACTGGATGGTATGGTTGAATCTCAAGGACGCATACCTTCCAGTGCCTATGTACCCTCCACACCAGAGATTTCTCCAATTCTCATGGCAGGACCAGATATATGAATTCTAGGCTCCGCTTTGGCCTGCCGTCGGCTGTGTGGTGCTTTACCAAGCTATTGCAACTGGTGGTGGAGACTCTTTGCATCATATACCTAGACAACATCCTCCTGATAGATTAATCTCAAACCCACCTAATCTACAATTTGAACATTACTATTGGATTACTGAAGGATCTGGGCTTTGTTATCAACGTGAACAAGTCCAAACTGAATCCAAGTCAGCAAATTACATTCCTGGGTGTTTTCATCAACTTGGTTGAGGCTACACTGAGTCTTCTGGCCACCAAGATATCCAAGATGAAGAAGAAACTCAGGACAGTCATGAGTCTAGACAAAATTTCACTGAGACAACTGGTCAGAATAGTGGGACTCCTCTCGTCCTCAAATCAGGCTATATTCCCAGGTCCCCTATACTATCGGCGCTACAGAGTCTGAAGGCAAGCCACCTTTGAAGGGGACTAACTTACTCAGAACTGATATCTCTGTCATCAGAAGCCAGGATGAAACTACAGTGGTGGATGGACCACATTGAAGTCTGGAATGGGGAGAAATCTTCAGAATGATGCAAGACATGGTCAGAGAATCGGATGCTAGTTGCCAGGGTTGGGGAGACAGATGCTGCAAAATCTCTATGGGAGGCAGATGGTTAGAGGAGGAACTGAATCTCCACATCAACTGCCTCGAACTCCTAGCAGGTTAATTCGCAATTAAGTCTCTAACCAAGTACAAGCTGTCCTGTGGCGCTGTGCTGAAGATGGACAATATCTCATAGTTACAAAATGTCCACCAACTGGAAGGGACGCAGTCGAAGATCCTGTCAGACCTTAAGAAGGACTTCTGGCATTACTGCCTAGAGAATCAGATCTCGGTAACAGCAGAATACCTCCAGGGCATCAGCAACACATTCGTGGACTGGAACTCCAGGAACTTCACAGACAGCAGCGACTGGCAACTAGACCGCATCACTTTCCTGCCCCTCATGAACAGATGGGGACCGTGCGACATGGATCTCTGCTTCCAAATTGAATCAACAACTACTTCGATGTGTGAGTTGACATCCAGATCCGGAAGCCGAAGCTGTGGACACCTTTCTGCAGGACTGGTCAAAGAATTTCCCAAATGCCCATCACTGATTCTTCGAAAAGCGGTTCAGGTTAAGAGGCAGAGAGCATAGCTGGTCCTGGTAACTCCAATCTGGAGGTCCCAGGCCTGGTCTCCAACTCTGTTGGAGCTCACCTGGGACCCCTGAATGCACTGCCATCATTTCCTTCATCCTCAGGGATCCTCAGTGACAGTTTCACTCCCCTGTTCCTTCAAGGCCACCTAACCCTTATGACATGGAGGATTTCAGACGACGCTGGAAGAATGACCACCTTTCAAAAGAAGCTACTGACTTAATCCAATAAGCTTGGGCCTCTTGTGCCACCAAGAGATACAATTCGATCTGCAAACGATTGCCGCATTGGTGTCTGGAGAGACAGTTAGATCCCCTGACGGTGGAAGTTACTCACGTCTTGAACTTTCTACCCAAAATAGCCCAAGCAGGTTTGGCTTATAGAACAGTGAATACCTTCAGATGGTCCATTTCAGCAGGTCACAACACCATTGGCAACGTGCCAGTGGGAAACACCTTTGGAAATGTAAAATCATGAAAGGGATTAGGCTCAGCAAACCACCCGAACCTAGATACTCAGGTTTGGGGGATGTCAATTTGGTTTTGCGACTCCTTCTGAGCTGGCATGACAATCAATACCTGTCCAGGAAAGAACCTTAAGCAAAACTGGCCAATCTTTTATGCCTCATATCCTGCAAAAGAGGATAAGACGTGAGAGCCTTGGATATTTCAGCTGGGGTATTCACCCAGACGGGGTTACCGTTACAATGTCTAGGAGAACAAAGACCAATACCAGATTAGTATCCCATCCTGCTTTTACAGATAACCCTAAGTTGTTGTGGTAAGTTGTATTAAAGTATATGAGGAGATGACAGGTGATTACAGACCTGCAGGTGAGAGGCAATTGTTGATCGCTCTAAAAACAAACCTTAAGGTGATTTCTTCTCCCTTCACCACCAGGTGGGTAAGATGGGCTATGGATGAAGCCAGAATTGATGTGAAAATATTTGAGGTGCATTCCTTGAGGGGCGCTATGGTGTCTAAAGCGATTCAGGTAGGTGGAAGGCTAGAAGACATTATGAATGTGGCAGACTGGTAACCTGAATCAACTTTCAAGAAATTCTACTTCAAACCTATTTCAGATGACTCAGCCCTAGTGCTGAGTAAGCTTTGAACATGCATAATCCTCACCTCTAGTCATGACATAGAATGAAAAAATGCCTAGCTAACAAGAAGGAAAATTATCAATCTATTAAGGACACAGAAGTGAGGATTATCCCACCCAGAGATATCAAAGATGATCTTGTGACCCTCCCAAATGACTTTGTTGTAGTAAGTAAGAATATGGAGACAGACTCCAGTCTAAGAAAATATATGACTGTTTAATGGAAATGACAAGTTGTTAGCAATATGTTTTCTCTAACAAGATATGTTTCAGATATCCAGGTAAGTATTTGTGTTCTTTCTTCTAGATGAATGTTGCTATTTATTCTTTTCTTGAATCGTTATGAGCATAAGTAATATTTATGACAACAGATTGTGAATGCAAGTTACAGGAATTGGTTAATGAAACCTACATTTGTATATTTTAGATAAAGACAAAAGCTGGAATAGAGTGGACATACATGGTCAACTGCCTCCAGCGAAGAAGAAGAAAGAGGAAGGGATGTCACACACATAAATACATCAGTCCGTTATTTGATTGGACAATGGTTGTTATGGATAAATATTCCCTCAGGGTTCATGAGCTATGTAGTGTTATGTTTTTTATTTACTTATATGTTCTTTGAAGGCTGCTGTGACAATAAAGTGAACAGGGGAAATGCATAATCTTTGCCTCTGTGTCCTTAATAGTGTTGAAACTTTCCTTCTCCTTAGCTAGGAAGTTTTCATTCGCAGCCATGTGAGATTGAAGTCTGACATTCTCAGTCAAACATGTACTTCAAACAGGAGCAGCCTGTCAGTTGATTTTATGGCAAGACCTAGAGGCTAACATTATGCATATTTCCATATTGCTACTACTCACAGCATCACTTTAAAAGAATATCAGAACATAGAACATTAGAATCTTCAACACTATAAACTCAGAGAACCCACAATCCTCAGCCTTCTTTTTTGCTGGTGCTCCTGCAGTAAAGTACTTTGTGAGAGGTGTGATTGTCTTTTGAGTGCTATGTGGAATCCTTAGATGTGTAATGTTTGATCTGTTATAATGTATGAACTGTTATATTTTGATAATGAAGGTTTATTTACATCACTATAGATTTATGTCTAACGTTTATATATTTGAAACGGAGGCTATGTTTTCCTTCTTTTCAAATTCTTTAGTTTCTCTATTATTTTGTAAAGTACATAATTCAAATTAAACAAGTAAAACTGAGTCGGTCGCATGTGTAGATTGACAGAATTTTGAACATTTTTAATAACCGGTGATAACTCCTCAGGTAGTGCAGAGGTTGAATTAGGCTGTTCTTCTGATTTTTAGTCTGGGGACTCAGGGGAAGATGATGTGATCCTTAGGAAGGAGACTAAAGATAGAGGAAATGATACCTCTGAAAATATGTTATTGGATCCCAAGGGAGATTTTATGTTTGATCCTTTAATTATAAGATATCTACTTTCACCAGAATGGTTTCCTTTAGAGCACGTTGGTAATTATGTGCATGCTGGATGAGAAAAAAAGTTCCAAAAGAGGTGAGAGTAAGATTGAGATCATAGGGGGTCATTCTAAGTCTGGCGGGCGGCGGAGGCCGCCCGCCAGACTTCCCCCCTCCAAAATACCGCTCCGCGGTCGCAAGACCGCTGAGGGTATTTTGGCTTTTGCACTGGGCTGGCAGGCGACCGCCAAAAGGCCACCCGCCAGCCCAGTGCAAAAACCCTTCCCACGAGGACACCGGCTCAGAATTGAGCCGGCGGAGTGGGAAGGTGCGACAGGTGCAGTTGCACCCGTCACAAATTTCACTGTCTGCAATGCAGACAGTGAAATTCAAAGTGGGGCCCCCAGGGGCCCCACGACACCCCATACCGCCATCCTGTTCCTGGCGGGCGAACCGCCAGGAACAGAATGGCGGTATGGGGTGTCTGAATCCCCATGGCGGCGCAGCGAGCTGCGCCGCCATGGAGGATTCAGAAGGGCAGCGGAAAACCGGCGGGAGACCGCCGGTTTTCCTCTTCTGACCGCGGCTGAACCGCCGCGGTCAGAATGCCCTGCGGGGCACCGCCAGCCTGTTGGCGGTGCTCCCGCCGACCCTGGCCCCGGCGGTCTGGTACCGCCGGGGTCAGAATCACCCCCATAGTGTCCTAGACCCTGTGTGGAGAATAATGTCTTGCTGACACCTGAGCTGGATCCTAAGATTATAGCTTTTATAAGTAAAGAGGGTTGTGATCCTCAAAAGGGCTTAAATAAAGGATTGCAAATGTGCCAGGATCGTCTTTTGGATGTAGTAGGATGTCTGACCAAGATATTTGATTTAATTGAAGAAGCACATTTGAAGGAAAAAATTGTGGAAGTCGAGGATCTTCGACAGTGGCTCCAGAGGGCAGTATGTTTGTTAGGTAATGCTAACACTGCTCTTTCGGTGGAGCGAAGGAAAAGCATTTTACTTAAAATTGATCCAAAGCTCATTGATTTAGCTAATAACGAAGCAGGGCCTTCTGCAAATGGATTACTTTTTGGAGCTGAATTTATTAAGCCTATGTCAAAGTTTGTAGGGGCCTATTCTTCCATCCAGAAATCTCATAGAGATATAAAGAGAGTGTTTCAAAGTTGTGTTTTTAGTGGGGCTGGAAGAACAAGGAGTCGTTTTTCCAGCCAAGGATTGGGAATTACAAGAGCTTTGTTTTCCTGAGGACATGGTCCCTCAGGTTACAGTGGGAGGTTGCCCTTCTACCCTCAACATCAACGCCAGAGGAGACATGGAGGACACAGTGATTGAAGGAATCGAGGATCCGGTAAGGTTAGACCATACTGTTATCCCCGTAAAATTGTGCGGGAGACTTGCCCAGTTTTATCACAATTGGGTTTGTGTAACCAAAGATCCTTTGGTATTCAAGACGGTTCAAGGTTATCTAATAGAATTTTTAGGAGTGCATCTCAGAGTTGGATCCCAAGTGGGGTACGGTTCAGTACATAACAGGCAAAATTGGTGGACAAAGAAATTTGGGAAAGAAAAGAATGCCAGTATAGAGTCAGGTCAGGAACTAGGAGAATTGTGAGCAATATTTTCCTAGTAGAAATGAAGGACAAAGGGATGGGACCAGTTATAAATCTACGGAATTTAAATGACTGGGTGGCATATCACCATTTAAAAATGGAGGGGATGGATATGTTGAGGGTCATTCTACAGAAGGGAGATTGGATGACTCGATTAGATTATGAAAGGCCCGTATTTAACAGTTCACCTATGGGAGCCACATCAGAAGTACCTCATGTTCAAGTGGTTCGGGAAAACTTGTAAGTTTGTTTGTCTACCATTTGGTCTATCATCGGCTCCTTGGTGTTTTACAAAAGTCTTATGTCCTGTAGCATCTTATCTGAGAGAGAGAGAGGGATTTGTTTAATCATCTATCTGGACAATATTAGGTCATGGATCAGAGCAGATTGAAGGTGATGGAGCATACTCAGCTGGCAGTCAGTATTTTGGAGCCTTTAGGATTTGTGATAAAAAGGGAAAAGTCTTGTTTGGTGCCAAGTCAAGAGACTCAGGTGCTCATTCCGAGTTTAGTGGTCATTCCCGAAGACCACTGTGCAAAAAGCAGCCGATACACCACCAGCGATGGCAGAGTGAAGGCTGCTGCATTACAAGTGACCAACACAACACTGCCAAATTTTGACCGAAAAAACAACACCGTCGGGCCAAATGACAGAACGAAGGAGGCGGTTGCACCACCACCACCGCCACGCCATGAAAATACCAACAGCCAAATTCTGATTCACAAATCAGCATCGCGGAAACCAACATGGCGGTAATCCAATGCGGTCCAAACCGCCGCGGGAAAATAAGTAGCCACCACCGCAGCAACACTACACCAGATAGGATAATACCAATAGCAACTCCTGAAACACATACACACGCCTGTCCACGGCACTCCAAAAAACACCCCCACACTTACCCAGAACCCTTTGCAAATAGAAACCCTGACAGAGCGAGAGAAGAGCACACTGAAAGGAGGCACTGCACCTAGATACCACAGGCACCATCATCCTAAGCACGCATCACACAACACACCACTTCACACAATCACCAGAGAACACACACACATACCATTACACATATTCACAACTGCAAACAGCACATACAGAATCCCGGCACACCATACACCCCCACCCACAACACAAAAAAAAAAAGATTCACAGAAGAGGAGCTCAGGGTAATGGTCGAAGATATAGTCAAAGTGGAGCCGAGACTGTTTGGAGCACTGGCCCAGCAGACATCCATAGCCAGGAAAATCGACTTATGGCAGAGGATAGTCAACAGGGTGAATACAGATAGGAATCATCTACGCACAAGGGAGGACATTAGGAAGAGGTAGAACGACGTTAGGCGGAAGGTACGGGCCATGGCTTCCAGGCACCAAGTGGTCATCATGAGGACTTGCAGTGCACCCCCACCACCTCCCCCAGAAATGTCACCATGGGAGGAGATGGTCCTGGCCATACTACATCAGGAAGGGCTGACGGGAATTGCTACTGGACTGGACACTGGTAAGTCCACTGTACCCACTGGCCACCATGTCCCTGTGCACAGATTGTACCCCCACCACATTCTCACCCCCTCAAACCACCCGAACGTGCACAATACCATCATTGGCCCTACACCCACACCTGCATGCCACATCTCCCCACTGACGCCACTCCCTCACTGCCCAACCTAGTGCATGTATGCCTCACACAGCAGAAAGTACCACAACTACCACAATGCAACACTCCTTACCCTTGCCTGACTGCTACGTCCATATCACATCTCTGCAATTGCACGATAAACCATGTCACTCCCCATCACATATATGTGGTAGGAATGCACATCAGTACATGGCAATGAGAGTAGCAAGACAAATGTAAACTGTACTGAAAATTAGGGCCATTGCAACCTTCCACTGATGGGAACATAAGGAGTGGACTGGAAACTGTCAATGCCATTACTGCCCTGCAAATACAGTGAATGAGGGAATACAACCACCTGTGTCCCCACAAAAATAACACTATCTGACACAATACCTCTCATTTCACAGGTCTCCCAAGTACTGACACACAGAAGAGGAGCCCAGTAACAGCAAGCCCAGGCCTGGATGCAGCACCAATAGGGGAGGATTCAAATGCAAGCCTGGATTCGGACAATGAACCTAGCCCATCAGGCATGAGTGGTCAGTCCACCACCACCAGCCTCACCCTGCCCACAACTCAAACCACCTCTCCTGTGGCAGCCAGTGCACAGCAGAGCCCACCTTCCCATACCTGTGTCCCAAGGTCACAACAATCATCAGTTTGCCTCACAGGACAGGGACAGGAGTCAACGGTGCAAACCCAAGACAATGATGGCCCTGGTGCCAGTCGGAGGGGGCACACTGCACCAGGGGCACAGGCACAGGGGGCAAGGGCCCGTGGGAGGCCAACTGTGGGATAAGGGACAAGGCAGGTACAGGACACAACTGGCCAGGAGGCTGTCTCCAGGGTCCTGGGAGCCTACCAGCAAACCCAGGACCAGTTGGGCCAGATACGCATCACCTTGCAAGACACACAAAGGCTGCAGGAGGAATACCACCAGGAGGCCAGGCAGCAGTGGCAGGCACACAATGCCACCAAGGAACTCAACTGCATCCTGCAGACATTCTCCACCCACCAGCAGGTCTCATCCAGTAGACAGTCAACACCACTGCTCTCAACATTAGCACCTGCTACTGGAATGGAGGCACAGCAGGAGGACCCAGAGGACAACAGCACCCCTACCCCTGCAGCTGAAGAACGCCCCGTAAATAGGTTGCCCATCAAGACATCATGAAGGACCCCAGGCCACAACCAATCCCCCTACCAGGAAGTGATCCCTCTTCTGAAATGTCACCCGTGTGTGCCACTGTTACACCCTGTTCCCTGTCCATTACCAAGGTCACATCATTCTGAGGCAAATGGGCAGAGGACCTATAAACCTAACACCTGGACCACCCACTCTGTTCATCACCTAGAGCACCACCCCACTCCTCTGAACTGTGAAATTCTACACTAAATTAACACCTATTATCACAAGTCATGGTTCCTGACTCTTTATTGTTAGTATTGCCAAATATATTGAAGAACAACAAAAGAATACACAGGTTTATACAACCTAAATGTCCAAGTTACAGATATAGTAGGATATTCCAGCAGGTGTGTAAGTACATCCATTTTGTTTTAACATCCACTTTCACATATTCTAACAGGCAAATCAGCAAGCAGACTGCAAACAGAGATGTCACCTGAAGAGGGATAAATAAATGGAATGAGGTACAAGATGGTAAGGAATGTAATCCACAGTCATACATCAATACCAGTTGAACACAAACACAGGATTAGTGTCCCAGCAGCTATGTTACACCATAAGTAAGGGACTGCATTGGCATACACACACATGTGGGACAGGAAGGATGATACAGAGGTAACATCTTCACTCGCACAACTCCCTGAGTAGTCAGGAACAGGTACGTGGCACCCAGCAGATGTCAAAGCATGATATGCCTACGCAGCAGGACAAGACTGATCAGTCCCCCGAACATATCCCCAAATAGACACCCTGAGGACCCTAAACCTTTACAACAACTTGAAGGCTGTACTGCAATGGCACCAGCATCCCACAAATGAGCTTAGCAGCTGTGCATTTCCACTACCTCTCATGGTGAGTCACCTAACCTTCAAGGTTGTTACGCAATGTCTAAGGCTCCAGTCCCCACACATACATTGATGCATGCTAATATTGGCTACAGATTGCCTTCAACAATACATCTCCCATGCACAGATGATATGTAATGCAGACATACCTGTACATCAAGGAATGTAGTGATGAATCATGTCAGTCCTTTTGTCATGTGCCTCATCCTCATCTGCCTCCCCCTCAGCATCAAAGTCACCGTCCAGAAACACAGCTCCAGCATTAACGTCCCCCTTCTGTAACAGTGGGATGTGCCTTATGAGGGCCAGATTATGGAGCATGCAGCATGCAATAATGATCTTGCAGACTTTCCCTGACTTGTACTGTAGCGCACCACCAGACACATGGAGACAACAAAATCTGGCTTTCAAGAGACCGAAAGTACTTTCAATCACACGCCTCATCCGGCCATGTGCCTCATTGTACTCGTTCTCCCCTAATGTAGTTGGATGTCTCACAGGTGTCAGGAGCCAGGGCAGGTTGGGGTATGCAGAGTCACCTGTGTGGAAAAGGAAACAAGGCCATGGGTAACATTGCTAGGCGGAGTGCTGACTATGTCATGAGGGGTATCGACGTCTGACATGGAGAGCAGTGCACTTACCTATGAGTCAGGCCCTTTCTCCCTGTAGCTGTGACATCATTGCAGGGACACTGCTGTTCCTCAGGATGTAGGAATCATGTACTGATCATGGGAATTAAGCATTCACATGTGTAATGTATTGATCTGCAAGACACACCACTTGTACATTGAGTGAATATGTACTCTTCCTGTTCCTGTAGACCTGTTCATTGATCCTCGGAGATACCAGGGCAATGTGAGTCTCATCGATGGCCCCAATTACATGTGGAACATTTGAAATGTTGTAGAAGGCTGCTTTCACAGTGGGAAAATCTTGAGGTAGTGACAACCTAATGTACCTGTGCACATGCTTGAGTAGGGCATCCAGCACATCCTGCAACACCTTACAGAACTTGGGCTGTGAAAAGTCTGCAGCCAGTCCCACTGTGCTCTGAAATGAGCCATTCGCCAGGAAATGCAGGACTGACAACACCTGGACTGTTAGAGGGGTGGCATGGGGATTCCTCAAACTCGGCAGGAGGTCTGCATTCAACTGGGCGACCAGTTGCCTGATGCATAAGCAGTTCAGTTGATAGGTCAGGATGATGTGGCGCTCTTCCATGGTTTCAAGATCTACGAGTGGCCTGTTAATTGGTGCCTTCCTCATCATTCCATTGTGGCCAAATCTGTGTGGGGATACAAACATCAATCAGGATATCTGTCACAATGTAGGCTATACAGTATGTCACACGACAGTCATTATGTAATAGTCATGCAAGTTGCCTGTAATGTGTGAGTACACATTACTCTACCCTCCATACCTAACCAGATGATGGCACATAATTCCTGTGTGATGGGGCATATTCAGGATATGTACACCTACACCTGCCCAGTGTTTTACTATACTGATAAAATATGCTGACAATTGTTGTGACAACTCTGTAAATTTCACTAGACACGCACTACATGTGTCTATATTCACCATGTCAGACCTGACATATGTATTTGTGATGACAGGCAGGTAGTTATGCTGTGTAAACTCAGGACAATAATGTCACAAACTAAAATGGCATCCGCGTGTCCGGCATGCATTGTACTGCTGGAAGTAACCTCGTTCCACCGGCGGAAGTCGTCATGGCAGAGTGCGGTCAGAACTGCAGTGTAACTCCTAATTGGTTAACATTGATGTCAATGGGAGACTGGGACCAATGACGATCACCACCGGCGGTGACGGTCATGACCGCTGCAATCGTAACCGCCATTTTGTGTGGGACAGCTCACTTGACTCCTGGCATTCGGGCGATACATACCTCCACTTTGTGTACTGCTATGTCCTGTCTCTTGGCGCAATGATGGCACGCACTGCAGCGGAAAGGGCCACAGCCTTCTCAGCAGAGGAGCTTCAAAAAATGGTGGAAGGGGAACTACCCCTGTATGGGCGGTTGTATGGAGCTCCAGGACAACAGGTCAGTACAACGATCTTAGTCCCACAAGTTGGGTGTTGTTTGATGATGTATGTGTGTGCACATTGACATGTCATGACTGATCAGGTGTGTAGCATGCACATGATATGTGTGGGATATTGCCAGTGTGCATGAACAGTGTTCGTTATGTGTCGCCTAAGCTCACTGCTGGATTGGTATCATTTACATCTTGTAACCCCATTTCTCATTGTTTCCCAATCCGGTCAGTGCCCACCAGAAGAAAGGGTTGTGGCAAGCCATTACCAAGGACGTACGGACCCTGTGGGTCCATTGCCGGTGGGGCACCCACTGCAGGAAGCGGTGGAAGGACCTGCATTGCTGGGCCCGGAAGACCACAGAGGCCCAACTGGGGACGGCCTCCCAACATGGGATGGGTGCACGTCAGACCCTGACCCCCCTAATGATCAACCCTGATTTGGATGAGTGCTTGAAGGCAGCACAGCAGCCACAAGTGGGTAAGTGTGAGCGTCAGATGAGCACTCCCTCAACCTCCACTCCTCACCCTTAATCATGTGACCGCCCGTGTACCTAAGAGAGTTTTCCTTGCTGCCCTTGACCTCTTTCCTACTCCTCTCTGACCCAGTCTTCCCCATAAACAGCGTGTCCCCCTGCCCCTCTCAGGCCCTTCCACCTCCCATTACTTGGGTCCCCCCTCTGGGGTTTCCCCTGCTCCTCCACCCAGCAAAAAATCCACCCCTCCCAGTGCCAAGGTCACCCCTCCCAAGCCCAAGCCAAAATGTGCCCCTTCCACATCCAAGTCTCCCCCACCACCCCCACACCCCTGAGGTGCCTGCCTGTCCCATTGCTGCCCCTATAAAGTGGAGGGCTAGCTTCAATCAGGAGTCAAGTTGGGCCATTATTGATGGCCAATGTGTTCTGCTGAATTGGACATTTGGACTTGCTATTGGCACTTTTTGTATATAGTTTATTGTTTGAATACAACTGCCCTCATTGCTGTGGTTGGCAAGATAAGATGCTTGTCCTGGTTTCCTTCTACATGGTGATGTGAGATCTGTGTGCAAAGGTGTGTGGGGTCTGTGTGTAAATTGTGTCTGTGTTGTTGCATGTGCTTGGTAGATGGTTTGGGCCATGGGGATGCTGTGATGTGTGTGTTTGCTTGCTTATGTCTTTGTATGGGGTGTTGTGTGCGTCCGTGTGTCTAGTGCTGGATGTGTGTATTTCCTTGATTGTTGGTTGTAAGTGTTGTCACCTGTATGATTGTTTGGATGTGTGTTCACAGCTATTGATTGTGTGTCATTGCTGCATGGAGTTAATGGTGTGTGTGTATGTGTGGTGTCGCGCAACATGCCTGTCTATGCCATCGTTGAGGTGTTTGTGGAGTAGTTGTCATTGTGTGGTTATGGGATTTGTTGTTGGTGTTGTTGTGCGTTGTGCATTGTGCTGTATGTTTGGCACGTATCTGCATGGCTTTGTGTGTGTATTGGGTATCTGGCATTGACGTATGTTGTGTGTGAGTGTGTGTGGCCTTCACTGTGTGTGCAGTATGTGTGGTCTGTGTGGGAGTGTATCACTGCCATTTCCCTCCCCTCTGTGCTAGGTTTACTTACGGTGGTCGTCTTCATTGTCGTCGGTGGTCCTGGAGGTGTATGGCGAGATACAATGATGGGAAGACTTGCAGTTCATTTGCCATGGCAGCCGCGGTGGCGTCTCTGTGCCTGTAGGTGGGTGTTTCCATTTATACTTTCTGTTTCCGCCAGGTATTTCATGGCGGTAAGGCCCCAGCATATATCCTGGTGGAGCGGTTACTCAGAATATGGCGGGCGAGACGTGGGCTGCCTCCTGCCTGAAGGTGTCTTCCGCCAGCGGATGCTGCTTGTCGGCGGTGGAAAGGCTGGCAGTGAGTTGTCTGTATTGCGTTGGATTCACCACCTTACTCGTTATTTGGTGATCTGCACCGCCTCCCTGCAGGCGGTCACAAGACTGCCATCGGTGTGGCGGTTCAGTTACGGCCAAACTCGGAATGAGCACCTCAATATTTAGATTTCCAACTGCATACAATAGAAGGGGTTTTGAAGTTGCCATGGGACAAATTGAGTCGAATGAGGAAGGAAATTCAGAAAATCTTTAAACTACGTAGATCGAATTTCCTTGAGAATGTTGGCTCATGTGATAGGCCTTTTATCTTCTACAATTCAGGCTATTTTTCCTAGACCATTGAATTACCATTCTTGACAAAGGTTGAAAGCGGTTCATTTAAGAAATGGTATGAAATACTCGGAGGAACTTGTCCTTTCTTTGGAAGCGAAAGAGGAACTGAATTGGTGGTTGAAAAATATGGAGGCTTGGAACGGTAGAGAAATATTTGGTGAGACCCCAAATCTGGTAATTAGAATAAGATGGGAGTTTAGATTGATGGAGTGCTCGATGTGGTTCACTTTTAGCAGGAGGTCAATGGACGGAAGAAGAAAGGATGCTTCACATTAATTGTTTGGAGTTGTTAGCAGGATCCTTTGCAAAAAAATGTTTAACAAAGGACAAAGTGAAATGTTCAGTCCTACTTAGGATGGACAATGTTTCAGCAGTCCGGCATGTGAACAAATTGGGCGGTCCAAAATCAAAGGATTTAACAGATGTAGCGAAGATATTTTGGGGATATTTTTCAGGCAGAACGCATACCGGGGTCAAGCAATGTGGAAGCAGGCTGGTGCTCTCGGAATTTCAAGGATACCAGCGAATGGATGCTTTGCAGACAGATTTTCTTACTGGTGCAAGAGCTTTGGGGTCCCTTTGGGGTGAATCTCTTCTCCAGCAGGATAAATGCTCAAGTTTTTCAGTTGATGTCCGGATCCGGAATCAGCAGGGATAGATGCATCTCGGCAGGATTGGAGGGGTCTCAAACTGTATGCATTTCCTCCATTTTCAATGATTGCCCGCATGACTTTATTAGGAGGTGGAAGGAGACAGATGTAATAGTAACTCCGCTTTGGAGGGCTCAGGTGTGGTACCCAATTCTTCTGGTCAGTGGATTTTCCAATTCAATTACCATGGTTTCGGAACAATTAGTGGATCCAACAGGGGAAATTCACGAGTTAATAACATCGGGACAGTTGAGGATTGTGGCATGGAGAATTTCAGGAGAATATGAGAAGTGCCAGGCCTTTCAGAACAGGCTTCAACTCTTATTAAGGAATCCTGAGCTCCAAGTACAAGAAAGATTTATAGATTGTCATGGGTTTGCTAGTACATGGAGAAAGGTTCAGATCCAGTTTCAGTATCTTCAGTGTAGGTGGTACATTTCCTGATGGAAAAAATTAAGGAAGGTTTGGCTTATAGAACAGTCAATGTTTATAGGTCAGCTATTGCAGCTGGCCATATATTGGTGAACGGTGTTTCCATTTGTGAAGATGTAGTGGTACGTAGATTGATGAGGAGTATAATAATAGCCAAACCTCCAGTTTCTAGATATAATTATGTATGGGATGTCCCTTAGGTTTTGAATTTTTTGCTTAGGTGGGATTCTAATGAATGGTTGTCCTTGAGAGATTTATCTATGAAGTTGACAATTTTATTATGCATGATTTCATTTAGAAGGGTCTCGGATGTGAGAGTTCTGAATGTAACAAGTAGAATTAATTCACCATAAGGATTATGTTTCTGTCTTTCAAGAAGGACAAAAACAAATTAATTTTCTATATGTTATCCATGTTTTGAGGAGAAAGAGAAATTGTGTGTGGTTAAGTGTGTCAAGGAGTATGAAAGGAGAATGGTGCATGTGAGACCGAGTGGATTGAATCAGTTACTTATTTCATTTAAGAAACCCTTTAAGGCAGTATCATCTCCAACTCTTACAAGATGGTTGAAGGAGATAATGAGTAGAGCATGTGTGGATATAGGCATGTTTGGTGCACATTCTGTGGGAGGAGTGGCTGCTTCTAAGACTTTCTTGATGGTGATCTTTGCAGGATACTCTTCGCTGTGCGTTCTGGTCGAATGATGTGACGTTCAAGAGATTTTATTTTAGACCCTTACGAAAATGTGGCAAATTGTTTGTTGGAGAGGCTTTACACTTGTATAATATTAGCCTCCGGGTCTTGCCATAAATGTAGATTTTCCACAGCCAGGTGGGCAGAAAATCTGGATTTTATTAGAGACACAGAGGCTAATATTATCTCTCCTTTCAACTCATCATTGATTAATATTTTTTTTTCTGTTTGTCATATAGCACGAGGTCATGTTTAAGGATGATTGCAAGTCTTTCAAGAAGAGTTGTGCCAGTCTCCATTGGATTGCTCAAGGAATTCACAGTTATTGTCTGTTGGCTTCAACTGTTATTGACTTTTATGCATTTGAAAATATTTTGTCAAAACAGCTGCAAAAGAAGGCTGAGGATTGTGGGTTCTCTCGGTTTATAGTGTTGAAGATTCTAATGTTCTATGTTCTGATATTCTTTTAAAGTGCTGCTGTGAGTAGTAGCAATAAAGAAATGTGCATAATATTAGCCTCTGTGTCTTTAATAAAATCCAGATTGAGTCAAACCTCTTAAAACATTTAGGCCTGAGTTTAAGAAAAGCAGAGCTGCATCCAATGCAGCGCCACTTTAGTTGCGCCCCTTAGCACCCCTCTACCACCAAAATGTGTGCACCATATTTAATACATGGCGCGCCATGGTGCAGGGTAGGGGCAATAGCGTCAACATTTTTGACGCTATTGATGTACTGTGCAGTATTATTCCTACAGAGTACATAGGGGCCCATTTAAAACAATGGTATGCCCCTTTTTAATGTCTGCTCTGTCCTGGCGTTAAATATAGCTGCTAAAAATGTCGCAGTGGAATCTTTTAGATTCCACTGCGTCATTTTTGCAGGCCCCCTAATGGGGGAACGCCCCTCTTGCATACATTATGCCTGGCACATAATGTAAATAAGGTGCAGTGAATTTGGCCTCATTGGGCCACATTAGCTTCATAAAAAAATTACACTAATGTGGCGTAAGGAGGCACTAGGCCCTCTTAAATCTGGGCCTTAGTTTTGAAAGCAAAAAAATGAGGGTTTTCCTTTTCTCATATAAATTATGGTTAGTACTGTAGATAGAAAAATTAGGGCACATTTTAAGTGAGTTATCAATTATCTTCCTCCTCTATCTCATTAAAACATTTTGACATGTAGACTGAAACATGCACATTCTGAATTTATGCCAAGAGTGGGCACATTTGACTGCCATCTTGATGGAATCGAAGTGGAAAATTGAACGCAATTTCCACTGAGGATACTGCAGTAAATGTGGAGATTAGGGAGCTTCATAACAAAGGAGTCTCCCAAGACGGCTACCAGAGAAAAAAGAGCCACCCAAATGTAGCCCATGTGTAGCTAAATAAATGACAGAAGTGTGCAAGACACTTATTTTTGCATTTTTTTGCAGTTTTATTTAGCATAGACTCTACACAAGGGTATTGGAGTGCTTTACATGGGCAACAGTTACATCACACAAGAATGCATTCCTTTTGGGTATTAGGCATGGAGAGATTACGTGATTTGCCCAGAATCACAGGATGTCGAGCTGACACTGAAACTCGAACCTGGTTCTCCAGTTGCAGAGTCTGAAGCTCTGGCCATAACACCAAATTCTATCTCCTAAGTGCAACATATAATCAAGTGATCAACTGGATAAAAAAACATCCAGATAGCAAAAAATGTAACAGTGCTTTAACGTTATTGGAGAACTCAGAATATACATCCACATTTTAGCTTTTTAGAGCACTAACCATAATTTCTATGGGAGTGAGACTCTCTCAGTTTTATAATTTCTAAAGGAAATGCTTTAGATACTATAGTTTTGATTACATCAAGATGACATCAGGCGTGCCACAATTTTGTAGTAAATATAGAATTTTAGCAATCTAGTTGTTCAGTGTGGGAAGGCAGGTGTCAGGAGCACAGACTCAGATAATTGAGAGCAGGGAGGAGTGTGCAGAAGCAATAAGCTGACAACGCCGGGCAGGCAGGAGGGGCAGTGGAAGCACAAGGGACGGTGGAGGGCAGAGGAAAGGGTAGCCAGGGCCAACAAATCAACCATGAAGATCAGGTAAAAGAGGCTGTGGAAATATAGCAGACCACAGAGGGCAGAAGGAAGAGTCCGTGGCTGTTCAACCATATATGCCAACAGACTTGATTCAAGAAGGAGACTCCCAATGTTTTTAAGCCCAAACACTCTTTATTTTATCAGTCTCCTGCCTAAAATCCTACCTAAAATCTCCTCTTTTTCAATGTAAGTCAAAGGGGAAAATCAAATCCTAAGTTTTTTTTTCAAAATCTCCCTCCTACTAAGTTCAAAATGTTGACAAGCATGGAACATCGAATCACTGAGGGCAGGAGGAATGGGGTAGGGACATAGACTTGGATAACAGAGGGCAGGAGCACCAAAATTACCTTACAGAGCAGGCCTCAGAGGTTGCAGATAAGGCAGAAGGGAGGGGACAGAGGTCTGCACATTGAAAAAAGAGGGTAGGGGACAAGGGGGCTGGGCTGGAGCAGCAACCGGACAATGAAGAGCAGACAGGATGGGCAATGGAAGCAAAATACACCATGGACGGCAACAGTGGTACTATAGTGCAGACACACAGACAATGGAGGGAAAGTGGGAGGGGGTCTGGGGCAGCAAGCTAACCACACAGGGCAGGGGGAAGGGCTGTGGCAGCACAGAAGACAATGCATGGTAAATGCGTGGGTTAGTGGCGGCACAACGGCCATGGTGGGCAAGAGGCAGGGGCAGGAGCATGTACAAAGGACCATGGAGGACAGAAAAGATGGGTAGGGGCTGGACACAGGCAAGAGACAGCAGGGAAGGAGCTTTGCAACAGACCATGTGCGGTAGGCAGGAGGAGCATTTGCAGCACAACTGTGCATGGAGAGGGTGCGAGTTATAGTTACCGTAGGGTATGAGTTATAGTTCGAGATAAATCTAACTATAACAGTTGTACTTCTATGGTTTTGTGCATGTAAAATCTGAACCTAACTATACTGTCCCTGTAACCTTTGTTTTTTTGTGTGTGAACATATATATATATATATATATATATGTATATATATATATATATATATATATACACACACATATTTAGCTGTATATGTATATTATACCTAGCGGTGGTCGCCACTAGGTAGTTATAGTTAGAATCTAGTTTCTAAATAAAAAGCATTTTTTTACTTGCCTATATCTTTAGCACCGCTTGACGGATCATCACTAAACTTTCCACACATGTTGCCAGTCTCATCAGCTGGTGCCTGGAAAGTTTTCTGTCCATTGGGGTCCAAGAAAAAAGGGTGGTCCCAAAACACTTTTTTCCATAGGAATTTTGAACAGTAATAGCTCAAAAACGACTAGACAGAATTACACCAAATTTGACAAGGAGGTAGGTCCTGGTCATAAAGAGTGTTTTTTTGTTTTGGTGTAATTCTAATCAGTAATTTTAGAGAAATTAAAGAAAATTCAAATTTGTATATCTAGGGACATGAAGGCTTTGCGACTCCTCCCGATCTCATGCAGAGATCTGATTGGCTGGTAACACTTCAACAACAGAAGTCATTGAAGTGTTGTCAGCCATCTTTGGACTCGGTTGAAGCTGAGTAGTAAAAAATAAAGAAAAGGGGCCAGGGTGCGAACACCCTGACCCCTTAGCTCTGGTGGTGGGGTCTGCAACGGACTCCCCCAAGGCTAAAATGCATTTTTTTTTTATATTTTACATGTGGAGTCGCAGTGGATCCGCAACCCGGCTTGTACAATAAAAAAAAATGAGACACAGTCTTCAGCACTTCGTTAGTTTAATGCCCCAGGGAGGGCCAAGCCCCAGGGGCTTTTTGGAAAAAAAAAGCAGGGGGCCCCCCTCGCCCCCTCCAAAAGCCCCAGGGACGTCATCCCATGAGGGCTTATTATTTTGTACATGGAGGGCTATGCCCCGCCACTGTCCTGGTGACCGCCACTTCCCCAGGGCTTTGTTTTGATATGCGGGGAGCGGGCACATAGCCCTCTGCCGCAGCCCCAAAGACCGCCACCTCCCGGGGGCTTATGAGTTGTATGCGGGGGGCCTGTGACCCCACTGCTGCCCTTGGGACTGCCACCTCACCAGGGCTTTATTTTCATATGTAGGGGGGATGCACAGCCCCCTCCTGCTGCCCCAGGGACCACCACCTCCCTGGGGAGTTTATGTAATTTAATGCCACCCGTGGGGCAAAATGTATTTTATTTGCGGGGTGGGGCACATGGCCCCCCAACTGCCCACGGGATCACTAGCCTCCGGGGCAACACTGTATTATTAGCGGTGGCCACGCGGCCCCCCACTGCCCTGGAAACCACTACCTTTCGGGACAAATCTTCAAAAAAAGAAAGGGGGTTCCTATGGGACCTCGATGTCCTTGTTGGAGGGGGCCGTGCAGCCCCCTCTTGGAGCCACAGAAGGCCCTGGGGAATGCACCTCCCAGGGCCTTGCTATCATATACAGGGAGGGTGCTCGGCCACCTCCCGCTACCCCAGGGACCACCACCACCCTGGGGTGTTCATGTAATATAATGCCTTGGGGTGCCTGTGCCTTCCCCTCACCCTGAGGACCACCACCCCCGGGCAAAAAGTGTTTTATTTGCGGGGACCGCACTGCCAACCTGCTGCTCCTGGAACGACCACCCCTGGAGTCAATTCCTCAAAAAAGAAAGGTGATCCCAATGGGACCTCCGCACCCTGGAGACCACCACGTCCCTGGGGCTAAGTTCTTGTTGAAGGGGGGCCACACAGTCCCCCTCTTGGAGTCACAAATGGCCTTCGGGACCCTCAGGGCCAGCTCCTGCTATATCCCAGGGTGCCCTCCGTCCGGGAACATAGCTGTTTGCTGTGGCTTGGCTGCAGACCTGCACCCAAGCCAAGCCACAGCAAACACTGCTGTTTGACAGCGGGACCTTTAAAGCAGGTCCCACAGTCAAACAGCAGAGCTTTCATCTCTGTCCCCTGCACATGTGTAGGGGACAGAGATGAAATGCTTCAGCAAGAACAGAGCTGCTATCAAAGCCTTAAGGCTTCCCCTGTAGTGCCAGGTAGCCCGTAAGGGCATTTCATTAAAAAAATATATATATATATATAGAAAAATAAATAATAAATAAATAGGGACCTTGAGGGCTCCCTTGCAGTCCCAGAAAGCCCGTAAAGGGCTTTCAAAAAACACCTGCAAAAAACACAACCACCCTAGCTCAGTGGATAGGTCGCAGACCTGCACAGTGGGCTTGGGGGTTCAAGTCCAGCTAGGCTAATTTCCCTTTTTTATGTATTTAAAAAAAATATATATTATTTAAATTGCACACAAATATCTCATTCTAAGTATATGAGATATTAAAGCCTAAAAAACTCTCTCTCTTTCCCTCTCACCTCCTTTCTATCGTTCTCTCTTTCAATCAATTTCTCACGGTCTGACACTTATGCACCCACTCACAGACCCACTCAGACACTGACGCACCTACTCACAGACCCACTGACACCCGCATGCACCCACTTACAAACCCGCACACACACTGACGCACCCGGTAAGACACTGATGTACACACTCTCACACACAGACAGACAATCTGACAGACACTCTCACCCCCAGATACATCGTTTCAAGCCTATTCTCACACCCAGGGAAGCCGCAGCCAACTTCCACTGTGCATGGCCAAAGTGCTGTGCACATCGTGGTTTTGGGTGGCTAGGGGGTTTTGGCCTCAGGGTCTGGCTGCAGGCCAGGTCTTGTGGGCACCTCCCCTGCGCACGGGTGAAGGCTGTACACGGTGCAAGGCTGGGTGCTTATACGGGGTTGGCATCTGCGGCCAGGCCCTGTGGCCAATCGGCGTTGTGCCCAGCCACAGGCCATTTGCGGCGGTAGTTGGATTAATGTATAGTAACTAAAAGTACTATATGTGAAAAAAACATAGGAATTCACTGAAAAAAACAAAGATTACAGGGACATTATAGTTAGGCAATAGAATTAATACAAACTCAGAAATTCACTTAAAAAAACAAAGGTTACAGGAACATTATAGTTAGGCTCACATTTTCATTGTACCAAACCATAGAAATTCATCAGTTATAGCTATAGTTACCTCAAGTAACTATAACTCGTGCCCTAAGGTAACAATACCTATATTTTTGACGAAAAAACTGTGCATGGCGGGGGCACGAGTTATAGTCATCTTTGAGCAATTTCTATGTTTTTTTATTTCTATTTCCTAACCACACACACACACACACATGTATATAAATATGCTCAATGAAAAAAACAAAGGTGAAAGTAGATATTCAGCTCCTTCTTGGAAAGTGTGGCATCAATGCACCAATCCTTCAACCACGAGGGAGGTTCAAAACATTGATTTCCCATGTTAATTCCGATAGGAAAAGTTTCTCTGCCTCACAGCAAAACAGCTAAACGGAATTATAACCTTTTCTTGCAACAGAAACTATGCTGATGACTTTATTCTGTCACATAAACTTCTGAGGCCACATTACATGAGCCAGTAATCCATGTACACGATTTGGGCCCAGAATGGTAAGATACATTGTTCCATGGCACAGTACTGCTATGGAGCATTTATTTTACTGAGCGCAAAGTATTTCAGAGGGCAATATTTCACCTGCACTTCATGCTTTACTGTTTTGGTTTTTTGAAGGGTATTGTTTCATCTGGTTTCACATTTATGATGGGCATTGCCTCTTTTGTGGCTCAGTGTTCCACATGCGTAAATATTCAGCTTTCAAAGATGCCCTTAAAGACGCATTTTCACAGATTGCATTCATGGTTCTACATGGACACTAAACATTCATGATTGAAATACACAAACTATGGATGTGTAAAGGAATATGCCATTTGTGTCTTTTTTTAATAACATAGCAATGAGCAGGATAAATGAATGAGATCCCTAAAAACCTGGCTTTAAAAGATATCACCATAAATTGAAAAGCAAATGAAATCTTTGTCTACAGCATTTTTAGTGTGTGTGCGCGTTTAGGGTTTTATGATACACCAGCTTTTGGAGCTATTTCTTATGCAAAGGTTCTAGTTTGCTGCTCGTGGAATTTCTCAGTGCATAGTATTCTTATGTTATGTTGTGCTTTGTTTGCTTTAATATGTTAAGCCTTTCATTATATTAGCTCTTAATGGTCCTGAAATTCTCAAACAGTTGTGTAATTGTGTGATTTAGTGACCAGTAACAGCTGGATATGTGAAATCCATTGGTTTTAGTGAGATGCCTAATAAACTGGCCTGCAAGCCCCCCACTCTGCAAATTGTACCTGTGCCACTGTTGTTTGTTAACTAGTGACATTTAGAAATGTAAAATATTTACAATAATAATATGCAGGATGTCGGTTTTCTAAAATTACCATCTCTCGCCTCCCCACACTCCCTGTAAAAGCAATATTTTATTCCATACAGTCTGTCTGGTATATTGACTGCAAATGTATGAGAGTAAATCGTTTTGTGCCTGGAAGGAAACACAGAATACAAAGTCATATAATTCAGGTCCGTTTTCCGCATCGGTACAGCAATGTTCTCCGACTTATTTTATGAAACATTAACTTTGTGTCATGGAAAAATGTAAAAACCAATCAGCATAATAAGTGTAATAGTTCAGGTATTTACAGTTATCTGTAGTGAGAAAAGCATGATGCATTGAATCATAGATTTGCAATTTCGCAAAAAACGTTATTTATGTTGTTCTTGTCCCAATATATCTTGGTTTAAATGGAAGGTATGCAGCTCTTGTACAGTCTCTGCTCGTCCTGGGATCTGAAAAACCAAGTTTCACCTATAGATACCATCTAACACTATTTTGTCTATTACCTTGACCGTAGACTTATTTGACACACTTCTAGCCACTCTGTCGATTTTCCTGCTTGCTTAACTTTATTATTTTGGAGCTTGGATTCTCACTCCCTGGTATGTATTCCCCATGCAACATTTTGACAAGGACCAACACCTGGTTAGAACATATTGAACGAAATCAGTATCAAAGCTATCAGACATAAGTCTGGACAGGCCAGGATGAAGTATTCACTGCATGCCTGAACTTCACTCATCTTCCTTGACAACTTCACTGTAAGGTCCCCATGACAGTCATTTCAGATCCATATTTTTTATCATCAGCAATTGATTCAGCAATGAAAGTTTCACTTACAGGTTAATATCTGGCTGGAGACTTTCTTTTAAAAGACGTACAATGCAACGTGAGAGCAGAGTCAGCGGTTGTCTGTATGGTGTTATTACTGCATGTTCTAGTATTATAGAGCTTACCCCTTGTTGATTTGTGCTTTAACCTGGTTGATATTCATCTGAAAGGTGTTCTAACTGTAATACATTCTGCAACGCTCTTG
The DNA here is from genome assembly GCF_031143425.1 of Pleurodeles waltl. Classification (NCBI taxonomy): domain Eukaryota; kingdom Metazoa; phylum Chordata; class Amphibia; order Caudata; family Salamandridae; genus Pleurodeles; species Pleurodeles waltl. The sequence goes on from NC_090444.1 coordinate 1,173,687,042, forward strand.
TCGGTTTCACATTTTGTGATATTTTTAGCAGCTGCACTGGTCGACTTTACAGGATGGGTTACTTAGTACGACTTTGCTGAGTCAATGGAATCTTGTCTCTTTTTCTTCATTCTGTGCAGTGGTAGTAATACCACTCTTTTCATTCCTTTCCTCAGAATGACTGATAAAGGCTCTGTGTAGTCAGGAATATATTCCTCTCTTTCTCCCAACTTTTCAGATACAAGTTCTCCAACCTTTGGTATCCGATCAATTAAAGCAGTTGATGATGATATGCGGCATCTTCTTGTAGATCATCCAAACTTTGGGCCTGACTTAGAATTTGGCAGACAGGTTACATTCACAAATGTGACGAATATCCTGTCTGCCATACTACTACCTCCATGGCTATCATGAGATCGTAACATGGCATATGGGATATCCGTCACAATTGTGACGGACTAACCACCTCCGCCAAGCTCTAAATCAGGAACATAGATGAGCTGCAAATCCTGCAACAGATTAATCACAAGAAACTCTCCCTCCCCAGAAGATATGAGGTTCATCAGAACATGTCTTTGAATATCTTTGTGGGCTATAGAGGTTATTTAGCCTAGGGAACAACACTGTCTAAAACCCTCACAATCAAGTCTTGATTAGCCACGCAGTTAACTTTCTCAACTACCCATTTGAATAAGGCCTAGAGGGATGAGAGAACTGATGAAGTACTCCCATCTCAGTAAGGTTTTCTGCTAATATGGTAGAATTAAAAGCTTGCACTTAATCTAAAAAAAATGTATGTGTTCCATTCATGGCAACTAAGGGCCTAATTTAGATATTGGCGGACGGGTTACTCCATCACAACATTGACGGATATCCTGTTCAACAAAATCTAAATCACATTATGTCCTATGGGATTTAAATGTTGGGTGACAGGACATCCGTCACCGTTGTGACGATGTAACCCATCTGCCATTATCTAAATAAAGCTTCAAGTCTTTTGCTACTGCATAAGATGTAATCTGTTCCTGTGGCCATACCCATATTAAATGACAAAAGGAATCCACCACCACCAATATATATTTATATGTATTTATTGGTTTAAACACACCATTGTGATAAAGATAAATGGCTGGATGTGTTGCTTTCACACTGGAGGTTTTTGGTATCCTTCCTGTGGTAGGCAACTATCCATTAACTTAGTGTGCACTGTAGTACATACCAACTAGTCACTTTGTCCATTATTGTGCACCAGTAGCATTCCTGCAATATACTCAGAATACCCAAAACTCATGAAAACTCATGGTTTCACCACATCAGTACCATTGTTTAATGTTTTAATTAAATCTAGCCTAGCAGATTCATTCAGAATGTCTTGATCACCCACTTCTGATATGTAAATTTTAAGGATCTTGAGCTAACCCATCTTTCGCAAAGAAGTAGTTCAACTGAGCTAGAAGGCCTCGAGGTGAGCTATTGTGTTATGATTGTATTGCTTATTTTATTTTTGGGTCAACTTTACTTTGCAGCGCTTGTGCAGTGCAGTTGCACACTACTTGGTGCACCTTCACCGCAGATTCGACAACTGCATCAGCTGCTGAGCTGCCTTTTGAGTGCATTCCCTCACTGTATTGGGTCAACGTGTAGTCACATGCAACAATAGAAGCTGCTTACTGAAATCAGCTACCTATAGCCAGGCCTCCCTCGTTCCTATCATCTTTCCTCCTGAGTCTTTGTAACCATTAGATCCCCTATGTTTTAAATCTATAATAATGTACCCCTGTACACAAAGTGAGGAGTCATGAGCAATTAATGCTGTGAGTGAGGCATTTGCTTTTTGTAATGCCAAATGGAGTGTGTTTAATTTAGCTGTTTGCACTGTTGAATCTCCTTAGGCCTTCACATGTGTATGCTTAGGCACAATTTAGAATCCACTACCACTCCAGCCACTGCTGTTCCGGCAGTGGAATGCAGTTGTTTTCCACCTACCGGAGACTGTGTTATGTTATTTAAAGACAGTGTGATAGTTACTCAATGCTTTTACGGAGGGGATGTCTGGATTTGCTTGTTGGTATTGTAGGAACTCCTTCAATGGTAGGGATGGGTCGGACTCAAACTGGACATCCGAGCTGGCCTGGTGTAGAGCCCATTGTACCCTCTGCACATTTAAGATGCTAGAAATTGATATGCTTTCTTTATTAGCTGTCACTAATGTTGGTATAAGTATCACTATAATCAATTTCTTGCCTTATTTTGTGTTGTTTTCTATAATGCTGTCTGCCTGCACTTCAGTGCAAACTTTCTTTATCACAGCAAAACACTCTGGCTGTAGAATATGTGTAATATGTATGCATTTGCTGTACTCTGGCTTTTATTGTATATTATGTAAGTAAATCCAGCTGTATGTGTTATCCTGTGTTTGCAGATATGCTGCTTAGATCATGTCTCTTTAAATCCCTGACATTTTGAGTTTGTTTTTCCTTCCAGTCCTTCCCCGCAAGTGTAGGGGTGATAAACTGCACAACAGTCTCACTTTCTGAACCGATGTGGGAGATATGTCCATCTGTAATTCAGTAATCTCATTAATGCTCACAATTCTGTAAGAGTACCAGGGCGTTCTAGACGCCTCGTATTTCTCCAGGAACTCTGGAGTGAGTCCTCTCCGTTACTGGGATAATTTATAGCCGAGGAAGATTACATTTAAATAGTATGTTGTGGACTTTTCTGAAGTTATACAGTACCTTTGCAAGTATTACCACTGTTCTGTCAAGATTTGGAGATGTACATTTAACTGACTATCTGCATCTGTATCATGTACATAGGATAACACAAATCCTCCTGCAACATTTCAATGATGTGGACTGAACATCCTGCGGCTATTATTATGCCTTTGAAGTAATCTCGTAAATCTGCTCTGTGTCCCTCGGAATGTGAATGATGTTAGATGCCAAGCTTCAGGAGCTATGCTTTGGGTGAAGACCACAATTTCAAAGTTAACAGAGATTTTATATTAGTTGTGGGTGAGTTGTGTCAATAATAAAATACTGTGTGTATTTTGTATAGTTCATGCTTTGTAATGCAGGTTTAAATAGCGACAGTTTGTACTAATCTCACGGAGTTATCCAGTTTCAAAACCAGAAACAGAAGAGTGTTAATGGTAAATAGGTCTGGGGTGATTATTCCCTCAAAATGTCAATCATCCAAAATGCACTTTAGATCTTGCTTTACCCCAAGTTTAATTAATTGATTTATTTAAAAATGTTTATATAGGGCGAGCATGACTCCTGGGGGTATCAGGGCGCTTTACAAAAGATCAGAAGAAGCATGTAACATAAACAACAAAGTAATGGTGAACAGCACTTGATACATGATGTAATACCACAAAACCAACAGATAAGAAACACAGTCGTAAAACTCGAGTAATAAACATGGGTGTAGATGACGTGTTAGCCGGTCCGGAGAGAGGAGTTCCTTGGTTCTAGGGTAGAAATGTGTTCATGAGTAGCATTTTAACTTCCTTTTTGAATGATGCCGAGGACAGGTTCAGTCTGATTACAGGGGGCAGGGAGTTCCAAATTCTAAGGGCAATACCTGAGAAGGCTCGGTTGTCAGTTTTGTATTTGTAGAATTTTTGTGGTTTCAGCAGCAAGGAGCTGGTACTTTTGGTGGATCTGCAGCCACCAGATAGCTCTAGTTTTTGTGCAAAGTATATTGGGGTGTTGAAGTGTAGGGCTTTGTGCGTCAAACGTGCGATTTTTAGCAGAATCCTTGCTTTACATGGGAGCCAGTTTAGAGATTTCAGATCAGGAGTAATGTGGTTGTTTTTTTAGATACTGCCATGAGCTTTGCAGCAGAGTTAAGAGAGGGCCTTTGTGGAGCTATTGTAGATCGCGGTAGGGGGCAGAGGGCTGCACTTGCATAGTCCAACCTGAAAATCCCTAGGGATTGCACTGCAGACTTGAAGTCATTGAGGGGGAGGTAGGGTTTCATTTTTCTTAGGATGTTCATATAGAAGTTCACTCCTTTGGTGGCAGCACTGTTGAGCTTCTGCATGTTCAAGTTCTTCCCTAGCGTTATTCCTAGTGATCTTGTTGAATCTAAAATGTGTGCTGCGCAGTTAAGAGCTGTTAGTTGCTTCATCCATTCTTCGATAGCGTTTGACTGATTGGGAGGGGAGATTAAGAGGGATTCCGTTTTGAGCGCGCTTAATCTGAGGTCTTTGTAGGCCAGCCAATTTCGAGTGTTTTGTAGAGTTTTGTTGAGGTGCTTGATGTCCTCGGGGGAGGAGATTTTCAGGTACTCTTGGGCGTCATCTGCATACATGTGATAGTGGATGTAAGACAGATTCAGAATTTCAGTTAACGGCTCCATAAGCAGGTCAAAGAGAGTGGGTGAGAGCATGGACCCCTGTGGTACCCCTAAAGAGAACAGTGTGGAACTGGAAAGGGACTGATTAACCTTGAATCTTTGAGTTCTGTTGTGGAGAAATTACTCAAACCAAGTTAAATCGAGCAGGCTGTCATGTTTAACCTTATCGAAAGATGAAGATAGGTCAAGGCGTATTAGAAGGCAAGATTCGTTTTGTTCCAGCATTTTTAGCACGTCATCCACAATGTGCATTGGATACTGCTTCTGAACCTACAGTTCATCTCTCAAGGGGCTTACATGGGGAATTGATTTCTTGTCTCAACACACTTGGGCCCAGATTTATACGTTTTGACGCAAAACTGCACAAACGTAGTTTTGCGTCAAAAAGCTTAGCGCTGGGTAGCAAAAAATGTTTGCGCCGTCTTGGCATCAAATTTATACCATGACGTAAGACAGCACTAAAAACTGGTTAATGTAAAAAAACATACGTTAACCATTGCACTTTGTCATAAGGCAAAATGACTTTTATGCTGCAAAAATGACTATAACCTGTTTTATGGCATGTAAATTTGTCTCAAAAATGTATAAGCACCATTTTTAACCGCATTAGCGTCAACTTCAGACGCTAATGGAGAAAACATTGCAAAGGAGAGGCAACATGGACCCAGAAAGCCTGGAGAGACCCCAGGGTGTCCCCATTCAACCAGGAACCAGCCAGGAGGACGCACACAAGTCCCAGGGGAGGAAGAAGAAAAAGAGAAAGTGTTGTTTCAGTGTGGAGGAGCATGAAATACTTGTGAGAGAGGTGACGGAGCACCATCAACTCTTCGTCACCTCCAAATTGCCAATTGGCAGGAAAGAGGCAATCTGGCAGCAGATAGCTGACAAGATCAATAGTGTCGCAGAGGTGAGGAGAACAGTAACTGAGTGCAAGAAACGCTGGCATGATTGCAAGTGAAGGACAAAGGAGAAAATGGCAAGGAACAGGAAGGAAGCACTGAAAACTGCAGGTGGAAGTCCAGCACCACAATAAGACCTGGACAAGATGAGGAGATGGTTGCAGCAGTCATCCCAGAGGAACCGGTCAATGGAATCTCAGGACAGGACAGCGCAGACTACTAGGATGCACCACAAATGCAGGGAAAGTTGCCTGGAGGAAGTGCAAGAAGGGGGAGGCAAATAGGACACACTCAATGCATGTCAAAGGAGCACAGAGGGACACATTGCACTTGAATCAAGTTGCACCATTCAAACGTAAGCAACACATGTACATACGCCTTGGTACTGCCATGCACCACAACACATACACAACCTGAACATATGTCAATCAACAGGACTAAATACCTACATGGACATATGCAGCACATATGAAAAAAGCATATTTAATGGCTGTGCCTCTGGTTGTGTCATTCATCTCAACATGCTGAGCATAAAGTCAAACAAACCCTACCAACACGACCAAGACATCAGAGACTAGGAAGTCAGTCAATACCATTCCTGGGGTTACATCATGGTGGTGTCCCTTGCAGTAACGCCTTGCAACTGCCTTGTTTCATTGCCAAAACACGTGTGCTGCATCTTACAGCACACAATTTATTGCAATCTTTCCTAACAGTACCCAGACATGCGCAGGTAGCACCACCACCCCGCACATTAACAACGCATCCACATAAGGCAGCCACCGCTCCATCATGCAGTAAGGATGCCCCTCTGGGTGCAGGAAAAATTAATCTGTGTAGGTGCTGGGGGAATAGGAGGGTGGTCCTGTATCACATGAAACATGCCACTACCCAGTGTAACTGAAATGGTGTAGTGTGGAGCCACACATTTTGACGCTGGTCAGAACTGTGCCATTAGAGAAAATATATACTACAGATAGCAAACTGTACTTCACAACAAATACAGGCTGAGCCCTCAACTACTCTGACACAACCATTTGAGACACATAGGAATGGGGAAATAACCACACAAATAAAACACATGGTGATTGACTGTGAACATAACGGTGTACAATTTGACACTGACGGGTGGGGGATGGTGCATGGGCAAGTCTGGTGTTGGTAAGACTGCCAGTGCGGTGTACCCTTTGCGGTGGTCAGTATGAATTACAGGTTGGGATGGCGGGTGGAAATCTGTCTTTTCATGGTAGCTCTGTGGGACAGTTAGCACAACATTGTTGATGTATCAAATAGAGTCAGTGCCAGTCTTGGGGTGCATTGGGTGTGACATGACTCGCTGCTCTTAGCCCTTGAAATCAGGCAGTGGAAAGCACAAAGGGCCTGGGAATTGGGCCCCCTGCACTGCCCATGCCAGGTACATGAGCTGTGCAGGGGCACCCAGGGGCACACCAAACCACATGACCACCAACCTTTGCATGTGGGTTCTACTGCCATGCAAAGGCTGGCGGAAAAGCGGGAACATACCTGAAGGATAGCGCTGATCGTAATACTGGTCTGGTGTCACTGCCAGTCTGTAAGCTGCCAGCAACCTGCCAGTGCCAGGTCATTGATCCCTGGGGCATTCCCCCATGGACAACATGTGCCAATAACACCTGTGCTGTTGGGGGTGATCATATAGACAATGGCAGTCGGGTGGTCATAGGACCAGAATGACTACCTGCAAAGTCCCCATCAAACTATCTTGAGGCCCTGATCTAAGTTCAAATTTAGTCAACTGGCTATGTCCATTAATCGTTTTACCATCAGGCACTGTAGTGTAGAAACTGATGTACACAGCAACAAATGATGGCCACCCCTGGGTTCACCCCTGTGTCAATTTAGTTGCACTGCCACAATGCTGCATCTCTTGCATCATGGTGCAAGGATGGCTGCATTGAGAGGGAGATCATAGTTGTGTAGGAAGAGGCACCTTCAGGCACAGACAGAAACTGAAATGGAAATATGCTAGTTACATGTATGCTGTGCAATGTGGCACACATACATATACATCAACATGAGGCGCAATCAAAGGAAACAACAACATAGTGTCTTGGCAATGAAATCCCTGGGGTGGTGTAAGCTTTCAGTACTGCCCAGGTGTATGTGAAACATGTAAGACTGGGACAGGGGCATATTGCAATGTGTGTTGCTGTGGCTTGACCACTGCAACACCCATTACAAGGCCCTACCATGGATGCAAAGGGACGGTCCACAATAACAAGATAGTGTCAAGCCACCAAAAGGCTTGACATCATACTTGGTAGATATAACACAGCCAATTACGCCACCTGAGCTTCCCTTCATGTGACACTCAGGTGGGGCAAAGGGCTGGTAGACTGCAACCATGATGTACAGGGACAATGTTTGGGAAATAAGTGTCAAAGCCCAGCTCACCTGAGTCCTTGTTCAGTTCTGATGGAGGTTGAAGACAATCCGACCCCACCCTGAAACTGCTTGTTCCAGCACACTAGTTTTTAAAACAGTGCAAGAACAGAAGCTCAAGGGAAGGGGGGAAGTGGATAAAATAAAATAAAGAGACAACACAGTTCTTGCGTTTCCACTGTTGAAGTGCTGCACAAATCTGCGGCCCTCTCTGACTTCTGTAGAAACTGGTGCCTAATGAAACATAAACAAAGAACAGATAAGTACAACCTATTCCTAACTGGGTTCCTGACTATCCCTTTATTTATTAGAAATTTTCTTCTAAAAGTACCTCTTGGATCCTGGTCTCTAGTTTCCAGGTTTGGAATGTGTTACTGCTCTGGGATGTGCTTTCTATTACTCTAAAGCTTCTAAAACATTAAACAAATACCGTTATCAGAATTACCAATATCAAACATTCATCTTAATATAACTAAAGCCTAAATTCCCAATAGCAGACTCACTTTTCCCATATTTCCAGAATCTTTTATAAAACAAATACTGTACTTTTACGTCAAAATACAGCATGTAATTTGTGCAAGTCCTTGATTTACTGTTTGCCTTGCTGTTAATGGTTTCCACGGTTCTATTCTTAAAAGTTCCATAAAAAATGTTTGCTTCACAAAGTTCCGCAAAGTATTCTTGTAACAAAGAGTTTGAATCACAATGTTCGTGGAAGGTATCTTGTTTCCAGAAATTGTTGTCAAAGTTCTTTCAGGTAATAAAAGTTTTGCACTTACTTGTTGCTGGCAAGAGATACTGATCAGTCTAACCTTGTCTTCTTTCTCTTTTGCAGGTTGCTTGTAGGAGAGAGGCTGAGGCAAGGAGGAAGCGGAAACCGGAAGAAGGAAGAGCCAGCAGCTGCGCCCACTGAAGCCAATGAAAGTCTGTAGAGAGCAGGAGTGCCAGCGCCGAGGGATCTGTCCTCAGGTAAGCGGGAGGTAGACGAGCACAAGCACTGGGTGAGGCTCGGGGGCTGCCTTTTATAGACAGGGCTGGGTGTGGTCCTCACATGCTGCACATGTTCTTGAAAGGTGTGCAGAGCTGGGTGTGGTTTGAAGAGCTGGGTGTGGTCCTCACATGCTGCACATGTTCTTGAAAGGTGTGCAGAGTTTCAGTTATTATGCAACTGAGTTAAATTAACACATGGCCTAGAGAGGAGTGTTTTAAAGAAGCCTTGGTAAAAGCAAGGCCCAATGTGTAAACAAAACAGCACATTAAACAACATACACAGAAGCCTAGGGGGGGGGGAAGGTGAGATAACAAGAAAGGCTTTCAATAGTAAGTTTAAAAGGGAGCTATTACAGAACCCACTAGTGCAGTGAGAGGGGACATGCTCTTTGCTGTGCACAAACCCTAACAATAAGATGACAATGAGCCACCAATAGCAAGTCAGTGGCGTGACATGTGAACTACCACAACATTGAAAGATTGATTTTACACCATCTCATTACAGAGCATCATGGCTCTCCTGCTGATCTGCCTGTCCTAGAGTACCCCTATGACCTGGATGGCAAACTGAAAACCATCAGCCAAAAGACCCTCCAAAAAGTCTTGGTATCCCTCCAAACACCACCTCCAGTCGCAAGGAGGGCAAATGACATAGCAGACATCCCAGATGACCCACCCAACACGCCAGTAGTACAACCTGCCAGCACCAATACAGCTGAGGACTCCGAGGACCCAGGGACCAGCTTTGAGAGGACAGTGGTAGGAGTCCAGCAAGAGCTGGCCAAGCAGGTGCAGGTGGGGTGGAGACGGTGGCAGCCAGCCTAGAGGGAATGTGCACGTGCTTCGTTATGGCCAATGAACATACTGCAGCCAAACGAGGCACATACTCCCCACTGCAGGGAGTCAAGCAGTGTCTGAGGGACATAGCTGCTGCATGAGGGAGAGGCCACAACAACTGCCCTCCCAAACTGGCAGCAGCATGATTGAGAACATGCTGGACTAGATGCACCGGGAAGTGGCCTCTCTCAGAGCTGCCTACCACCGGGATGTTGCTGCTATCCTGAAAATTCAGCAGCTCCTCCTTGTTGCAGTGATGCTGTATGTTGTTCCACAAATGGCAGATGCCGTGAATTGGGATTCTAAATCTTTAACCACTGAAATGTGTGTGGCCCCCTCTACCTCCCCACCACCACCATCAAGGGCAAAGGAGACACCACACACATCGGAGGATGAAGATGTGAAACAGATCAGCTTCACTTGTAAGAGTTCCTGGTAGCACCAGCCCATGCCACATGGGCAGTGTTCTCCTTTGTCCTGTGCTAGAGATCATGCCAGTGTTAGCACAGTTGGATATGTGCACTCTTCACCTACACACTGTTGACCTGTCTGTTATGAACTGTCATTGTCTCTCAATTACCAATTGGCAATTGTTGTTCCTCCGCACTTAACGACACTTCATCCAAGCATGTACCCTGACATGTCCCTCAACCCTGAACCTGTGTTGTGTCACAACTGTATGGATTTCACAAATGGGGTCACTGACCTGGACATTGTAAATATTGCACTACAACACCTGTAAATAAACACCTCCTACACAATCAGCATGTCTTTGTGTATTGTCATCCATCTACTACGCTTAGTAATTGTGATGTGTGTATCCATGTCATTGGTCACAGAATGTGAGCAAAAGAGTGCAGGACTATGGGGGCAGAAAGCTACACACAAGGTCCCTAACATGACAAATGTTTATGCTGGTCTCATCCCCTACAAGCAGTTCACTGAGTATGTCACAAATGAAGAACACTGTATGCTTCACTCACTATATACAGCAGTAATGGCTGTAAAACTGTTCTAGGGCAATATCGTCAGCTGGGAGTACCAGTAGAACACATTGGTGTGATACAGAGGTACCTAACCTCATTATTGATTGGCACTGGTCAGTTTTGCAGGATAGAGTTCCAATTTAGGCTGTTGTCACATGTGCCACAGCTCCCCACATTCCTACACAGGAACCCGACACTGACAGCTGAAGTACCAACCTACCTGTCTAATACAAAGTAACAATAGTCATCTTGAGTGGTGGGTACACTGGATTGTAGATGTATGGACAAGTAGATGAGTTGTTGCTGCCAATGTGACAGCTCAGTTTTCAATAGGTGATGTACATGTCAAGAGAGGTATTTGGAGGCAGGACGGAATCCCTAGGCCAACACACAATTTGCACTGTGCACTCATGGGAAGACCCTGAGACACAAGCACATAACACAAAATGCGTAGGAGTATGCAAAAATGTTTATTAAAATTTCAACTAACCTAAAAAATAAATAAAACCTGCCCTATTCTAAACTAACCTGTTCTAACTGTACTCATCAAACAACTAAAGCTATCTACCCTATGCTGAACTTAACTTAAACATTTAACACCACACTCTAAACATTGCCCCCCCAACCCCTCAAGTTACAAGATACACGCAGGACAACATATACTAATACCTCACATATACTAACGAATCCTACACAAATATATATTTTTTGTATTTTTTAAATATTTTTTTCTTTCCATTTTTTATTAAAGAAAACACACAGATACCCCTACATGATTCCCATCCACCCACTAATTAACACATAATAAGTAAAAAGCCCACTCCCAAATACACATATCCTATCTAATCTACATATCCTACACCAACCTAACTCTAACCCCCTAAAAACCTCAATAAAATATATTAAAACATCATAAGGGAGCAGACAGAACTTGGAGGTGGCAGATCACGTCAAAGTTTTGCAATCTTTAGTTTTTTAAAATACATTTCAACATCTTATTAGCGGCTACCTCTTCCTCCAAGCTGTGCAGACGTTTTAGTACAAGGGAAACGTCCCTCTGCAGATCGTGCAGCAACTGTATGCAATGGCAGAAGGTGGTGTGGGCTGTTGCGCAGATGTGGTTACAGTTGCAGCCAAAGTTGTTGGTGTGGTGCCAGCTGTGCCCCTTGCACTGCTGGTGAGCTAGGAGTCTGCTGAGCCTTCTTAGGCAGTGTGGGGTCCCCTTGTGGGAATGCCTACCATTCCCCGGTTGCCTCCTCTGCACGGAAGCAACGAGCCATGCGTCTGAACCCAGACTCCACTGCAAGGATGCGGCGGTACCTCACTGCCCTCTTCTGAAAAGCATGCTGCTCATCATTGGTCATGTTGGCAACTATAAAATGGAGACAAGCAGCCATCAGTGTCAGCATTGTGTGAAGTCTGTACAGATTAGTAGCTTACACTGCTACATCTAATTACACATTGTTGGACCTGGCCCTTTTATAGGGTCATTCCCCAAACTTTTTGCCTTTTCCTCCTTATTGTTCTGACCCTTTTTGGTTGACGTTATGACTCTGAGCACTTATTCACTGCTAATCAGTGCTAAAGTGCATGTGCTCTCCCTTGTAAACTTGGTATGGTTGGCTTATACCTAATTGGCATATTTAATTTACATATAAGTCCCTTGTAAAGTGGTATCACTATACCCAGGTCCTGTAAATTAAATTCTACTATTGGGCCTGCAGCTCTGTTTGCGCCACCCATTGAAGTAGCCTTTCAAACCTGTCTCAGGCCTGCTGGTGCAGGGCCTGTGTCCACAGTTTTCTGCCACAGGGACCTGGCATCTAAATTTACTTGCCAGGCCCAGAACTACCCTTTTATACATATAAGTAACCCCTAAGGTAGGCCCTAGCTAGCCCTATTGGCAGGGTGCTATGTGTGTAGAATGCAGGACATGTGCCAGGTGGCGTGCCCTGTCCTGGTAGTGACAAACTGCCTATTTGGTTTCTCACTGTTGTGAGTGCTGCCTTCTCATAGGATTGCATTGGAAATGCCCTGCCTTATGTGTAGGGGGTATTATCTGATTTATGAGGGGTAGCATAGGCATGTTTGGTATGGTTGTAATGGTAGTGAGAAATGCTGCTTACTGGTGTAGGTGGATTTTTTATTATCATTACAGAAATGCCACTTCTAGAAAGTGAGCATTTCTCTGTACTTATGACTCTGGTGTTTTGCAGGTTGACTCCAATCCACGTCTGGGCAGAGTGACAGTTGGACTTTGTACATACTTTTCAGACAGCCTGTACACAGGGAGGGTGGAGGTGTCACAGAGGTGCATCTACATACTGAATAGTCTTCCTGGGCTGAGAGATGGGAGAGGCGGGGCACAACTGCATTTGTAAGGTCTGTGTCCTGGCTTTACACAATAGGACCGTTTACCCCCAACGGATGTTTGGAGCCTGTGCTGGAGGAGAGAGGGGACACTCCTAGAACCAGTTGTAAGTGGTTGAAACCCCCTCTCCTCCTCATTGAAAATGCTTTGCAGAACTGAGTATAAATAGAGGGGATTTTCCCCCAAATTTAGACTGGAAGAGACTTACTTGAAGCTGGACACAGGACTCTGCTGAATGGACTCACCAGGACACACCTTGGACTGTTGCTGGTGTGCTGACCTGTGACCTGCCTGGTCACTAGAAGGAACTGCCACCATCTGCATCCCTGATTGCCTGTTGCTGCAACTGCTAGCCCTGTGCTTCCCCCTCTCTTGTCTCCAGGGGAAGGGTGCCGCGGCCCCTGACCCCTACCACTATCCAAGGACGAGGAGGGCTGCTCCGCTTCTTATATAGTGCCAGGTGAGCTCTTTTTTCGTGCTCCCTGCGCTTCATAGCACTTTTTCTGAATCACCGCCGCAGCCCAGGTGTTGGTGAATCACCACAGCAGCCCAGGTGTTGTTAAATCACCGCTGCAGGCTGGGCATCAGAAAAATCCAAGCGTGAGAGACGCGTGGTCCCCAGGACCCCTGTGGCACTCTTGATTCAAGATAAGGAGTGCGGCTCCTATCGTGTCCCCGGAGCTAACACTGTGAACATCACATCTACCTACAAATGTGGTATTCCTCTTCCCCTGAGCCTTAGGGGGGGGATGGTCATGCTATCATCATCTCAACTGTCCTGGTCATCCACCAAGGCCTGCCCATTCATACATAGAGTCAAGGAGTGGACCATATGTTAGGAGGGCTGCCAACTAGGAAGCTGGTATTCATAGGTCTATCACATCTACATTCATGTGTCCAGGTGTAGACACCCATCAATACCGGATCTGCCACTACTATTCCTTTCACACCCACTTCCATGCCAGCACACATTTGACATTAACTTGCATTCAAGCCAATTACATTCCACAAAAGTAAAACATGCATGGAGTGCAAAAGACAGAGCGCCATGCTGGGGGACAATTGCCAGCCCAGTCCTGCATATTCATGACAATACAGGGATGCACCAAATGAAGTTCAATATGGTGCATCCCTGTGTTGTGAGAGTGATGGAGTGCACCACTGCCAATTTTTTCACCACGTTGCACTCTGTCATTCTTAGTTACATATGGCGCTACATGTGACTTGTCACCTTCTTGAGTACATGATGCTGGCCATTGTGCACCACAAGCCTCACAAGATGTGGCCCTCTGGTGGTGCTTGGGGATCCTTAAAATGGGCTGTGATGTCACCATCCAGTCTACTTTGATATCTGATTATTGGACAGCTTATCACATCTGGCATTGAATTCAACACACATGACTCACTCAAACCAAACCCTGGATTACTTCACAGGACACACATTATCACACTTACTGGATGCATATGGGTCCTCGCCACTCCACCAATCGTATACGGGGCTGGTTTACCTGTAAGACATGAATGGTAAACCATGCTTAGTGTCAAATCATAGTCACTGCGAGTGGAAAACAAATTTCAGTGTGAACTAATGAGAGGAGTGAGCTAGTTTTCCTAGTGGAAATCACTGCAACAGACACACCACTAAGATCACACAATGGCACAGACACTCAGGTGAGTTAGAGCCACACATCTGAACACTAGCACTGGGCCAGAGACTCCTGTAGTGCTACTCCCTGCAAAATTCACATGTGGTATTGTCATGCAGCTGTCTGTGGGCACGACATCTCCATTGCCAAATGGGACTGTTTGATCATATATTTTCCATCTGAGCACCACGCTATGGTTGTAGCAGTGGCAGGACCATTGCACACCCATGGCATTTCTGCCTGCAACAAATATAGGTAACAACTATGTCATCATCATAGCTCACAGACACGTTTGGGATTGTGTGGGTATTGCAAGGTGTTGGAGATTTGCAGTACACACCCTGCAATAAACAAAGTTAAATGTGTGTGCCATCACAAGACAGACACACTTAAGGAATTGCCATGGCTGTGGAGTTGCTTTGTCTAACTGCACATTGACTGCATTGTGACATGTATGTATTGCAAATACTGTTTGGGTTGCCATTGTTGCCATTCTACACTATTGTCAATCCAGTGAGGGAGAAGTACATAGGCATAGACATAGCGTTCAACACAGACAAACTTGCTCTGTGGTCAGAGGATGCATCTGGATTTGAAAGTTAGTGAGTGATGTGGCAGAGATGGAGCTGATGCAGTGCAGCCTCATAATGTCAGTGGGGAACTGTAGGCCAGTGGAACAGACTCTGCACATGTGTGTGCTATGGGGGCGGCAGAGGCAGTCTGTGACAGAACATGAACTGGATGGGGCATAAAGGAGGCAGCCTCCTTTCAGATTCATGCATCTGAATCTGGATTTCAGGATGCCAAATGTCCTTTCCACCACATTGCATGTCTGGCGGTGCCCCTCATTGTAGACACACTTTGCTGCTGTGTTTGGGTTTGCAAATTGGGTCATCACCCACGGCTGTATGCCATAACCCTGATCCGCTGCAAAGGATAATGGATGTAAGTTGTTGTTAGAGCTTGCAACAGGTTTAGTATGTAGCATCGCAGTTGTCAGCTGGAGTTGGTTGTGACTCAGATGTGTTTGTGGTATGGTGTGAGTTCCTGGCCATGTGCCAAGTTTTACTAGCACTGTGTTGTTGGACATGGCAATCTTGGGAATTGGCTCAAGGACCTGTGACATATTATTTGGATTCCTAACTGATGCTTAGTATGTATCTACCATGTGTTGTGTAGTGCTTCTTTGTAGCACTGTGCTATCACTAAAGGGGACATGACACATCCTTGCAACACAATGGGGTCAGATGTAGTGACAACACGGTAGCGCCCTACAAAGCCTGGACATCCCAGCCATTTTGACATGTGTCAGTACAGATGAAATGCAACACTTAGGCCTATTTTAATGAGTAAGTGACAGTGCACAACACAGCTCTAAAATTGGCTGTGCTCAGCTGCATTGTTTTCACTATGCAGGAATGCACCATGTGCAATATCTCACAAGGCAACACTTTGTTGTCCCTTGCGCCGGCACCTAATATGCAACCAGGCACCAACACTGCCAAACTTGCACCAGGGTGCTTGGGTGGCTGCCCTGTCGAGGTTGATATAGCTGTGCAGGAAGGGACACCTTCCTATACATAAACTATTTTCAGGGGCAATTAGCTCTTTCTGCGTGTGCAGCAATATACAGAATGCATAGGTGGCACATTCATATGAGGTCAGATCACAGTCTATTTCCTTATTGCAACCTGCAAATGCCACCCCTGGGGTGGTGTTTGATGTTGGCTCTGCCTGAGGTTTTAGGTGACACCTATATCTGAGTCAGAGTCATCATGTTATGTATCCTGTGGTGACACACCTATGGCTACACACATTGCATGCCCCTTCCACACAGAGTGCTGGGTGGGAGGGGGCCTTATTTACAATGTGGCTTCAAATCACAAAAGAGTGGTCATCCGCCAACTCGTACATACAGTGCAGGCCATGACAATGGCACTAGGGGCTCTTACATATGTCCCTTAGTTATCTTGAGTGGCAGCTGATGTTTGTGCCAGCCATCAGGTGTCCAAGGGTGTGTTTCCCATTGTTTCCCATTGTTTCTAGATGATCAACATTACTACCAGTGTCTCTCCTATCTTCCAATACATGAATCAGCAGTTATACTATCAACACATTCACAGTGCAGGCTATGGTATGGGGCTCAGCTACTTTGCAAATGTGTCCCTTAGCAGAGTGCATGTAAGGTCAGTGATGTCCTAAATACTCCTACAGGGTCCCACTATAGCATTCGTGATCTGCACTGATCAGCAATGACTCTGTCCCATGGTGGGCCATTTATTGTTTACGGTACAGACATTATGGTGTTGTGGGTCAGTAAGTGGCACTACAGTAGTGCCTCTTCTCACAAACCTGGCACATGGTATTTGATGGCCGTTATATTGAATTCCTATGTGTGTGACCCAGTGCATCAGGCAGATGTATATGCACACTACAGGTAAGTCAGGTATGTATTGATGAGATGTAGTTGGTATTGGCACCAGTTGTCTGGCATTGGATGTTTGTTCTGGCAGAGGCCTTCACGGCATGATTTAAGGGGTCTGTGCCTATGTGTGACTTTCATTACATGACCATGGTGTATGCCATTGACATTGCTGTGCTATTCTTTGTTTGGTGTAATGTGTGTGTGAAGTGTATGTAGTAGCCAACCTGTGGGCACTTGTAGCGGTTTGTGGACATCTTCTGTTAGCAAAGGATACCTATCTCCACCTGTCATTCATGTGGTGTGCCTATCAAGTTGTGGGTGTATTACGTACATATGGATGTATGTGTTTGTGCTTTGCACTGCTTGTGCTGTACTGCAGCATGATGCATATGTATTGTTACCTGCACATCTGGGTAACCCTGGCCATGTGTTTTTGGATTGGTGTATGTCTTGTGTGTCCTACAGGGTTGGTGTATTGTGTGTATATTGTTAGGTTTGTTGACTTATCTCCAAGTAGGCCATTGCTATATTGGCCATCCTGGAAGAGTTTGTTGATTCTGCTGTGCCTGAATATGTAGGTGTGATGGACACTACCAGGCTACTTAGCTAAAATGTTTGTAAATAGTCCATGGCGGTCCACAATGGCCTCCACATTTATGGAATGCATATGCTTCCGGTTTCTGTATAAAGGTTCTGTTGCTGCAGGTGGGACAAGTCGGACATGGGTGCAGTCCATTGCACCCAGCACATGCGGGAAGCCAACAAATTGGTAAAATCCCTATTTTATCTCCTGCTCCATTTGCTGGGTGTTGGGGAAGTAGATGTGGCGGGGTGTCAGAGAGATGATTGCGTCTAACATCTTCGGCAGGAAGACCAAGAAAGACGGCTGTGTAACCAGTAACCAGTACACCCGTTGTCTGGAATGAGCCACTTGACAGCATATGCAGGGCAGCTAGTAGCTTTGTGACAGATGGTATATTATGTGGTGTCTGCAGGCTAGCTGTGATCTATGGCTCAATGTGGTGCAGCAGGCATAGTATGGCTTGCCGGTTGAGTCGGCATGTCCTAATGAGGTCTTGCTCGCTGAGGCCAAGGAGGGTTGTCCTGTTACTGAATATCCTTCCCTGCCTTCTGCATTGCTTTTGTGGGTAGCATAGTGGTGATTGTGGCTGTTGCACTAGTGGTGGTGGTTGCTGTTGTGGTTGTTGTCCTCTGTGTCGTCTCCCGAGCTGGAGCAGTGACACTTCCATCTTGTCCTGTGGGTTGCCAAAGTTGCTTCTGTGTGTTTTCCTTAAGTAGTGGTGTGTGGGCATCAATGGAACACCTGGTCTGACCCAGGCATTGTACTTTGGCGCAAATCGGGGTTAACACAAATTTTTTTGGGTCCGCTTCCCACCCGTGCGTCATTTTTGTACGGGTGTATAAATATGGCGCTAGGGGCTTAAAGTCATTTTTGGGACGGGAACGCCTACCTTGCATCTCAGTGATGCAAGATGGTTTCATGCATCCAGACAATGACGTTAACACCAATATGTTGACACTAGATGGGTCTAGCGTGAACATATAAATATAGAGTTAAGTTTGCGCTGAATTAAAAAATTATGCTATTTCAGCGCAAACTGAGTATAAATATGGGCCTTAGTTCTTACAAAGCACTCTGGAGCCGTCTGTATTACCCACTTTAAGGCATACTGGTCCTTCAGTGGTGGCAGGACTAGCAAGAAGAAGGCTCCCATTATAGCTTCTTTTATTTTGAGAGCATTAGGTATAACTTGTATAACAGTCTTCTGCAGCTGTGTAGTATCTTAGGATTCTATTGAGTCCAGACTATTATAAAAATTGTCAACTCAATTGCCCCATGAATTTGAACCCAGGTTTTTAAAACATGAATTTGGGTTAATTTAAAAGGCCATATGGTGATTCTGCCTGAACATAGCTGTAAGACTTTTTCAAGATCAGTAGTTGAATGATCTTCAGGTGGCCTTCTGCTGCATTTACTAGAATGGCCACCGCCCATTTCCCCCTCATCATCAGGACCCACTTTCTGTGAAGTATTTTACCTTCTGACTGGAGGTCCTTTTTTTTGGAAGTGTTATTTAGGTCCTGCATCTGATACCCTTTTGTCCCCTCTCCCCAGCTGGTAGGTCTGTCCTTTCTCTGATCCTTGGGATGTATGGATACCCCTGTAGTCTGGTCTTTTATCACCATGATCTCGTGAAGAATGAGAATAATGCTCATCAGAGTACTGATATATCTTTGGAGCCCTACTTCCTATCTTATGTCTCAAGTTAAACCCTCCTTGATCTCTGTTGTTGTGGTAATATTGAAATATATGTTGTTTCTTTTAATCTACGCCAAGTTTTCACATCCTCATTCTGGGATTGCTGTTTCCTGTTTTGTTTCCTTCAAGTTAATTTCATCCTTAAGTTTCAATTTTAATTGAGCCTTCTGTGGCTTTGTACCCAGGGTGTCTCTCTCCACATGCCTGGTCAGAGCCAGGGTACCCTCTCAGGTGATAGAGGGCTTTACAAATCACAATAACAGAAATCAATGTACGTCGAGACATAAACCTGAGAGATAATTCTCCGTAACACCACTTCTGTTTGTTTCATGGTGTATCTTTAGCCAGAAAAGACATCTCACTTTTAATGTTTGCTAACAACATTTCAACAATTGTGCTATGTTGTCAGTTTCACATCCAGGTTAATTGCAGGTGAGGCACCATGTTCCTCCTGCATTTGCTTTAGGACCTCAGGAACATAGATATTGAGAGTATGCTGTGTGTGGTAGTGTATAGAGTGACTAATATGATTCCTGATAGCTATCATTGCCTCGTGTTTGGCTCTTTCCAATACGAAGATGTAATTTCATAATTCAGTGTTAATGCAACTGGGTTGAATGAAGATAAACCACCTCCAATTGAAGGGTTTTTCTAGCTATCCAAAAGGGAATTTCATTTAGTTTGCTTTGGCAGTGTCCCATTAGTGCATTTATGATATATGGATTAATGTCAGTCGCTTGTGCTTGTGCCAGAATTTGAACAGCGCCTGTGGCCTCAGTGTCCCAATTTTGAAATACAAATTGCCTCAACTTTCTGTATATAACTATTACCTCTGTCGGCATCTCCCTTGCCCCTGCTATGGGGATTCAGTGCCTCTCTCGACGAGATGTATATGTAGCTATGGAGGCCATATCTGCCCTGGCAATGTTATAGGTCCAAAGGACAGTGTGAGTGTTACGTGCAGTAGCCTACCCTGAAATAATGCCATGTGTTCAATGTAGGTTAACAATTTAATGAATCTGCATGGGTTATAGCATTCTGTAAAAAAAATAACCTTGCAATAGCCCTGCTGCCTCTGTTTTAGTGCATGAATAGGATACCTCAGCGGGTCTGCTCTGCTCACCAAGGAGACTTCTCTCCCGGGTAAATGGGAATTCCCTTGCTGTCAGTTGGCAAAGAGGGAGGGGACACTCATTCTTTGGTATATCCACTGGTTCTAGTTCGACTTCCTATGCTTCTTCTGTCATTGTTGACAAAGATTTGGAATCAGCACTGCAGCCAGAAATTAAAGATTAATTATGATTGAGCATTTTAGAACATAAGCAGGTTCAAGTCTGGTTTTTGATGGCAGCTGCTTATGACAGAAGATGATTGTAAAAAAAGGCATAACAAAGTAGTTACTCTCTTTAATTTAAAGTTATGTAAGCATTAAATAAAACATTGCAATACTACACAAATATCGGGATCATGCCCCAGTCACAATTACAGGACAAAATAATTAATGTGAGCATGGGGCATCCCAATTCCAATAAATGCACCTTTTTTCAGAAAACCAGACATAAATGTAAAAGTCCAACTCAGAAGTACGTTCATGTTTATAGAGATTTCACCCACAAGGGATTACGAGTGGCCTGGAAATACCGATACGATATTTCTGCAGCATGAATTACTTATACCAGAGAGGTCGGTAATATCGAGGTGCAGGAATTATTTGGCATCACTAAGGTGTCCCCTGAGAAACTGGCAATTACCAGGGCAATTAGAGTTTGTGTTCACCGGTCCCTGCTTTAATTCCTCCATTTCCTGTCATTTTCCACTTGTGGATTTTGCGATGTATTTCCTGGTGAATCTTTGAAGAAAAGTAGGAAGAGTGATTTGACGGTAAAACCTGGTATCCCTAGTCAGACAGTAACCCTTGTTTCCAATCAAAGTGGGATTTATTGCCATCTCTGAATGAGGGCCAGGGTGATTAATTACCTACCAATATTGTCTGTGCTGAATAAAAGGTGGAGCAAACAACGGAAATAGCCTCTCTCATTTCTTAATTTGTTAAAAAAATATATCAAATAAGTGCCAGGGATCTTGTCAGGAGGCCAATGCAACTTGCACCACCCATTAATCCTGCCAGCAGTGCCAGTAACAAAACCAACAAAACTACTAACCATCACACTCTCACAAGAATGATAATTCAGGCTATTCCAAGCTCCAGAGATATGAGAATGGCCTGCATGGCAGGTAATAGTCATTTCTTATGTATATTGAATAAATAAAGAACTGTTGTTGTGCTCCTCTATAAATTCGACAGACAGTGCCACCATGTGGCAGACTGTCACAAGTGCCGGGTTGACAATCAAGTGCTGGTGCTGAACACCAGAAACTACCGGCTAAAATTAAGCACTGGCCCCATTGGACGCAACAAGATTAATCAAGATAAGCTTGAAGAACAATTTACCTTCCAATAGAGCTGACAAAATACGATGTTCAGAGAGAAGCTATCTTTGGCACAGTAAAAGCATCAGGAAGAGCAGTTGCAGCAAGTAAAATAGATTAATGATGCACAATAGCCAAATATGCTATTATGCTGGAATGAGTTTCAAATCTCGGTGACATATATGAAATACAAAACCCAACATGAACAGTGTAACCCCAGGAAATGAAGAATGCATCATTTTTATTTCTGAATTTTACACCTCCAGGGTAACAGTTCTGCATTTGTCGTGTTTGTGTTTGCAGGAAAAATCATCTGTGCACTCTGTAGGAGCCAATAACTGGAAGAGCAGGAGCCATAGCAAGCAATGTGGGCACTCTGTATATACAGCTTTATACAAATCAATTATCATGTGTACACAGGGCGGTACGCAGTGATTTGAGAGGTAGTTTTATTTAAATAAAGCACATATAGCAATTCACATGCAAACAAAAACACACAGCAGAAGACACAAATGTAAGCATTGTTATTCCTATGTAGGTGTAGCATTGTACTGTCTCTTTAGGTTTAGGCACAATATCAAACAGACAGAGAATATGAATGCACGCATACGAGTAGATACATTCACATTTATGAACAGGCACATTCAAGCACATGCAGGGTTAGCTAAAGGCACCTGCAAGCCCAGGAACAAAAACTACAGCACATGTCTTCATTTATAAGTAGAAACAGGTACCACAGGCATGTAGCATTAAACATACAGATTGGTTTGATTTGTTTTGGAATTTGAATAGCATACAATTACCCAGGAAAATGGTCGTCTGACCCTGCTCTAAAATAAAATAGGGTTTAGACTCTCAAGAACAAGTGAAGAGATAAATTGGAACAGTTTTTAAAAATGTAGCATGTAGTCAACATGGCACAATAACACTGGAAGAAAATAGGAGCATATGCTGTGACTACTGAAAATGCACATCCTTGCATGTGCCCCCTAAAAAGATTAAGAATTACCAAGATGACTAATTTTCAACATTCCATCATCCATTTGAACAGGAAGAGACATCACAAAATTTCTCATCATCCATCTGCACATAAAGTTACATCACTGGATTTCCCCTCATCCATCTACACAAGAAGTGACATCACTGCTTTTCCCATCATCCATCTGTACAGGAAGTATCATTCCACACCAGGAACTACCTAATGAAAGATACATAGAGGGCAGGCGGCAGCAGGCGCACCACTGGCAAGCCCATCTACACCCATCTGTTCCTTGACTGCACCCAGTGCCAGGAACCCTGGTCATACCCCTCCGCTACTTTCCACCTACCCCGCTGCAACTCTCCTTGCCCTCACACCTAGCCATCACTGCTGCCTTGCTGCACAACACAACACCGAGCGACCCTTCTTCTTCACTTCCTGCATGTTATCATAAACCTACACGTGCCCAACATTCATTGCACCAGCACGGACAGTACGCAAAACCCCACTCTCTCACATTCAGGCTGTGTTGCACTGGGGCACTGCTCTCATTACTACATATATGAGATCAATTTGATTAGCCAGTCATTTTTCCCACTTACTCTTTGTCTGGACACTCAGTATTGATCTTTATCTGAGAGTGGCAGTGGGACATGTAATAAGTTGCAAACAATCAATTAAAGTACATTTGTCCAACAGATTAGATCTGTAGAGTCAATAAAAATACTTTTTATAGTTTAAAATATTATTAAGTAGTATAATTTTCGAAATAAAATTTTCAAAAATCAAAAAGTTACAGTAACACGCTTGAAGTGTGTTATGTATCTGTCCCTACCCTGATCATTTGTGTCTTACAGAATGTAATAACAAAATAATACTGTTTCATAGTGTGGGAAAGTTAGAAAGGATCACTCAGTCAGCTAGAATAACTTCAGTTCCCACTTTTATCTGTCTTATGTGCTTACAGCTATCATACTGTCCTGAAACAATTTATTGACTCTATCGCAGCGTCAATACAATATCTGCAGCGAAATGAATAACTCTGTGGTACCCAATAGCTCTGGAGCCAGATGGCTCTCACAAAGTTCTCTACACTCAAACCTGCTCTGCTTAGCTAGTGCAGTCAGCTCAGTGCAGTCACTCTAGAATACCGACTCAGTCATTCTATAGCTCAGTTGCAGTTTAATGCTCTTTGAACATCTCTGGCTCTCAGCTCTGACAGCAGTAGCAGCAGAAGAAGTAGTGGTCCAAAGCAGAAGCCACTGTGTCTCTTCTGCTCTTTCCCAGGACACTTTTTAAAATTACTTTGATTGTTACATTTATTAACAAAAGTATACATTTCTTGAGAAGTTGCAGAGTTAAACAATGCTTCTCTTGACAAAGAGCCGGGATTGGATACTCGTACTTCCTTCTACATGCATTCCTTCTCTTCTGCAAGAACAATTTTACATACATAAGTGTCACGCCAACTCAATTCCCATTATTCACATAATGTTGATTTTTTTATCACATGAACTGATTGTCATTTTCAGAATACATGTCAGCACATTTCAAAGCAGTTTAGTAGATGGGAAAGAATGTAGTTAATACTGGTTCTTTTGTCTTAAGACAAATTTGTAGCATTTTCCATTCATGAAGAGGTTATTGAAGAAACGTTTTATAGAAATAGGTGTCAGTGTAGTGAGTTCTGCAAATCATGCAGCACGGGTTACATAAAGTTCTGTGCATGCTTTTAAATGCTAAAGCAACAAAAAATTCTGGGCCTAGCAATCCATTCTCACATTAGTAATTAATATTTGGAATTTAATTTGTTTTTATCAGGGCCTATTCAATCCCCTCCAGTGATGGTTTGGAACCATCATAAAACTACTTCAGTGATTTAATCTTCAATTACTTCAGATTCATGTATTTTTCGCTTTCACTTTTCTTTTTCTTTCAACCTCTTATATTCTTCACACACTGTTTCAATCATTTCTATATCTTTTTCATTATCCTTTTTAATTTGTTTATGCTGTTTCTTCATTAGTACCCTTTTTGGACAGAAGCAATAAAGAGATATGATACAAATTATTACTATTATATTAGGGATTAGTATACAGCTAAGGATTCCACCTCCGATTCCCTTTAACCATGTACCTACCCTGCAGGCCCTTTAGAGACACTTTCATCTATAGTTGAAGTCTCCAAGGTTCTAAATCTAATTTCAGGTCAGTAATGTTCTTTGCGTATTCATCTATCTTTTTGCTTTTGTCAGGACTATAACTACAGCAATTTTCAATTCCTAACATTTTACAGACTCTGCCCTTCTCAGCCAAAGAATTGTCTAAAGCATAATGATTTTGCAAAACCATTGCTCTAACTGAAATAAGCTTTGTGTTTTCTAGCAATATAGTTCCAGATGTACTTGTAGCTAATCTACCTACCTATGTGGATAAGTTTCTTATTTCTCATCATTCAGTACTACTCGAACCGCTGGAATGATCATCCCAAATAAGTGTCCCACCACTTGAGTCCCTTTATTCACACTTCTCATGTGCCTTTCAATTGCTGGTGTCATTGTCAGTGCTTCTAAAGAATCTATATGATACATATTGGGAAAAATTAGTCCTAAATAACATATTACCTCACAAAATGCAGGTAATTTGAAATAAGCATTTGTTCAACAATAAAATACACTCTTGTTAAGGTTGGATCATCCTCTTGCAAAATTTGCCATTCATGTCCTGATAAATCGAATGTATATTCACACTTGCTGTTTCCCACTAATATTTCCTTCCCTTCTTTTGTCATTTACATACATATCTTTCCAGTCAATCTTTCTTTTAACCATAATTTAGGTACGATTATCTTTTTCCTGAATTCATCTTCCTCTCTCTTCAAAGCATTCTTTTGCACATCATTCTAACTGTTCTCAGCATTTGTAAGTCTTTCATTTTTTTCTTCTAACAATTGTATAAAAACATTCTCTTGTTTATTCATT
Organism: Pleurodeles waltl; assembly: GCF_031143425.1. NCBI lineage: Eukaryota > Metazoa > Chordata > Amphibia > Caudata > Salamandridae > Pleurodeles > Pleurodeles waltl. The sequence goes on from NC_090444.1 coordinate 1,173,712,631, forward strand.
TTACATGTCAAATTTCTCTCATGTGCTTTAACTATATTTCCAGGACAATAAGGTCTAAAATAGTGCCAGGCTGTCTTCATTTCTTTAGCTTTTGGATGCAAGTTCATGTCTTTCATAAGTGGTACTTTAAAAAACACCATTTAAAAAAATAATATTCAAAATGTTACAAGCTATAGACGAAGCTAAGCAATACACTGCAAGAAGTAGCATAAGTAGCATGTCATGATCTGAGACTTGTTCATCTGCTGAAGATGGCATGTGTCCACAGCCAAAATAATCTGTAATGTCTAAAGCTCTAGTGTATTTGTGCACTAATCTAGAATAAACTTTCATCACATAATCATCTTTCATATAGTCTACAAAAGGATGTTTTCAGTTTGTCTTCTTCTTTTGTGGAATGATGTGTTGCATTCTGTAAGAAAGATATTGTCTTCTCGGTTTCTGGTGTGAAGTAAATCACTAGAACAATGGCTATAGCTAATAATAACATCAATATAAGGAAGGTCCCTAGGATTATCGTTACTCCACTTCTAGTTACAGTACACGTTTGCTCTACAATCAGATCTAGTACCTATTGATCTGGTATTAGCAGCAATTATATATATCTAGAGAGAAAATATTCTTCTTTCTTGCTTCAGGTAGTCAGTCAGTAAAGTTTCCTTTGTTTCATTGTTAATTAGAGCTTTGTTAGACAATCTCTAAACCTACTCCGTGTTATTCTTAATTTTTATCCCTAAATTTGTTCTTCTTAATCTCAACTCTAGGTACATTTTCTTGTTACTTCTATTTATTTTTATTCTGTTCATACAATGTCTTGTGCAATTTCAAATGTCTTGTTTTCTTTCCAGAGTGTCTTTCTCTTCCTCTTTTAGGGAGGTTCTGGCAGGTCTTTGCTGCAGTCAAGTATGTCAGAGATCGGTATGTTCAGTATTTATCCCCGATTGTAAGTCCATTCGGGTAATGAATATCTTTGACCAGGTATTTGTGCTCTTTTTGACCTTCTGAGTGTATTTGATGCTTCCTCTGTTTCAGTAGCACCACTTGAATCTTCCTCCTTCTTGATTGTTTCCAGTGGTGGTAGATTATTGCTCACACCCAATCTTTGTTTATTTTTGACATTCCTCTGCCAAATTTCAGTTACTGTTATTTCGTTGTCATGGTTGGTTCCTGAACTTGAACCCTCTCCTTGGTCTTCAAGTTCTCTTGATGGTATTGTGTTTTCTCCTATATCTTGGTCTCCGACAATTACAGTTTGCACCTCATAGCTGTCACCACTCTGAGAGATGTTCGGCAATTGGACCACTTCACCTATTAGAACTTCTTTACCCCAATTTTCTCTTTTCTGATCCTGATCATCGATTTCTTCTCGTGCAACGTTCAGTGGCACATACACCAAAGCCCTAGGCTCTATTTCTTATTCTGGATTTATCACCTTCTAGGTGTGAGAAGCATTAATCCAGCACATTTTACTGCAGTGTTTGTGATCAGAATTACCTGAAAGGGGCCTTTCCAATGGGGCTCTATACAGGACTTTCTCACATCTTAACTTAAATCCACTCCCCTGGATTTAGATTGTGGCCCTGTTCTTAGCTTGGGGTCCCGGTTCCAGCATCAACCTGTTGAGACATAGAATGTACCACATCAGTCAGACCTTGCAGTAGTCGAGTACCATGTCATCTGTTATATTCACAAGCATGTTTGCTGGGACTGCAGTTAACCTTATGGCTCTCCCCATCAGCACTTCATGGGGAGACAACCCAGTTCTTCGATCTGGTGTATTTCACATACTCATTAGGACTAAGGGTAAAGCATCTGGTCATTTTAATGATTTGGATACACAGACGTTGGCCAACCTAAATTTAATTGTACCATTCATTTGTTCTACTAGTCCAGAGGCTTTTCAATGATAACTGCAATAAAGTTTCTGGTGATTATCAATGCTGCACACAACATTTTCATATTCTCCCTATTAAAGTGAGCACTTCAATCTGATTCCAGAGAGATTGGCATATTGAACCTCTGTATCAGTTCTCTTAGTAGTAATTTAGCCACTGAGAGACTGTCATTTCTTCTTGTTGGATATACCTCCACCCTCCTGGAAAAGATGCAAATAATCGCCAAGTCCTTAGCCCATCACAAGGTAGTATTTCAATAAAATCCATCTGCATCCTGTTGAAGGGTCCTCCTGATGTTCCTACATGACTCAGTGTAACGCATTCTTTTTCCCACATTTATTTGCTAACACTCAACACATCTGTTGCAAACCTCTAATGCCTGCGCCCTAAACCTTGGGGTGTACCAATAATGTTTGAATGCTTAAATCATGGCATTGCTACCCAAATGTGCCTGTCCATGTAGATGACATGTCATTCGGCTACGTAGGCTGTCTGGTAATATTGGTTGCCCTTTCAATGAAACCCAAACATTATTGTCATCAATCCCACATACTGCCTTGATCCAACCTTGATTTTCCTCAATTGGTGCTTTTTCTTGCATGCATCTCAATTCATTCCAATTGTCTGTATTTTTCAGAATCATTGCTATAATGCTCCCTTCCTGGCTCCAAATCATGTATGATCCATTGGAATTGCATGACATGGTCACACAATAACGTGCCACTTCACCAGCATACCTGCTGCTGATTGTATAGCTAAAGTCGCTCCTATGCACCACACAGTTCACAATGGCTATTTCTATGGGCTCTTAAAAAGCCTCGAATAGATCTTTTACTTTTTGCTCATTTCTAATAGACGTTCCAGCAGAGGTCATGAAACCTCGCTGTGACCACAATTGCCTATAATCATGTGACAGTCACATGACTGTCTGCAAAAATTGTCATTCTTACTTCATGGGTTTGTTTGCAGGCTCTAGTAAGAGCAATCAGTTCTGCAACGTGATCTTATGTAATTCCTTGCAGCCACGATGCTTCAACCATTTCTTGAATAGTGCAGACCCCATATGCTGCTCTCAAGCATCCCTCATTTGTTCTTAAACATGAGCCACCCACAAAAAGCGCATAATCTGGATTGATTAAAGGCTCATCTTTTATAGCTGGTCTGGGTTTGGTGCACAAATCTGTGACATCAAAGAAATCATGTTCATAATGATCAGACTCATTTTCTTCAGGTATTGGCGACAGAGTGCTGGGATTTAAAGCATGACATCTCCTTAGCACCACATTGTTTCCAGACCATGGGCCTGATTATGACTTTGCCGGAGGGGATTACTCTGTCACAAAAGTGACGGATATCCCGCCCGCCATCTTACAAGTTCCATTATATCCTATGGAACTTGTAAAACGGTGGGCCGGATATCCATCACTTTTGTGACAGAGTAATCCCCTCCGGCAAAGTCATAATCAAGCCCTATATCTGTGGCTCATATTTGGAGAGTCGCGAATTCGTGAGGTGCTGAATTTTAGTTTTGGCTAGTAACATCTCAGCCGAATGCGGGACCATAACAGTTAAAGGAAATCCCATCACAATATTTTCACACTTCTCAAGCCTGGAACTCACTGCAAATACTGCTTTCAAGTACCCAGGCAAGCGTCCACCTCAGAGAAGTATGCAATTGGTCTTTCGTAACATTCATGAACCTGGGTTAGCACTCGGAGAGCACACACTTCTCTTTCACTGCAGAAAAGAATGCATACTTTAGTATAATCTGACATTCCCAATGCAAGTGCAAAGCAGAGACTTTCTCTGAACGCCAGGAATGCTCTCATGCATTATTTGTCCCATGGAATTCGATCAGTAATGTCTTTATAAGTCATCCTCAGTAAAGTTTTTGCCACCAGAAAAACGTTGGGTATCCACTGTCTACGGTAGCACACCATTCCTAGAAACATTCTGACCTCTTTCTGTGTTTCCGGAGTGTTCACTTTTAGAATCATTTCAATCCTGTCTTTTGACACCTTCCTTAATATTTTTTCAAATATGTGTCCTAAGTATTGTGCTTCCGTCTGACAACATTGCAATTTCTGTGGTGATACTTCGTGCCCATTCTCACCTAGGTGGTTTAGCAATGCTATAGGATATTCCTGACATTTTTCTTCAGTACTTGATGCGATCAGTAGATTATCGATGTACTTGGTCAAAACTGAATCTCCTGGCAGTTTAAAAAGACTCTCCGTATAACCCTGTGGGCCACAACGCTACATGATGACCTTCTCTTGGAACATGAATGAAAATAAAAACTGACTATCTTCGTGCAGCGGTATGGGGAAGAATGCATGACAGAGATCATTCACAATGAACCACTCTGCTCTGTAGGTTATCTGATCAATTATGGTGGCTAGATTTGATACCACAGGACAACATATGATTATGATTTCATAATTTTATTTTTCAAATTCGCCACTATTCTATATTTGCCATTTGGTTTACGTAACCCCATTTTTGGTGAGTTGCATGGACTCCTAATCAGTTTTTAAAAATATTCCTTTGTCTAACATTCCATTTATCAGAGGTGTAATTCCTGCTATTGTTTCTGGTGTCATTGAGTAGAAGGGTGTTCTTGGAAAAATTGCATCTGGCTTAACTTTTAATGGTACTAGTTCAACTTCTTTAAATAATCCAGTGTCTGTTACAGAAACGTTAAAACTTCTGCCTTCACCTTTTCAATTAATTATTTTTCCAAAAGATTTAATACCAACATTGGGAAAAAATCTGCAGTTCTCTCTGGTCTGATTCCCACATCTTCATCATCTGGTTTCTGAAAAATAACTCATTCCAGAGTACAACTGATGATGCAATTTAGCTTGTACAATAGATTTCTTCCCAGCAGGTTGACAGGACTTGAATCACAAACTGATGCTTGTCTCTGAAAGATCCTATCCTTACTGAAAGCTCTTCTGAAATCGGATTAGTAACCAGCGTATTTGCGACACCTACTACATATATTATTATAGAGGTGTACAGCTAGTACTTCTGCTGTTCTCACAGTGGAGTGGGTAGTCCCAGTGTCTATTAAGAACACTACTGAGTGGCCATGTACAATTCCATCAAAATATTGTACACTCTGATCTACCGCTAAGATTGCACCCCCTCTCAGGCACCGTCAATGAGACGTGCCACAATTCAATGCCTCACCTTCATCAAACATCGGGAATTGTGATAATAACTCAGGATTCTGAATCACATTTCGGGTCATCCTGGCAATTGATTTTATTAAATTGGGTTCCATTTACAACAGGCTGTATTACAGGTGGTTGTGTCATGAGTATGATTTGATTCTGATTCTGCATAGGGGCTTGCATCTGTCTCATTAGAACATTTGAAAGTTGAACCTAATTCATCTCTTGCAATTTGATTACTTTGACTCTTATCAGGATTAAATCTAGATTCCCGCTTTCAATGCCTCACCGTATTGCACATGTGACAAGCAGTTGTATTCTTTAACATCACAATATCTACACCTGTCCTTGAATCGATAGGGACCCCTCTTCCTCTTCCTGGTAAAGCCTGAATTCCCATCTGCATCCCGCTCAGCATCACTCCTCTCATCCCCTGAATAGCTGCTGCATTGATGACACTTGTAGGGTTTTGAAAACCTCATAGTGCCAACTTTTTCTGGGCTAACATGAATTTCTCCTTAATCTTTCACTGTTGCATTTCCTGTTCACCACTACAATACTGCGCACACTGCACAATCTCATCCTGCCATACTCGTACCTCCATTACACTGCTTGTGTGGCCTGAACTCCGCCGCCCGCATTAAGAGTTCACTGCAGGGCCGGCGGTGAACAGGGCCTTAACATTGACGCCAGCTCCTAATGGAGCCGGTGCCAATGTGGCGGTGCGGCGGATGCAGCAGCACCCGTTGCGCATTCCTCTGTCCTTTATTCGGGCAGTGGAATGCATGATGGGGCTATGCATTGGGGTGCCTGCACTGTGATGGCCCCTCAACCCCCCATTCTGCCAGCCTTTCAATGGTGGTGTAACAGCCATGGAAAGGCTGGCAGTATGGGGACTCATAATCCCCAGGGCAGCGCTGCTTGCAATGCTGCCCCGGCAGATTATAACCACTGGGAACGCCGGGCTGCAGGGTGGCAGCAGCCTGAAGTGTCGGCAGTTGGACCATGGCGGGTCCGCCACAGTCCTAATAGGGCGGTCGGGCCGCCACGTCTTCAGCAGCCCAACCGCCATTGCAAGTGTGGCGGTCTTGAGACCGCCACACTCGTAATGAGGGCCTTTGTCTGCCAACAAACCACACTTGATTGTATATGCTGAGAAATCTCAAGTCACAATCCAAGCACAAAAGTCATAATAAAGAACCGGATATCTCCTGGATCTAAATGTGTCTGTCCGGTATGCTGCTGAAAAAGTTTCATCAATTGTTCATAAAACTCATGCATTGTCTCTTTAGCCTCTTGCTGAATTCCATTTAACTATAAATAATTCAGATTCTTGGGGGGAATTTTCCTCTTTAAGAACTTGATTGCTTCATTATATTTAGTTATCACTACATGGAATGGTGCATTTATGCCAACTTCTTTGAGGCTCTAAAGTTGGCCATTGAACTGCTGTCTAACTTTCAGCCCACAAACCACTCGCACCATAACGTAAAAAAAGTATTGAAATCAATCCACAACACTTTTGGCAGTTTTACAAACCTTTCAACCTGAATATACTATTGCACTGGACTGTTTCTTAATTTTGGAAAATGATTGGCAAATGACAAAAGATCCCTTATGTACCATTGCACATGGATATATGTTTGGTTTCTCTCAAGGATATGTGGTAGTGGTTTCTTTCTTTTTGGACTGTTCTTTCTTTCTTTTTTTTTTCTCCCCAGCTTCCTCAGCTAACCTCCTTTTCTGTACCTGTTTTTGTGCCTACTTACTTCTCCACTTCTCCATCTCACTCCATTTGCGTACATATTTCACCAATTCAGTCAAATGTATTTGCAACCCTTGTGTGTGCATGTTTTCAATAGATGTGTCACCTAGCTGCACCCTAAAGTTTCTCTGCAAAGGTACACTCTTTGTAATGTCCTCATCGTATTCATTTGCTAATTCTGTTAACTGGCAATGTACCATTGTACTGGTAATTTCTTTACATAAATAGACCAATTAATTTTCTTGATATTGTTCAGAGTGCTCAAAATTTTAGCACTAATTCTTTTTTAAATAGTGGGATATTTATCATCATTTCATTTTGGGTTTCTGCAGTAGTCTCAGCACTAACTACACTACTGCTCGGTTTCTCTACCTCTTCAATCTTTCCATACTTTTTATTGACTTCCTGTATCCATTCTGGGAGCCATCCTTCCCTTGCTGATTCCTCTGTCTCAGTAGGTTGTGTTGTAAAAAAAAAAACTAAAACCGCTCCCAAATTCGTAACATTTTGCGATGGTGTCCAAACCACAATTTGGGAATTCCGTGAAGTCGGGACAAACCTGTTCACCGGAGTATCCCCTGCAGCATGCTGAATCTCTATGGCTAATATACCTTGTGTAGATCCTGTCTGCTGTGTAACTAGTCCAGTAGTGTGAGTAACTGTAACCTGAGCAACTGGCTCCTCAGCTGGAGGTATCAATTGGGAAGTCCCAATTTGAGCATTACTAAATACACCAGATCAGTTTGATTAACCAATTGTTTATTTTCCCTCCCACCACTTAATCTTTGTCTAGAACCTCAGTATGAATTTTCATCCCCGGGTGGCTGTGAGAAATGTATTGAGCTAAAAACAATCACTTAAAGTACAGTTGTATAACATAGTTCTGCAGAGTCATAAAGAGAGTTTTGCAGTTTATAATATTTATTGAGTAGTATACTTTTCAAAATGAAAAAGTTACAGTAACATGCATGAAGTATGTCCTGAATCTTTCTCTATCCTGAACATTTTTGTCATACACGATGTAATAAAGTTGAAATAATGCTGTTTCATAGTCTGGGAAAGGTGGAAAAGAACAGTCAGTTTGCTACATTAACTTCAATTTCCACATTTATCTGTCTCATATGCTTAAAGCTATCATACTGTTCTGAAACAAGTTATCACCTCAATACAATATCTGCAGCAGAATGAATAACTCTGTTGTACCCAATAGCTTTGAAGACATGGCTCTCACGAAGCTCTCCACACTCAAATCTGCTCTCTTTAGCTAGTGCAGTCAGCTCAGTGCGGTCCTGTAGAATACCTTCTCAGTCATTCTATAGCTTGGTTGCAATATAATGCTCTCTGATCATCTGTGGCTCTCAGCGCTGACAGCAGCGGCGGCAGAAGAAGTAGTGGTCCTAAGCAGAAACCACTGTGGTCGTCCCCGTTACTACTGCTCTTTCCTGCGCCACCTTTTATAATTACTTTGAATGTTACATTAATTAACAAAAGTATACATTTCTTGCAAAGTTGCTGAGTTAAACAATGCTTCTCTTGACAAACAGCAGGGATTGGATACTCTTATTTCCTTTCAAATGCATGCCTTCTCTTCTGCAAGAACAATTTTACATACATAAGGGTAATGCCAACTCAATTCCCAATATTCACGTATTGTTATGTTTTCTATCATACGAGCGGATTGTTATTTTCTAAATACACGTCTGCGCATACTAAAGCAGTTTAGTAGGTGGGAAAGGATGTAGTTAATACTGGTTCTATTGCATAAGACAAGTTTGAATCTTTCAAGTCATGAAGAGGTTATAGAAGAAGCATTTAATAGGAATATTGTAAGCCTAGAGAGTTCTGCAGATCATGCAGCACAGGTTAAAAAAAATTCAGAGCATGTTTTTAAACATTAAAGCAACAACTTCTGGGCCTAGCAATCCACTCTCACATTAATAATTAGTATTTGGATTTTAATGTTTCTATTGGAGCCTTATCAGCAGCAATCACCCACACAACACATTGCACTTAAATGCATGCGCCAGAACACCCACTCACTCACCATCACACCACAGAGATCTGGGACTCACAACATCACAACACTCCTGATCTACTTTTCCTCATGGAAACCTGGCTGAACCCCACATCGGCACCTGACATCCCCACTGCCGGGCTACAAGATTATCAGGAAAGACAGACTTCACAAGCCCAGAGGTGAAATCTTCATCATCCACAAGAATGTCGTCAGCTGCACCACTTCCACAGAAACATCATCCTTCAATATGGAACACCTATCTTTCAATTTCTATGCCACATCCAACTTCAAACAAAGCAGCAGTTTCATATACAGACCACTAGGATAGCACACTAGTTTCACCGACACCATCACAGACTTCATTGCACCACTCACTCTCAAAGCTAATAATTACATTCCAGTCGAAGATCTGAACTTCCACCTTGAAGATCACGCTGACCCAAACTCAAAAGCACTCATCGAAGCCCTTGAAAGCCTGTGCCTAATCCAACAACTAAAGAGGCCAGCCTACATTGCTGAACACCTCCTGTACCATATTTTCACCACCTTCAACAACATCCAAGTCGACAA